>NC_077230.1:337034148-337364991 GCF_027887165.1 Monodelphis domestica | reverse complement strand
TCTTCTCTTCTCTTTTCTTCCTTCTCCTTCTTCCAAGATCTCATTTACAAAATGACTAACATGAAAAATGTTTCATAAGATTGCACATATAAAATCTATATCAGATTGTTTACTGTCTCAGGGAGGGGGGAAAGAGGGAAGAAAATTTGGGACTCGACTTATTTGTGTGTTAGATTTTTTTACATGTAATTGAAGAAAAAATAAAATATTATTTAAAAAAAGAGGAGATTCTTCATCACTACATCGTGAGGCAAGCAGGGCAAAAATTAGTGTCCACTTTGGATAGATGAGGAAAGCAACACTCAAATATGTTAAGTAATTTTCCCAAGGTCATATAGCTAATAAGTGATAGAGCTAAAATCTGAACATGAACCAGCTCTTCTAATTCCAAGTCTAAGATCTTGTGCCTTGGGTCAAACGAGTCACGGAAATCTCATTCTCTCAGTCCTCCTTCACCTTCCTATGAGTTCCTTTGGATAAAGCCTCAGCTTATTACCACTCCAAGAATTTACTGTTTCTTATTGTTTGCTACTGGAAACAGATGTAACACTTTTAGCCTTACGTGTTATAGCCAAAGCAATAAAAACCCAACGTGCTTTTCTATTTTTTTTTAAACAAGCATTCCCAAAGCTATCTTACATAAATGGATTCTGAAAAACATGGTCCAGATAAAGGGCTGAGTAGGGAGATGGAACTAGACCAAACAGCCCTGGGTCACGGTCAAAGAATGCAGAAGCCTTGGCCTAGAGCCCCAACAGTCCACTGCATCAAAAATGCATCCAGAAAACCTCATTCACTCGGACTCCATTAATTCATATCATTTGGACACGGCCTGAGTTGACATTTCCTTTTGCTTTATCTGTGAGAAACAGATTTGTTAAGCAAAAGAGAGAGTAAGTGTGGTTATGCTGGGAAGAGTGTGAGAAAAGAAGATGGGAGAACTAGGTTCTAGCCTTGCTGCCCATTCCCATGTAGGAATAACACGGATGAGCTGAAGTGTGTCCAGGAAATGACTGACTATATAAAGACCTTGACATCCGAGGATCATTTTGTTCAATCAATAAATCAATCAATTAACAAACTATTATATAGCAGGTCATGAGAATACAAATACATATATAAAATACTGCCTACCTTCAAGAAACATCCTTTCTTCCTTCCTTCCTTCCTCCCTTCTTTCCTCTTCTTCCTTCCTTCTTTCTTTTTTCTTCCTTTCATTCTTTCTTTGTTTTTCCTTCCTTCCTTCCTTCCTTCCTTCCTTCCTTCCTTCCTTCCTTCCTTCCTTCCTTCCTTCCTTCCTTCCTTCCTTCCTTCCTTCCTTCCTTCCTTCCTTCCTTCCTTCCTCCCTCCTTCCTCTCTCTCTCTCTCTCTCTCTGTCTCTCTCTCTCTCTGTCTCTCTCTCTCTCTCTGTCTCTCTCTCTCTCTCTGTCTCTCTGTCTCTCTCTGTCTCTCTCTCTCTCTCTCTCTCTCTCTCTCTCTCTCTCTCTCTCTCTCTCTCTCTCTCTGTCTCTCTGTCTCTCTCTGTCTCTCTGTCTCTCTGTCTCTGTCTCTCTCTGTCTCTCTCTGTCTCTCTCTCTCTCTCTCTCTCTACCTCTCTCTCTCCCTCCCTCCCTCCCTCCCTCCTTTTGGAAGGAACTTCATTTTAAAATAATATTTTATTTCTCCACAATTACATGTACAAATAATTTTAATATTATTCTTTTAGATTTTCAGTTCCAAATCCTCTCCCTCCTTCCCTGTCTCCCTCGCTTATTCTTTCCCATTCTACCCTACTCCTTGAGAGGGTAAGAAATTTAATATAGATGTTAAATATTCAAGCCACACATTTTCTCTCTTTTTTTTTTCTTCAAAAACTCTTATTTTCCATCTTAGAATTTGTTCCAAGGCAGAAGCGTAATAAGGGCTAGACAATTGAGGTAAAGTGACTAGTTCAGGATCACACAGCTAGGAAGTGTTTGAGGCCAGATATGAACCCAGGAAGTCTCATCTCCAGGTCTGTTGCTCTATCCCTTGAGCCACCTAGCAACACACTTTCTTGAAGGAAATGAAAATGTTTAGCCTAGAGAATGGAAGAAATGAAAAAAGATGTGATCACTGTCTACATATATTTGAGAGGTAGCCTTGCAGCTGACCTTGGAGCCAGAAAGATCCAAGTTAATTCTTTTTTTTTAATAGTTTTATTAATGTCTTTTGTTTATTGTGCTACAGTCATTGCTTCATACTGTGCAATTCCATGTCCCACTGATCTCTCCCTTGTAAGAAGAGAATTAAGCAAGCCAACAGACAGAATGATCACATCTAATAGCAAATGTACCATTCCATACTCATAGTCCCTCACCTCCCTTCTCAGTCCAATATGAACCCAGTAGATTGTACCATAGCTCAGGCACAAGTAATCTATTAAGACACAGCAGATGGAAATGTCTTTGGATATGAACAGTTTACATTTCCTTTGAACTACTGTGATTCTGCTTTGCTCATGGAATATCGGACCTTTCTGACATGCACACACCATGTATATCCAAGATAATTCTTGCCTCTGACATATACTGGTTGTATGACCCTGGGCAAGTCAAAATCTTTTAATGCCATGTGGATGGAAAAAAGAATTCTGGGGAAAAGATTAATCATTTATTGAGTACCTACTATGTGCTAGGCACTTTACTACACATTTTTAAAATATCTTATTTGATCTTTATGACCCTCTTTGAGATAGGAACTACTACCTACAAGTACTATTATTCCCATTTTATAGATGATGCAACTGGGTGCTCAGAAAGGTTAAGTGATTTATCCAGGGTCCTAGGTAGTAGATCTTAAAATCAGTTAAATCCCTGCCTGTTAATCCAACTGGCTATTCAGATTAATTTACCAAAGGATACCAACCCTTCTACATACATCACTGATCTACACCCTTCAAGACTTACCTCAAGGCTACCTCCTACAGGAAGCTTTTCCTGATTCTTGGTAGTCCCAGTCTCAACTTGTTAAGGACTTGCCTCACCTCAAATGATTTATCTGTGCACCCACCATTTTTGACACAATAGAATAAAAGTTGCTTGAAGAGTAAGACCACCTCATTCTTTGGTTTTTGCCCACCACCATACCTGGTATATAGCAGCCTGTGTAGCTGCTGAAAAAATGAAAGTCTATTGATTGTTTCTACCCAACTGCTGATTTATTCTGCTTATTCTTAAGCAATAGAATGGGGGTCACTGGCATGAAAGTATTAGATGTTGGTTTGATATATGGAAGAATTTCCTAAAAAATTGATCAAAATTGGGATAGACTATCTTTGGAGGTCAGGTTAGCTAGGTTGTACAGTGGGTAGAACACTGGCCCTAGAATCAGGGAGATACCTCTTCTTGAGTTCAGATCTGGCCTCAGACACTGACTAGCCATATGACCCTGGGAAAGTCATTTAACCATTTTTGCCTCAGTTTCCTCATCTGTCAAATGAGTTGGAGAAGGAAATGGCAAACCATTTATCTTTGCCAATAAAAACCCAGATGGGGTCAAGGACAGTCATACACAACTTAAAAATGATTGAACAATTGTTTTGGGAGGTAGTAATCTCCCCATTCACTGTAGAGGATGAAATGTAGGCTAGAAAACCATTTGTATATTATGCTGAAGAATAGCATCATGATTGTGGACAAGATGCCTTGGGAGTTTCCCTTCAATTCTAATATTCTATGATTGTATATGGTTTTTGCCTTTCTTGAGGCATTTCAGATATCTGAAGATAATAACTAGATTTCTTTTTTTTCTTTCTAATAGTCTAAATTCAGAATGCTCTCTAATTCAGATGGCCTCAATTCCTCCAAAGGTTAATTAGTGAGATTTTACTCAAAAGATCATACAAACATAGTATAAAGCTAGAAGAGCCCATAGCTGTCACCTAGGCCCATCCCTTCATTTTACAGATGGGGAAACTGAGGTCAGGAGAAATTGGAGTTTGCCCATTATCACCCAAGCAGTAAGGCGACAGTGAGGAAGAATTAAACCTAGGTCTTCTGACTCCCAATCCACTACTTTCTGCACTATGCCCTTCTAGCCTCTGAAATATTATAGACTTTGAATATTTTATTAAAGGTGAAGAATACCATGAAATGGGGGAGTGGTGGAGGGGTGGACAATGGAAACTGGTTTGGAAAAGCAGCCCAGGCCAATTCTTCCTCATTAGAGTGTTAAGTTCATTGAGAGTCAGGATTAATTCTTTCACTTTATTTATAGTCCCACATAGTAGGTTTTTAATAAATGCTAGTTGATGGAGTGATTGACTTAGCAAAAGAGAAAGAAATCAGTTCTCTGGCTTTTGCATGTTAAAGAGCACTCCTTGCTGGCCCACGGCAGCAGGTTTTGGGAAGATTCTCTTAAAAAGGGTAGAAGTGATTATGTTGAGTGAGAACTCCTGGCACTAGCTCAGTACAAAGATCAACCATTATTCTATTCATCCATCAGCTGTCAGGAGTTCTACATAAGGGAGAAGCAGAAAGTTTGATTTCAAATTCAGTTTAAAAAAATAGCATCCAATTTTGATGGTATTTTAGTTTCTCCATCATATCAAACAGATAATGACAGATTACCCTCATGTATAGAATGCCTGAGGTTTTACAGGATGTGGTCCTTACAGCAGCCACATGAGGCAGGTGGCACAGGTATCATTCTTCCCATTTGCCAGATGAGGAAACTGAGGCTAAGAGAGGGAAGTCAATTGGGTTCTTATGGGTATAAAATGACAGAGCCAGGATTTTAGATAGAATTATAGACTACTTAGAACTGGAAGAAAAGTTATATCATTTAGCCCATTCCCCTCATTTTATAGGTGAGGGAACTGAGGAATGGAGAGGTTAAGTGACTTGCCTAAGATGTCACAAGTAGCAGTATTGGGGATACTGATTGGAACTCCAGATGATACCAGGCATTGAAGAGGAAGAATGTCTTCCCTAGCCAAGTAAACATGATCTTGTCCTTTCTTTGAACCTTCTCAACTCAAGGGTTCTAATGAAGCCTATTAACCCCACTTGAAAAGCTCCCCCTGGGACTTTGGTCCTTCTAATCTTTCCAAATCCTGCTGCCAACTATACTCTCCTAGGAGGAAGCCTTGAATATTTACCCTATTTCCCCCAGTATCATTTTTATCTCTTGGCTTTCACCAACTTTAAAAAAAAAAAACATTTTATCGATGTTTTAAAAAATCAATGACACTTCCAGTGAATACCCACCCCCAACATCTAACCCATCCTTGTAATAAAAGAATATAGCAAAGCAGAATAAACCAATACTTTGGCCATGTTTGAAAATGAATATACATCTTTCTTTCCTAACTCCTCGGTGGAGAGGAAGAAGTGTTTCCTCATCAGTCCTCTAGAGTCTATATTGGTCCCTTCATTGATTTAGAGTTCTTATGGCTTTCCTGTCTTTCATTTTGATCAATGTACATATCATTCTCTTAAGAAGCAGTTAGGTTTCACAAGGGATAGAGCCATAGACGCAGATATGATTAAGATGAGTTCAAATCCAGCTTTAAACAGCAATTCATTAGCTCCTTCCTTCCTTCCTTCCTTCCTTCCTTCCTTCCTTCCTTCCTTCCTTCCTTCCTTCCTTCCTTCCTTCCTTCCTTCCTTCCTTCCTTCCTTCCTTCCTTCCTTCCTTCCTTCCTTCCTTCTACTTATGGCACTCTACATCAATTCATATGAGCCTTACTGGGTTTCCTGGAGCTTTTTATATTCATAATTTCTTATAATAGAATAATATTCCACTGTATCCACATACTGAAGCTTGCCCACTCATTCCCCAATTAATGGGCACCCACTTTGTTTCTAGGTGTCTTTTTTTTTGTTACCAAAGTGCTGCTCTAAGTATTCTTGTACATCTGGGACCTTTCCCTCTGTCTTTGACCTCCTTGGGGTATATGTTCACCTACTTCTCAAAAACAAAGTAGTTCACAATCCCTTATGCTCTGCACTTATACTAGTACTGCAACTGGAACACCCAGCTTTTAATGAAGTTTCAAACAAAAATAGATAATTCCCTTCCAATTCAAAAGGAGTGCTGGATCTGGGTTCCATTCTCGGTTATGTTAACCAACTGCCAATGTGATCTTGGACTAGTTATTTCCCTTCTTTGGGCCTCAGTTTCCTCATCTGTCGATGAAACACTTAATGACCTCTAATGTCCCCATTAGCTCTAAATCTAGAAATCCCAAAGGGAAGACTGAAATTCCTTTCCCTACCTTATGGCTTATCATGGAGAAATCCTGGTACAAATAGAAAGAATACTTGATTCGGAGCCAAAACACTTGGGTTGAAATTCCAGCTTTATCATTTTATACCCGTGTGGCCTTGGACTAAAGTAAGATATATTTTTGTATTGGCAAGGTCAGTGCTTTCCAAAACCTTTCATATAAGTTGAAAAATGGCACATAATTGCAAACCCCATTATTTAATAAACATTTCTCATATGAACAAAGCTAGATTCTTAAAACTGTTCTCAGGCTTTTCAGAGTTACCAGCATCACTACTCTTGTACTGTGGGGCCATTATGAATAACTAAATAGCATTAATGAAACAAAGAGAAGCAATGCTCTGATGTGGACACAGCTTGTGACAAGGGATAACTCTGGACAGACTGTTACAGAATCTAGTTTGGTACAAAACAATGTAATGACTCATATTAACACTTCTCAGAGAAAGAATAAGCGTGATTGGGCCAACTGCTGTGAGACTTTATATCACTTGGGAAAATAGTATAGATTGAAGATGGTGTAATTAAATTTTTTTTTATTTTATGTATTTTTCTGCCTTTATTTTGTTCAGTTGCCAATCATATATATCTGAATTCACATGTATTGAGTTAATGTAAATGAGGTTCTATTGTAGTTCTTTTCCCTTTCAGGGGCTCAGTTTCCTCATTTCTAAAATGAAGCATCTGGACTAGATGAGTTGGAAGGATCCTCTCAGTTCTAAATCATGAAATCCCAGTTCAAAGATGGAAATTTCCCCCACCGACCTTTATATCTCATTATGGACACAACCTGAGGTGCAAATGAAAGATGGCTAGTTTTGAAGCCAAAGGAACTGGGTTCAAATCCTAGGTCTATCACTTGCTATTTATGTGACATTGAGTGAACTATTTCATCTCTCTAGCCTGAAGTTTCCCTGCCCATAAAATAACGATGTGAGATTAGACAGATCACTTCTAGGATTCATTCAGTTCACAAAGTATGATCATTATTATTAGGTAATCTGTAAATACATTAAATAATTAAATAATCTGTAAATAAGTATTTGTGAATGTTTTTTGTTTATAAGAGTTACCCTTTTAACCCAAATAATATACTGAATGACTAATCCCTCCTTTTATAGTTTACAGTTTTGAAATTCTGAACTGAAAGAGTATCTGAGTTACGTATAGAAAGAAGGCAGTACTGTAGGTAAACTGAGAACTTGAACTTTCCAAGTAGTTAATGCTACAATTCATCAGGCAGAACGATAGCAGAAATTGCCTTTTATTTAAAGGTTTTTTGAATTCTCATTTGCCCTGAGTCCTACCTCAACTACTTAGTGGCAATGTAAGGCCAGGCAAGAATCTAAGTTTCATCATCTGTAAAATGGGAATGACGATACTTTCATTACCTGTCTCACAGAGATATTATAACAGTGCCATTTCCTAAATATTAAGCCCCCAAATGAATGTATTATTACTGTTTCAGTTGTGTCTGACTCTTTGAGAATCTATTTGGGATTTTCTTAGTAAAAATACTACAGTGGTTTGCCATTTCCTTTTCCAGTTCATTTTACAAATGAGAGAACTAAAGCAAAAGGGTTAAGTGTCTTGCCCAAAGTTACATAGCTAAGATATATCTGAGGCTAAATTTGAACTCAGGTCCTCCTGACTCCAGGTTCAGACCTCTGAGCCACCTAGATGTCTCATTATTACTTAGCCCTTCTAAGGAGATACAGACTTATATTTTTTTTAATCTTAGCCACATCTTTTAAAGGGCTGGTGTGAATCACTTTAACATGATTAAGCCTGACCAAAGGTTATAATTTACAAAAATCAATTTGTAGCTCATAAAATAAATCTGACCTCACTTAGTAGCTGTGTGATCCAGGCCAAGTCATTTCATCCTATTTGCCTCAATTTCCTCAATATGTCCAATAAACTGGAGAAGGAAAGAACAAACCACTCTGGTATTTTGGCAAGAAAACCCCAAATAGGGTCACAGAAAGTCAGATGTGATTGAATAACATACTGTTTCTGCATTATTTGCATCTTGTCTCTCCCTTTAGACTGTGAACTTCTTGAAAGTGGAGACTATCTTTTACCCAGCACTTAGCCCAGTGCCTGGTGTATAGTAGGTGCTTAATCAATGCTTATTCACTAACGACTCATGGCGTTGTCAGTACCAAATGAGATAATGGATGTAAAGGATTCTCAATAGTCAAGCAATACAGATGTTATAGAATCTTAGAACTAGAAGGGATTTTGAGTGACTACCAATTCAACCCAAACATTTTACAAATTCTGAAATGGATAGAAATGTCAGTGATTATAATTGTAATTATAGAGTAATATAAAAACATATACAACTGTGCACATGAATGCAGGCACATAAACACAACATACATGTGTGTACATATGTGAATACATATGAGCATATACATACATGTGTTATAAACGTGTACCATAACATGTTATATATAATGTGTACC
Source organism: Monodelphis domestica (assembly GCF_027887165.1). NCBI lineage: Eukaryota > Metazoa > Chordata > Mammalia > Didelphimorphia > Didelphidae > Monodelphis > Monodelphis domestica. Next base: position 337,356,271 of record NC_077230.1, on the reverse strand, counting down.
TATGAAAACATGTATATATAAATGTGTACCTATGCAAACACACATATGCACACAGTTATACATCACTGCTAGGTGGTTTAGGGGATACAGCACTAGATCTGGACTTGGGAATAACTGAGTTCAAATTTGACTTCAGAGTTTTACAACATGACCTTGGGCAAGTCATTTAACCACTGTCTGCTTCAGTTTCCTGATTGATCATATGGAGACAATAGCAGCACCTACCTTTCACTGTTGTTATGAGAATAAAATGTGACCATTTTCATGAAGTGCTCTGCAAAACTAAAGATTTGTTTCCCAAATGCTAGCTGTTGTTGTTATTATTATTATTATTATTATTATTATTATTATTACTGACTGGCAAAGGGCACCTTAACCTACCATAAAAAAGAAGACAATGTCTAGAGCAGGGAAGTATAACTACTGTGTTATTTAAATAAAGTATTGTTTATACTCTTGCTATCAAATTTTACCACTGTTTGTTTGAACTGAAGATTTTTGCCTGGGCAATTAGTCCCTGACAATAAAGGATAATGGTGTTTGTCTTTCATGAGTATGTACAGTTTATAGGAACATAACCATAAAGAGTGTCCCAAAAATCTGGGTGCAGTTTTGCTCTAAGGTTTTGGGAATACCTGGGATATGGATGATAGATAGCCAGATTGACAGATAGATATAGAGAAAGGTAGTTCGTTTAGTACCTCACAGCCAGAATCAAGGCTCAGTGAAGACTTTTTTTGCATAATCACATTAAGCTATAGCAGGACAGAGGCTTGACCAAGCACATAATTTTGCTTCTGAGCAGTATAAATAAGATTAATTTGAAAATTTATTAATTGTTCATTCCTGCTCTGTGCCTGGACATATTTTCTGTTTTTAGCCATAACTTTAATATTCCAGAGGGTTGCCATGGAAGCACAGAATCTCAGAGCTGGAAGGGACCTTGGAGGTCATCTGGACCAGTCCTCTACCTGAAACATTTTATGTTACTCTCGTCCAAGAGAACTACCATCATACCTGTAATGTGAGAGAGTGGAAAGAGTTCTGGGATAGGAGTTAGTTAGGAAACTCAATCCTAAACGTGCCTTTTCCCCTTAACTTGCTATATGATCTTGGGCAAGCCAATTTTATGAATTCAGGGGCTTTAAAAAATCTGTATAATCATTGTGTGGTATTTGATCTTACATCTCATATTATAACAGTTTGTTTTCTCTTACGTAGGATCTCTCTCAGCTCCCATTCTCTATTTTCTACTGTCCTTCCCACCTCTGATATTCTGTTCTGAATTCTTTTTGCCTCTTACAATGTGTTCTAAATTCTTCCCACCTCTGACATTCTGTGATCTAAGTTCTACTTCTGACATTCTAGATTCTAAGTTCTTCCACTCCTGACATTCTGTGTTCTAAGGCCCCTTCCATTCTCTGGCATTCTGCATTCTAAATCCTCCCTACTCTGACATTTTGTGTTCTAAGGCTCCTCTGACCTCTGCCATTCTGTATTCTAAAGACCTTCCCAGCTCCGACATTCTTTAGTCTATATTCCCTAGGAGCTCTGATATTCTATGATCTAAGATCCCTCTGAAAACATTGACTTTTTATGTTCCGAAGTCTCTTCCAGGTCTATAATTCTTCTAAGCCTCTGTCAGCTCTGACATACTATAAGGTCCCTTTGCCTTTAACATTCTATAATCCATGACTCTTTAAATATACCAGGACAACATGGTGAAGAAACAGGAGCAGAAGATGAATGCTCTCATTCCTGCTTCTACCTCCATCCTTTGGTGTAAGTGCAGTACATATTAGCCAAGATACACTGTAGCTGAGGCACTGATCAATATATCAATACTGTATAAAACATTGGAGACAAAATAGATATCTGTAAAGTAGTTAACTAAGACCCTGTTCACTAGGGACTCACTTTAGAATTCTGATGGTCCGGCATTTTCATTGGGCTGTCACTCTCAAATCAATTTCATTTTTTTGTTTGTTTCCAATGTGATTCAAGATTTTGATTCCTAAATATCATAAATTCTTCACAATTCTGGCCACCAGATCCCATGGATCTGAGAGCTGTAGCTCAAATAAAAAACCAAGGCATCACAAATGGAGTGGTAGATTGGAAAGAGGTCCCTACGTTATAGGGAAGATGTGATGACAAGGGTTCTGAGGCTGGTCATTTTTCATGACCCTGGACTTAATATGATGTTTGTGTCACTGACCTGAGCTGCCTTGTTTCCATGACCTTGAGCAAGTCCCTTCCTTTTCTCTGCTTCAATTTAGAAAAGCCCTCTAAGACCCCATCTTTGTCTGGATAGGGGCAGCTAGGTGGCACAGTGGGTAGAGAGCTGGCCCTGGAGTCAGGAGGATCTGGGTTCAAATCTAACTTCAGACACTTATTACTTGTGTGACCCTGGGCAAGTTATTTAACCCTATTTGTCTCATTTCCCTCATCAGGAAAATGAGATGGAGACCGAAATGGCAAACCACTCCAGTAATCTTTGCCAAGAAAATCCAAATGGGATCAGGTAGAGTCAGATGCAACGAATTAACAAAACAATATAAAAACTTCTAGATATGATTCTACAGAAGGGCTTCTTCACTTTTTTTTTTTTTGGGGGGGGAAGTCTGGTAAAACCTATGTATCTCTTCTTTTTTTTTAACCTTTACCTTCCTTCTTAGAATCAATACTGTATATTAGTTCTGAGGCAGAAGAATAGTAAGGGCTCAGCAATGGGGGTTAAATGACTTGCCCAGGATCACACAGCTAGGACGTATCTGAGACCAAATTTCAACTCAGGACCTTTTGCCTGTAGGCCTAGTTCTTGATTCACTGAACCACCTAGCTGCCCTTCCTATCCCTATCCTTTTCAGAATAACATTTTTATTGTATTTTTTTTTTAGGCAATGGGGGTCAAGTGACTTGCCCAGGGTCACACAGCTTGGAAGTGTCTGAGGCCAGATTTGAACCTAGGACATCCCATCTCTAGGGCTAGCTCTCAATCCACTGAGCTACCCAGCTGCCCCCTTTTATTGTATTTTTTAAAGTAATTTATTAATTTGTTTGACCAATTACATGTAATAATGGATTTCCATAAAAGTTTTCTGAAGTTAATCCAAATTGTCTCTCTTCCTTCCTTCCCTCCGCCCTCCCAGAGCTGGTAGGCAATTTGATTCGGTTATACATGTATTATCATGCAAAACACATTTCCATATTGTTCATTTTTGTAAGTGAATAATCATATAAAACCAAAAACCCAAATAAATAAGTGAAAAATGGTACGCTTTCATCTGCATTCTGATCTTAATAGTTCTCTCTCTGGAGGTCGATAAAATTCTTTGTCATAAGTCCATCAGAATTGCCCCAGCTCATTGTATTGCTGAAAGTAGCTAAATCTATCACAGTTGATCATCGTACAATATTGCTGTTACTGTGTACAATGTTCTTGTGGTTCTGCTTATTTCACTCTGCATCAGGTCTTTCCAGTTCTTTCTGAAATCAGCCGTTTATCATTCCTTACAGCACCCTCATATACCACAATTTATTTAGCCAAAGAATGCCATTTTAAGGGAATAAAACAAAACTCATAAAATTACTAAAATGGAAAACAATTACATTGAAGTTGTTATGAAATATTAAAAAGAAAATTCATGAATCCCAAGTTAAGAATCCTTGTTTTAAAAGTAGATGCCTGGGACAGCTAAGTAGCTCAGCTGATAGAAAATCAGGCCTGGAACTGGGATTCCTGGGTTCAAATTTGGTCTCAGATACTTCCTAGCTCTCTGTCACTTAGGCCCCATTGCCTAGCCCTTACCATTCTTCTGCTTTGGAAACAAAGTTTATTATTTTCATAATTTATATTTATATTCTTTATTATTATAACAATATTTATTCTAAGACAGAAGGTAATGGTTTAAAAAAGTAGATGCATATCAATTGGGGAGTGACTAAACAATCTGTGGTATATGACTAGCCTGGAATATTACTCTGCTGCAAGTAATGATGTATTTCTGTGATGGATACAGAGAAGCATAGAAAAAGCTACGTGAATTAATGCATAATGCAGCAAGCAGAGAGAAAACAATGTACACAATGACCACAACAACGTAAATATAAAAGATGATATACTACAATTTCAAATGAATGTAGCAAAATTATAAAGATCAAGTGGGCCTTGAATAAAAAGATATGAACAGAGTCCCTCAAACCATACTTTTGGTGGGGGTGGTGGTAAATAGGTGTCACTCATTTCCAAAAATGTTCAGATTTTTTTTTCAATGTATCAATCAGTTTTACTGATTTTTTCATCCTTTTAAAAATACTACTGGTTATATGGGATGGCTTTGTGAGATGGGGAGTGAAAGAGATAACTGCAGAAAATGATGATGCTGTAAAAAACAGAAAATATTATTAAATACTTCTTCTAAAAAGAATCTCTTGGGGCACCTAGATGGCTTAATGGATTGAGAGCTAGGAGGCCTAGGGATGAGAGATCCTAGATTCAAATCTGGTCTTAGACACTTCCTAGCTGTGTGACTTTGGGCAAGTCACTTGACCCCCATTGCCTAGCCCTTACAACTCTTCTGCCTTGGAATCAATACATAGTGTTGATTCTAAGATGGAAGGCAAGGGTTTTTTAAAAAAAGAATCCCTTATCTATTATCTCCATTTTTAGAACAATAGTGAGTATTGTAGATATGGCTGAAATTCTATAGTAAAGCATCATCAAAGGATTTCCACTTATGAGGACATAACAAGAAAAGCCTTAGATCAAGAAAAACTGCCTTTCATCGGGGTGCTCCCTGGTGTGTCTACAGAATAAGAACAAGCATTCATTCATTCAAGAGTTATTAGCTTGTGCTAGGTAGTAAGATACAATGATATGAAAAAGGAAAAGAATCCACAAATTCCATTTACTCTCAAGCAACTTACATTCCTTTAGAAAATGTAGCATTCCTAACAGTAGCAGTCTCCAAAGGGTGCGCAAGTTTCCAGGTGTGTGATCAACCGGAGGTTGGAAATATGGGTCACATCCCACTTCAAAATGCCAATCATAACACTTCCTTCAACACAGACATCCCTACTCTCTACCCATTACATCTCAACATTCTCCCACGGTACCACTCTTCTCCTCCCTTGATCCTGGGGAAGGTCCTAATGTTCCCCCTTCAAGACTAGGCTTGGCCTCTGAGAGAATTTATAAGCTATCCTTAATCTGAGCAGCAATGGTATAGGTGCCCCTGGGAAAATCTGTCCTCCATCTGAAGTGTACCCCCCAGCAATTTTTTTAATATGGTTTGGGTGTGATCAAAAAAGGTTGTAGATCATTGCTTTAGAGAATACTATTGAAATCTCCTTGAGTACTTGACACCATTGTCTTTACTAGACTGAAACAACAGCAATCATTATAAATATCAATGATATATACAAAGCTCTATGAAAAAGCTTGAAGGGATAATTCATTCACTTGAATGAGACTGTGGGCTATAATGGAAAGAGTTTCATATTAAGAGCCAGAAGACCAGGGTTCAAGTTTTGTCTTACCAATTTAACTGCAGGACCTTGGCCAAGTTGTGCATTTGTTCTTACTTTTTTCCTCACCTCTGAAATGGGTAAAATATTTGCTTTATTTACCTCACTGAGGTTTCAGAAAGGACAATTCCAAGGGAATCATTATGAAAAAAGTTATCCATTTTGTTTCCTCTATGAATTTTTCTCTAGGGTAAGCAATATGTATCTTCCTTCGCAATATGATGAATGAGGAAATGTGTATTGCATGATAGCCCATGTATGACCTATATCACACTACCTTCTGTCTCCGATGGGAGGACGGGTGGGAGGGAGAGAAAGAACATGGATCTCAAAATGTCAGAAAGTGATTATTTAAATTAGTATCTATATGTAATCTGGAAAAAATAGAAAAAATAAAAACAGAAAAATATTTTTAAAAAGAAGAGTCGGGAAGATGAAATATGGTTGTGAGACTAAAGTTCTTTGTTACTCTGCAAAGCTAGAGAAATGTGAGCCGTCATTATTGCTTTATTGTTGAATCTAAGATATGTATTCAACATACTGCTTACATAGCTTACAGCTTAAGAAGTAACCCAGTTGAGCAACCCTGATTATAAGTAATTAATAAACTCGGAAAGTAAGGTATGTCTTCTTCATCTCCAAGCACATCTACAAGGAAGAAGAGATGTTCTAGCCTCAAGAAAGTTGGGAGAAAAGAACAGAGCATCCAACCTATTCAATATGGTGTCTGATAATCTATATCAATGTTCCTATGTACTGGATTCTCTACCTATAGCAACCTTCAAGAATTAGTAGGGTTTTCTTGTAGAAGAGGGATTGGTGGTCTTATTCTGGACTCTAGTGGTTAGCACTAAGCACTATGGTTGGAAGTAAAAGAAAAAGAGATTTCAGGTCAATAGAAGGAAGAAATTCTTAACAGTTACACTTGCTGGTCTTCACTGGAGATTTCAAAAAGAGGCTGGATGACGACTAGTTTGGAATGATATAGCACAGAATTCAGGTCATATCCACCTGGATGGGCATTCAGATCTCTTCCAACTGAGATTCTATAATCCTATGTCTTTATGTGAGATGTGAATATAAAGTATTCTGACCTTTTTAAGAGACCAGTATTTGATACAAATGATTGCCAGACCCTTCCAAATTGTCAACTAAAGTAAGTCCATCATTGGTTCCACAAGGCTATCAATTTTCACACCATTTAGGGAGATGCATCTTTGGGAATGACCTATTACAGATTCTTCTAAATACCCCATAGTGGTAGAAAAAATATCTTTATTTTTTAACCCTTATCTTTCATCTTAGACATAATCCTTGTTATTGGCTCCAAGGCAGAAGAACAATAAGGGCTAGGCCAGTGATGGCAAACCTTTTAGAGGGGATGGTGATATGAGAACTGTCCTCAGGAGAGGAAGAGAGGAATAGCCTGGCCCTGTGTCCCTCTGGCCTTCTAGTTAATTAACCCTTGTGAACTCTGTGCTGGGGCGACAGCATGCGTGCCCACAGAGAGGGCTCTGAGTAACCCTTCTGGCACACATACCATAGGTTTGCCACCATGGGGCTAGGCAATAGGGGTTAGGTGACTTGCCCAGAGTCATACAGCTAAGTGGTACCTGAGGCCAGAAAAAATCTTATTCTTTAAGGGTGGATCTGATTTGGAGAAACTTTTAAATGGTACTAAGGCTTATCTCCATTGATATATATGGGTAACTCCATGTTAAATCAAGCCCCGAGGTAAGATTTGAAGACATTGGGATAGGTTTCTTGATATAGCTTATAAATAGTCTATGAAAGTCCTTCCCACAGAGGAGTTCCAATCATAGTTTAAACAATGACATCCTTATTAAAATATGAGTAGTGCCTCCCAGGATAATTACTTCCAAAATTAAACACTCATTTAGATTAAAAGTCATGTTTTTTCTTAAGACTACATAATTGCAATTTTAAAATATAGAGCTAAACATGAATTTTTAGAAGATAGCCAGATGGAACTATGGATAGTGCTGAGCCTGAAATTAGGAAGATCTCAGTTGAACACTGTCTTAGACACTAGCTATGTGATCCTAAGCAAGTTATTTAACCTCTTTCTGCCTTGGTTTCTTCATCTATAAAATAAGGATTATAATAGTAATTATCTCCCAGGTCTTATTAAAAGACACATTCACATTACCCAAGATAAACAAGAACTTACATGAATTTTTAAATCTTTGGTGAGGTAATTCAGAATTATGCTTTTTTAAAAAGTGACCATCGGAGGCAGCTGGGTGGCTCAGTGGATTGAGAGCCAGGCCCAGAGATGAGAGGTCCTGGGTTCAAATCTGGCCTCAGACATGTCCTAGCTGTGTGACCCTGGGCAAGTCACTTGACACCCATTGTCTAGTCCTTACCACTCTTCTGCCTTATAACCAATTGGTTCTAAGACAGAAGGTAAGGGATTAAAAATAAAAGTGAACATAGTGATCCAGATGTTCCACTGCATATACACCGCTGAAGTCAAAGAGAGAGAAAAGGTATCATATGCACCAAAATGATCATAATCAATTTTTGTGGAAACAAAGAATTAGAAACAAAGCAGATTCCCTTTACATGGGGAATGACTTACCAAATTATGGCACACAAACAACTCTTAGTATTGCAGTGCATTTGAATGGTGAATATGATGAATTCACAATACGGGAAGACTTATAGGAACTGATACAGAGTGAAACAAACAGAACCAGGATAAATAGGCACAATTCTTATAACAAAAAACAAAAATAATTCAATTGAATTCTGAGTTGTTATAAAGACCAAGCCTGACCACAGAGCAGAGAAAATGTTCCATCTTATCATTTCATTGTTGAAGTGGGGGATTATAGTTGGTATGCTGGTTAGTTTTGCTGAACTTCCCCCTCTCCTTATTTTTTTTAAATTCATAGACTTATAGATGTAGAACTATGCATCTGGTCTCCAACTCTGATTTTTGTTCACTTCTACATTGTTCATTTCTTAAAATGATACCCACAATGAGGGATAAGAACTAGTATTTAAGAGATATATTCTAGCTCATTATAAAAGGCAAGTCATTAACCATCATTCACAGTCACACTTTTGTCAGTCAAGGATCCTCAGGAAGGTGATGCTGAGGTAGAACTGAATTTAAGAACTGGGAAGCCCAGGCTTATACCCTGGCTCCCCCACAAATGTGTTGTGGCCTCGGGGTAGTCAATTAACCCCCTTTGCCTTACTTCATCATCTGTAAAATAAGGAGGTAGAATGTGAGCCCCTTGAGGACAGGGACAGCAGTTTTGTCTTTCTTTGTATTGCCAGCCCTTAGTATCGTGACCAGCACATGTTGTTTCAGTTGTGTCTAACTTATCCTGATGCCACTTGGGATTTTCTTGGAAAAGATAGTGCAGCAGTTTGCCATTTTCTTCTCTAGCTCATTTGACAGCTGAGGAAATTGAGGCAAACAGGGTTAAGTGATATGCCCAGATTCACAAAGCTAGTAAGTATCTTAGCCTGGATGTGAACTCATGTCTTACTGACTATGGGTCCCATGCTCTATCCACTGAGCCACCAAGCAGCCCTGACTAGCCCAGAGGAAATACTGAATAAATGCTGGTTGAATAATGACGACTAAGTAGAGGATCTTTAAGGGCTTTCCAATTCTGTCAATTTATGTTCCATTTTCTACACCTTAAGATCCTTCTCAGCTTTCACATTCTATAACACTACAGCAGGGGATAGATCTTAGAGTGTCTCTGAACTTTGATGGGGAAAAATTACACATTGATTCCAATAGAATTAGTTTCTTTTGTAATTTTATTCATTTTACAAACATTATTTTGAGAAGAGGTCCATAGCCATTACCAGACTGCAAAAGGGGTCCATGAATTAAATCTTAAAAACCTCTTCTCTAGAGGATACATAGTTATGTGTGATGTACATGTTTGTGTGTGGGCGTGTGTGTATGTATGGGTGAGGATTGATGTTGTAGCTTTTTATTCTCAATGTCACCCATTAACAGAATAGGGTGGATTTAAATATTGTCATTCCATCCCACTGTGTTCTCTTTGTTCCATATATTTTTAAAAGCTTATCTTTGTCATTTAGCTTTTTCAACAAAGAAAATCCTTCCTACAATCCTCCGTAAAGATTTTCTCCCTCCTGGTGACTTAACTTATAAAAAAATATTCAAAATCCTTATTCTTTGTGACTAGATTCTTTGAAGTTACTGATAAAATAGGTTGGAACAGAAAATAGATTCAATTTATAGGTGGTGACTAATATGCCATAGAGATAAGCTGGGCTTTCAGCCCTCCCAGGAGAGACAAAAGGCAAGAGTCAATGCTTTGGGGCTTTCAACTTCTGTTGTGGTTCTATCTTCATCCCCCCAGATTCATGCCCGTGACACTAAAGATACCTTCTCTAGCAGAAGATACTATTTATTCTAAAAAACCAGAACTCTTTGAGAAATCAAAGATATTGTCACTCCCTAAATATGTCCTGATCAAATTTGTATACTGTTTTAAAAATATTATATGTACATATATTTCTTAATTTATTTATGATATATTTACCTTCCATTTTAGTATCAATACTGTATACTGATTCCAAGGCAGAAGAGTGGTAAGGACTAGGCAATGGGGGTTAGGTGACTTGCCCAGGGTCACACAGCTGGGAAGTGTCTGAGGCCAGATTTGAAAAGTACATACAATTCAAAGAACATAACTGTGGGAAATGTATATCTTGAATATTTTATTTTTGTTGCTCATAACAAAAATCAACCCACAAACATTGATTAAATACCTACCATGGGACAGACATTGGATATAAATATAAGGAATGAAACAAAGCCTACTCCCATTGAGCTTCCATTCTAAGAGAAGACAATGAGGACATGTATAAGAGAATCCAGAATAAATATCAAGAGAACAAAGTACATGTAAAAGTTAAACTTGATTACTTTGGGAGAAAAGGAACCAGCACGTGAAGAAATCAGGAAAAGCTTCATATAGATGATTCTTGAGTTCCCTAGAGATTCTATGAGGCATAAGTAAGAAGAGTGAATTCAAGAGCCAGTATATCATACATTTCAGAGTGCTGGACTTGGGAGTCAGGAACAACATGGGCCCAAATATGCCTCTGAGATTTACTAGCTTTATGATCTTTCCAGGGAATCCACTTAATCTCTTAGCCTTGCTTTCTTCATCTGCAAAATGAGAATAAAAATAATTGTACTACCTATCTATTGGGGCCTTTTGGGGAACCATAAATAATTTTTAGAGATGTGAGTTCCCATAAATTTTAAGCAGTCATTAGTATTTTCCAGTGTGCATAATGTTAGCATTGTATTCCAGAAATAGATATGTGTGTAGAGGGGACATATCTCTGTAAGCGTATACAGATGTAGGTATATATCTATATAAAAATGCATATAGGTGTATTATATATGTATATATTTATACATAGACACAAATCTTCTACACCAAAGGCCTTTCTAACCACTTCTCCTTGTCTTTGGTCAGTGTTGTTTTTGTTTCTTAGTAACCTTCCACTTGAAGCATCTACTATTGGAACTAATTTAATACCTAGCCCTGTGATCCCACTCCCAAGCTTCAGTGCTAGAAGAGGGACAGATTAAGCCTAAGAAAGTGAAAAGACCAGTAGATGATGCTTGGTTATCTTGCTTGCTATATATGTATACATACTGTATATATACACACACATATATGTATATATACACATATATGCATATATGTTATACATGGCTATATATGTATACATGGATATACAAACACATGTGTATAAACATCACATGTATGTACAAATATATTTGTGCACATATCTATATGTATGTATAAACATATCTAGCATCTATATAATGATTTTAGGTTTACAAAGAACTTTATAGAATCTTTAAGGTTAAGGAAAAATCTTTCTGATGCTCTACTTTTTACCCTCCTTTTTGGGGGTGTTTTTAACAAAGGAATGAAACAATCATTAAGAAAAATGGGCAAGGCTGCTTTCCTATCCCACATACATGGGAGACATAATATTTCAAACAGATCTCTGAAATTTAATAGCAGGGAATTTGACTGTGTCAAATATTACTTTATTAAGAGAATATGATAATACTGAGTATAAAATTACAATTCAATCTAAAGGAAATACAGCTGATATTAACATTGATGCCCACTGTTTGATCCCAGTGCCATAGCAAGGGACATTTTAAAAATAAGTGTCAGCAGCTCATTTGGGGGGGGCTAAATTTCATGGACAGTTTATATAATAATTCAACTGTGTCTCCATACAGAGTAAAATGAGACACTTAAGAGGCTTGAAAGGGAGTCATTTTAAGGTCACAAATAATTAAATAGGAGCTGAAAGAATGGAATGAAGAAAATGTTTATTCCTCCTCCTCTCTCTCCCCTGGCCTCCCCTACCCCCCAACCCCAATACGCACACCTAAGAAATCAAAATAAATATCAGTGAAAAAGACCACACAGGCCACAGAGAGACTGAATATGCAGTGGATTTACTTTGAAATCTGGATATCTATTTCACACTATCCTATAGAAGTCTCTGATGTTCATTACAAGGGGGAGGGCAGAAGTACGAGTTCAATTCATCTCATCCCATTGTTCTAGGCATTTTGTAGCCATCAATCACAAATTTTCAAAGAGGCCCATGGTGAGGATATCGCTTTTAGGAGTATAGCTTGGACTTTCAGGAATATTTTCTTACACCACATATGGTTCTGACAGATGTGATTTTAAAATGCCTTTGGGACCTAATAATGTTCTCGGGTGGCCTGCATACTAAAAGCAAGGACTGATGTGCCAATGCATGCACTGATCTAACAGAATAAAGACAGCACAGAAAGGAGAGCTTGGAGACCACCATCTTGTCCAACCTTGTCATTTCCCAGAGAAGGAAACTGAGGTCTATGTAATGAAATAATTCAGTCAGGCCTTACCATCCCAGGCTGGTAAAATGGCATAGCCATGCCCAGATCTTCTACCCCAAAGGCCATTCTAACCCCTTCCCCATGTCTTTGGTCAGTGGTTTTTGTTTTGTTTTGTTTTGTTTGTTTTGATTTGTTTTTTTTTGCTTCTCTGTGCCCCTTTACCGCAAGCATCTGCAGCTTGAACTAATTTAATATCTAGCCATTTTAACCCACCTCCAAACCTCAGTGCCAGAAAAGAGACAGATTAAGCCTAAGGAAACGAAAAGACCAGTAGACAATGCTTGCTTGTGCCCAGGCCGACATTGTTTCCCCTACAACTCCCAGCAGCCCTGGGAGAGAAACTCACTGGAGAGGACAGCCGAGAAAGAAGAATGCTAAATAATTCAAAGGCACTAACATCAAGTCTGATGTAGGTATAAAAATAGTTACAAAACACCACACTCCCCTTGTTTTCATTACAGTAACTGGCTCATTGGAAGAAACTGGGAGGAGGGAGGAACTGGGGCTGAAGGGGGAGGGAGGGAGACCACACCACGTTTCTATTTCTGCTTCTTTAATTAGTCATCTTTGCAAAAAAGCCAAGGCATTCACTTGTCACCTCTATATTCTGAATCAGTCTTCTGATTGGGCAATTTATTTTAAAATTGACAATGCATTCAGGCTTATTTCTTTGCCTAGGCTAAGTGAAGGCACCATCTAAAAGAAAGCACCCTGGTGGGAGCCTCCCCAGAAAGCTTAAGGCTACCCTTAGACATCTGCTTGACCAAACTAGAAACAAATGGATGGAAACTGGAGGAGGGCATGACTGGGCTTGATGTAAGGAAAAGCTTCCTACAATCTCAGCTATCCAGGATTAGACTCTTGGGAAGGAGGGAGGTCCCTATCATTGGAGGTCTTTAAAGACAGATCATTATGGAGGGAATTCCTATTCAGGAATAAATTAAGAGCAGCCTCTGAGACCCCTTCCCTCTCTGACAGTCTGTGAGCCTCTCATACCTTCACAGGGATGGACCCCGAACTCTATTTCAAAAGCACAGCTGGGAATGAGGGCTTAAACATTGTCCTGACCGGGCATCTGGCCAAGAGATACCACTGTACTGGCAATTCACCAAGGAGGTCCAAGGAGTCAGAGCCCGGCTTTCAGAATCATCACATCTCAGCAATATTCGTGGACTTAGAAGTCATCGACTCCTATCTTCTGTCCAACATAGGAATCTCCCCTTATGACATTCAACAAACAGGATCAAACAGCCCTGGTTTGAACTTCAGGTTAGCAGAACGATAAGCAGGCTAGCGTGTCTGGGGCTTCTGTCCACTATCCTAAAATTTAGAGGGTATCTCATTTAGGGAAGCAATTGACAGTAGCAGTTCTTCCATAGCACAGAAACAACAGAGCTTAGTATGGTGTTAGTAGCAATAATTAAATAAAATAGGAAACCACAGGATGATAGGTGAGAGTGGCTTTCTTCTCTACCCTACCTTGCTCCTTTCTCTGAGTTCTTTGCCTCCCCACAACACCACACCTTCCTCTGCCCCACCTCAACTGAGGATATAATTAATACCATTTGCACAAGGGTAAAACCCACATTATAGTTCTGCAGGGTAGAATCATCATCATCGTCATCATATTAATAGCAATATAGCTTACATGCTAGATTGTTTTACCAATTACAAAAAGACTTTTTCTTACAACAACATTGTAAAATGGGTGGTTTGGGGATTAGAGTTTCCATTCTGCAGATAAAGAAGAGAATGCTTATAAAAATGAAGAGATTAGTAATCAGTTCATAAGTCATATGGTTAGAATAAGAGGAAGCTGGATCATCTGCCTCCTAGTGCAGTGTTCTTTCTGATACACCACTGCCTCTCAAAATAGGAGCAATCCGACTTAGAGGGAAATGTTGTGATGGGACATGCAATTTTGACATTGCTTTTTTCAAGCACGGTGTTATCTTTTTTTCTGGCTGAATTAAATTAAGCCAATGTGAAGAAACTTCACATAGAAATCCTGGATCAAGGCCATCCAAAATCTGTTTCCTTATTGGCACCCAATGCATGTTCTGGATCAGGTCCCCTAGTGTTCCATGGTATCTGGGTCTCCCGCCTCCCCCCAGTGCATACCCTGGAAGAGCTGTGCTCACTTCAGAAAGGTTCTCATGAAATATTCAAATAAACACTGGCTCAGCTAAGCCATTTGTGAGTCCTTAGTTAGTACATTTGGATTTCCTACAGGGGTACTACAGGCAGACCAATATGAGGCTCCAACTTAACAAGGCAGTTAGAGAGCCCATGTGGACCAGGCAGATTCATCCTGTCGTGGGCAGGACTGGATGGCTGTGCAAGGGCTGAAGGCAAGGGGGGATTAAATGTGCAAATATGAGTAATAAAATGAACTCAGCCCTCTTCCTTTCTCACCCCCTTCATGGCAAGGCCTTGATATACAAGGCTACTTTTAGGGTAGAGATGGGGACAGATTCCCTGGCACATTGCACATAGGCGTATTTATACCCTGACTAGACTGTAACCTCTATGTGGGCAAAAGAGGGTTTTCTTTATCTTCTTATCTCTGCCAGTGCTGAATACCACACAGTCTTTCATTTATCCATCCATCCATCCATTCACCTGTTTATTGCAATGAACAAAATACTATTTTCTCCCCCTCCCAACTCTTCCCATTAGGGAAAAACAAAACAAAACAAAACAAAACAGAAAACTACATTCTCTTTTGTCCTTGACAACATATATTTAGGACTAGAAGGGGCCTTGGAGGTTAGCTTGTATTAACTTCCTCATTTTATAGTAGGAACTGAAGCCCAGAAAAGTTAAATGAGGTCATAAATAATGAGTGAAGAATCAGAAATTGAGCCCAAGTCTTCTGTTTCCAAATCTAGAATTCTGTCTTCCCATTATTGAAATATTTAAAATAACTTCTAATCTGGTACAGGATTTTTCCATATTTTCTCATATATCTTAAGAAAGGAGATCCAATAATAAGTATTATCATTATACCTTAGAAATGTAGTAAAGTGAACAAAATAAAACAAACAAATTTTCTGATGAGAACTATTTAAAAGCTTATAATTCTAGCTGTTCCTGGAGACGGTGAATTCACTCTCAGTGGAGATCTTCAGGCAGAAACTAGAGGGCAGATTGTCAACTATGCTGAGGTGGGGGTGCATTTTTTGGACTGAAGCTGAACTTGCTGGCCACTGGGTTTCTTTTTAACTCTGAAATTTTGTGATTCTGGCATTTGCATAGTTCTTTTTACTTGGTGCAGTACTTTCTTCACAGAGGCCCTGGGATGTGGGGAGTACTTGAATTTGCCCTATTTTAAAGATGAGAAAACCAATATTCAGAGAAGTGCTTTGCCTATGGTTATAACATTGGCACTAGTAGCCTTCCTCTTGTCCTTTTAATACCTTGGGGATACACATATATTATTCAGGTTAAATCTGTTGGTGATTTCTCATTCTTATTATGTGATAGTTCAACATTTTTTCAGTCATATATGTCCTTGAGGATAACAATATATTTATTTTAAAATATAAATTAATTTAAAATAAATTCATAAAATATAATTTATTTTAAAATAAATTATTTCATAAATATCTCCACTGACATCCACTTTTGATGCTTCATTATTACATCAACTCACACTTTTTTCTTGGTTTGATGTCTCTCAGACACACAACTGCACAAGAGGATTTGTTTCTATGACAGTGAGTGGGGAGGAAGGAAGGAATAATACACACACAAAATCAAGGGAGATACCATCCACAAGAGTAACCATAACAACGATGCAACTTGAAACATTCCTAGGAACACTTAGTGTATGATATGCAAACACACACACACAGCATGTGGCATAATGAAAAGAACTCTATATTTGGAGCCAGTCAACTTGCATTAAACCCTAATTCCACCAAGTACTGCCTGTATGACCCTGATCAGATTCCCTTCAATCTTTGAACAATGAATTTTCTCATCTCTCATTGTGAGAAGCGATAGGGCCCAAATGAATGAAAATAAATAATTTTTCATCATTTATTAAGCATGTTCTCTTCTTTTTAAAAAGAATCCTTACCTTCAATCTTAGAAATGATATGGTTCCAAGGCAGAAGAGTGGGAAGGGCTAGGAAATTTGGGTTAAGGGACTTGCTCAGGGTCACACAGTTAGGAAGCATTTGAGCCCAGAACCTCCTATCTCCAGGCCTGGCTCTCTACCCACTGAGCAACCCAGCTGCCCCAGCATGTCCTCTTTTCCAAGTGTGAATCCTACTTCCAGGACTTAACGAGTTGTGTGACCATGTACTTAACCTCTGAGTCTTCTCATTTTTCTCAGGTGTAAAATAGGGCTTATGATATGTACGGCACATAACTCCTAGGGTCATTGGGAGAAAGTTCAATGAAATAACATTTAAATCACTTTATAAGTTCCCGGCAAGCATTTATTAAGTATGCCAGTCACTGTATTAAGAGTGGAGGATACAAAGAAAGACAAAAGACAGTCCTTGCCCTGAAGGAGCTCACGATCTAATGAGGAAGAAAATATACCAACAACTTATGGACAAAATAAGTTTAGGATAAACTGGAGATAATCTCAGAGAGAAGGCACTACCATTAAGGAGAATCCAGAAAAGCTTCTTACATAGAGGAGGATTTTAAGTGCGACAATTAAAGGAAGCCAGGGATGCCAGACAAGGTACATTCCAGCATGGGGAACAGCTAGGGAAAAAGCACTGAGTGGGTAGATGGAATGTCTTGTAAGAGCAACATCAAGGAGGCCAGCGTCACGGGATCAGGGCATATGTGGAGAGGCAGGGGGAAGAGCTCTAAAGTATCAGAAGCCTGGAAAAGTAGGAAGGGACTAGGTTGAAAAAGTTTTTTTTTAAATTTTAATTTATTTTTATTTTTCAATTTTTTCCAGGTCATATGTTGGCACAATTTTCGACAATCATTTTTGACATTATGCAGTATGTGATCTCTCCTTTCCTCCCACCCCTTCCCCTTTCCCTAGAGGACAGGTAATATAACAAAGGTTGTATATGTGCTATTATACAATATATATTTCAATGTTCATCATGTTGTGAAAGAAGACATATAAAGCTAACACTAGAGAAAAATTCACAGAGGAAATAGAGTGAAGAATGGCATGCTTCAATCTAAGAAAGGCTTTAAAGCCTAAGAAAGCATTTTATTTTTAATCTTGGAGGTAATAGGGAGCTACTTGGGTTTATTAAATAAAGGGGGGAGTGGGTGGTGGGAAATGGTTGGACCTTGACTTCAGGAAGATTGCTTGCGTAGCTAATTAGAAGATGGACTGAGTGACTCAATGGATAGAATGTTGGGTCTAGAGTCAGGAAGTCCTGAATTCAAATTTGGTTTCATATGGATACTAGCTATGTGACCTTGGACAAATCATTTAATTCTGCCTCAATTTCCTCCTCTACAAAATGCAGAGGATAATAGCACCTACCTCCCAGAGTTGTTGTGAGGACCAAATGAGATAATATTTGTAAAGTTCTTAAATAAATGTTAGTTATTATTATTATTAAGCAGGGAAAGGCTTGAGGCAAGAAGACCAGACAAAAGACTCCTGCAATAGTCAATGGATAAAATTAAAATAGTTGCACCAGGGTGATAGCAACTTCAGAGGAAAAATCTTATAGAATTAGAATCTGGGCAGTTAGGTGGCTCAGTGGATAGAGCACCAAGCTTGGAGTCAGGTGGACCTGATCTGGCTGCAGACACTTCCAATCTGTGTGACCTTGGGTGAGTCACTTCACCTCAATTGCCTAGGCTTTACTACTCTTCTGCCTTAGAACCAATACTGGTGTAGAGTCTAAGACAAAAGATAAGGGTATAAAAAATAAATAAAGACAGGATCAACCAGTTTTAGCATTAGATCCTAAAATATTTATGTAAATAATCAACTACTATTACTTAATGTGCAAAATAGAATCTTTTGCATTACTTGCTTCTTTTGTATATATCTCTATGTTATGTGTACATGCTGTTTCCTTATATAGCATGCAGACTCCTTTGAGACCAGGAACTGAGTCATTTATGTCAGCACATGGCACTGGGTAGATGCTTAATAACTCCTTACTGGCTGATTGGCTGATACTTTCTAGGGTCTGTGCAGAAATGAAAAAAAGCCTTGTGTAAACTAGAATGTGCAATGTCATGGTGAGTTATTGCATGGCTTCTTATTATGGAGAGGAAGGGCCAGAGTTCAAAGAGCAACTGGAGAAAGGTTGGATTCCTGGTTATTGTATGATAAGAACAAAATAAAAAGGGAAATTTTGTGCACTAAACAGTAATAATGCAAAAACCAAATGATGCAAGTGCCTCACACCCCATTTCCCTGGGGGCATCAATCCACGGTCCCTGGAATTGATGTCTGAAAACAGCTGACAGTTCAAGGCATATTTTGCTGGACAACTGGCTGAGATCAAATGCTAGGTCTATTACCAGGGGAATCCTTCCCACCTTATGACGGGGACGGACTGAATGACATAGTATGCATGCTTAATGCTGCTATAGTTTCAGAAATGTACACAGGGCTACAAAAAGAATAAAAATGGTCTATGTAAGCATATCCTCCTGTGAGGGATTTACTCTCCCCAAAGCGCTAAGTCTGGAGTTCTCTGAAGGAGCTTGGGGTGGTGGAAGAGATGGAACATTAGATCTGGAAGGGACCTTAGAGTATAAGAGCTACGACTAGAAATCAGTGTTAGAATATAGAACACAGAATGTCAGAGCCAGAAGGGAATTTAGAACATATCATGTCACAACCGCAATTTTTTTGGATAGCCCTTTTATTATATAGCACTATTATATGTATTTTTTTTTCTAAACTCTTACCTCTTGTCTTAGTATCAATTCTAGGCAATAGGGTTAAGTGACTTGCTCAGTCACACAGCTAAGAATGCCAAATTTGAAGCCAGGTCCTCTTGACTCTATTCAGTGTGTGCTACCTAGCTGCCCTTATAGTACCATTATGTTGTAGAGCACTTTAAAACTTGCAAAGCACTCCATATGCATTATCTCATTTCATCCTCATAATCTTCCCTTTGAGATTGGCTTTGCAGGTATTATTTCCATCATATAGAGGAGAAGATCCAGGCTCAGGTTGTTGTGTGACTTTCCCATGGTCACACAGGTAGGTTTGGAACCAACATCTTTTCTCCCTCCAAAATAATTTTTTTTTCCCATTATAGCTTAATGCTTCTGGAAAGGATCCTGGAGATGATCTAAAGTGTTGATTTGGGAAAGAAACCTTCCACAAAGGTGGACAGCAATCATTCAGGATGTTGACAGGCAGTCTAATTATGCGAGAAAAGAAGAGATTTTAACAAGGTTTTGCCAAGGAGCAGGTAGGTGTTACAGTGAATAGAGCACTGGGATTGAAATGAGAAAGGCTCGTGTTTATGAGTTCAAATTCA
This sequence comes from Monodelphis domestica, assembly GCF_027887165.1. Classification (NCBI taxonomy): domain Eukaryota; kingdom Metazoa; phylum Chordata; class Mammalia; order Didelphimorphia; family Didelphidae; genus Monodelphis; species Monodelphis domestica. The sequence continues at coordinate 337,336,342 of NC_077230.1, read as the reverse complement.
ATTTCTGACACTTACTAGCTGTGTGACCCTAGATAAGTCATTTAACCCTATTTACCTCAGTTTCCTCATCTGTAAAATGAGTTGAAGAAAGAAATGGTAAAACCACTCCAATTTTTTAAATAAGAAAATCCTAAAAGGAGTCGCAAAGAGTCAAACACAACTGAATAACCACATAAGTCAAACCAGGTGCCCTGACCTCAAAATACATAAATCATACAATCTTTCATAATTCCTCAGTTCTATCATATCCCCAATAAGTAGTCATAGAGTTTCAAATTGAAACTGGCTTTGGAAACTCAGACAGCTTATAAGAAGTTGAAGAAGTTGAAATGGGTAGCACTGGGGCTTCTGTCCACAGTTTCTAACTCTACTTTTTGGGGAGGAAGCAGGAAAAGTCAAATTTCTTCTGTATGGAAATTCTCCAAGTATCTGAAGACAACTCATAATACAGTGGACAACAGGTTGGATCTAGGAGTCAGAGAACCTGAGTTGGAATGTAGATTCTTTCACTTAATATTAGTGTGACTCTGGGCAAGTCACTTAGTCTCTTCCCTGGCCTGAATTTTCTATTGCTTTAGAATGAGGAAAAAAAATCATTTCTGAATGAGGGGCAGGGGCAGGGCAAAGACCAGGGAAATCATCCTAGAGAAGCCAATGGTGCTTAAAACAGCCTTTAAAGACTGAGTAGAATCTCATAGAATCATGACTTTAAGTCTAGAGAGGTGCTTCAAGATCACCCATTTCAACTTCTTCAGAGAAAACTGAATCTCAAAGGAGTTAAATCATTTGTCCAGTCACTCAGGTAGTAGTAAACGGAATAGTCAAACCCGGGTCCACTTCCCAGTGTCCCCCAAACAAGAAGAGGGAGAGACTTCTCTGCAAGTGATGGGTTATGTGTCTTGAAGATTGGCCTTAATTTGGCATCATTACAAGATGAGGTTAAAGAGACTTTCATACATCATAGTCTAAAGCAGGCCTCCAATGTGGAAACCAGATTGTGATCTCTTCCCTCTTCCATTCCTAGACTCAGTAGCTTTGAGCCCTTCTCTCTTTTTCCCCCATTTCTCTGTGCCTATTTTTTTAATATAGGGTTAATGATACTTAGCTGCCATATGGGGGTGACGTGAGGATCAGCTAATTAATGTTTGTAAAAGGCTTTGATGCTGAAAAGCTTGCTGAATAATTGTACGTTAATAAAATGTTAAAACAACTAACGCTCTATCAGGCCAGCAAAGGTTTTGTTAAAAAGTGGTTTTCTCCATCCAACCTTGAACTGGAAACATTTCCTGTCACAGTAAACCCTCATTAATTTGGATCCACCTAATTCAGAATGTTTGTTCATCTGACCTGGGCTGGGCTGGAGTTTACCTTCACTCTTGCTCTGGGGAAACTGTTTGCTAAGCAAATTAATAACATAAACAAGACAGGAAGGGACATGTTTAACCATCCTAAGAGAACAAATGGTTTGAAAGCACTTATGCATATTAATTGTTTGTATGAAAAGGACACCACTAATTAAAAATGCATCTTGTCTGCATTCCTTAAAGTAGGTTCCCTCATTCATTCAACAAACATTTATTAAGTTGCCACTCTGTGTAATGCATTGGGCTGAAGGAGCTCTGAAATAAATAAAGCATGTTCCCTGCCTTGGAGAAGCTTTCTGATAAAAAGGAAGGAAGGAGAAAACATGAGCAGAGACAGAATCTTGGATAGAAGGGAACTCCAAGAGTAGTTATCGAACAGAAATCCCGACTACGTCATCATCACCCTTAACAAGTGGCCATCTAGACTCTGTCTGAATGTTTTCAGTTCCAGAAGATTGCAGTCTCCCAAAACAATCTACTCCACTTTGGGATGGTTCCTACTCTTATAAATAATAATAAATAGACATTTATCTAGAGTTTTCATTTTTTCCAAGAACTTTTAAAAATATGGTTCCCTTTGAACTCCACAACAGCAGTGACAAAGACATAGCAGGCATAATCATCCTCATTTAGAAATGGAGAGGATTGGAGAAGCTATTACTTTCCCAAGAAGAATTACAATCTGGAATTTACTGAATCCAATTTCAGTATCCCAAACCTTATACCTGTGTTGGTGAACCTATGGCACGTGTGCTAGAGAAGGCTCCTCCCTTCCCCCTCTCCATGTGCCTGAGGACATTTCTCTCAACACCCACTCCTCTGCCCAGCAGCCCAATGGGAGCGCTTCCTCCTTCCCATGTCTGGGGTAAGGGGGCAGCTCACATCCAGCATAAGGATACAATTTGGGCACTCAGTCTCTAATAGGTTCACTATCACTGCCTTGGGCCATGCTGCTTCCTTCTGCTTTTATTAGGGTGTTATAATGAAGTGTTTTGCCATTTCCTTTTCTAGCTCATTTTATAGACAAGGAACGGAGGCATACAGAGTTAAGATGACTTGTCCAGGATCACACAGCTAGTAAGTGTTTGAGGCCAGATTTGAACTCAGGAAGATGAGTATTCCTGACTCCAGGCTTTCACTCTATTCACTGGGCCACTTAGCCGCACTTGGTTTTTTGTTTTTTGTTTGTTTTTTTTAACAGAGAACTCACACGAGGGAAGCAGTTACATTGAGGTCTCAAGAAGAGCTATAAGGATATTCACAAGGTCTCTGAATAACTTTAATACCAATTGTAAAACATGGGAGACACTGGCACAAACATGCCCATGTCAAGGAAGGCATTGAACTCTAGTGAGAAGCAGAATTCTCAAAAGAACATGAGATATACAAATTTAGAGACAACTCTTACCAAATTCCTAAACGGGCTACTTTTGTCCAACATGTGGTAGAGCCTTTTGAACTCATATTGGCTGATCAGTCACTGTACATTGAATTCAACACAGTGGTGTCACTTTGGTCCTCCTCAAGAATGAAGGACAACAACCAACCAAGATTTCAAGTTCCTTGAGGGCAGGAACTGCCCCCCCTTTCTTTGCATGCCAGAAACACTAAATATGTAATAAATGCCACTTGAAAGACAGACTGCTTTTTGGTGACTTCCATTCATTTTATCTAGTTCTTTCTTCTGAGGCTAGCAGAACATGTCTAATCCATCTTCTACTTGTCTTTCAAATATCTGAAGTCAGAGATCATCACCTGCCCCCCCCCAAAGCCCTGCCCCCCCCAAAAAAATTTTCCCCTCTGGGTTAAGTATTCACCATTCCTTAACTGATCCTTCTCATAATGATTCATGGATACCTTTCTCATAGATGTTTCTAGAAGAGTGTACTGGGTATGTTCAATGGCAATGGTTGTGAAAGAATGCATAGACCTGCCTGGCACACCCTACAAAGTTGGTCCTTCTTAAAATGTGGTGCCCTAAATTAAACACAATAAATATACAATTAAGAACAAGCATATAAAAGTAATAAAAGAAATGCTCTGTTCTCTAATACATAGGACTTGCTTGGCTGGATGACTAGTCCAGATGGGCCAAAGTATATTAGTGATCTCATTGCTATAGGTGTTTCCTCCAGTGATGCATCCAGCAACCCATTCATCCCTGCCTATCCCATTTGACTCTTATTCACGTCCTCCCATAACTTTACCATTGGAAGTCCTCCCAGTAGGCTAGGGACCATCCTCAAAGTCCCTTGACATCAGGACATTAGGACTAATGAGTATAGAACAGTATTTTCTAAAGAACCTCGGGAAAGAGACAACCCACACAAGTGTCAAAGATCAGAATCTCGTTTCAAGTTGTGTCCATAGTGGGCGTTATGCAGCCTGCTAAAGAGGAAAGAGAAAAGAACTTGAAGCAAAAAACTGTCAGTCTGAGGTCTGGCCATCCCCCATGAGTTCAGCCCCTCTAAGCCCTAACCTCCACATCTGTAATGTGATTTTAAGGCTACTGACCTCAAAAAATAATTGTGAGGAAAAAGACTTTGTAAACTGCAAAGTTGCCCACAAATATGGCTCATTATTCTTAAATAGTACATAATGTCCCTGAAACCCAGGAGGGAAAGTATTCAGCAGCAGTGCCTAAGTGCTGTGGAAGAAGACCATGCAATCAACCAACGAGCATGTATTAGGTGTCTGCTATATGCCAAGCACTGTGCTAGGCTCTGGGGTTACAAACATAATGAAACAATTCCCACTCAGAGAGGGAACTGGAAGGGACCTTAGATGTGTCTATTAATTCAATCCCCTCACTTAATTGTTATTTTTTAAAACCCTTATCATCTGTCTAAGAATTAATACTAAGTATAGGTTCTAAGGCAGAAGAGTGGTAATGGTTAGGCAACTGGAGTTGTGACTTGCCCAAGGTCACACAGCTAGGAAGTATCTCAGGCAAGATTTGAACTCAGATCCTCCTGACTCCAGATCTGACTCTCTATCCATTCATCCACCACCTGCCCCAGCTCCTTAAAAGAGAGAACAATTCAGCAATGTAAGGATCCAAGGCAACCCCTAGGGACTCAGGACAAAAAAGGCCATCCACCACCATAGAAGAAACTGATGGAGTCTGAAGGTAGATTGGAGGATCCCATTCTTCACTTTATTTCTCCCTTCAATTTTCTCTTATATAAGAGATATGTGTCTTCTTTCACAACATGATGAACACTGAAATATGTACTGTATGATAACACATGTACAACCTTTATCATATTATCTGCTGTCTTGGGGAGGGGAAAGAGGTGGGAGGGAGGAAATGATCATGGATTGTGAAATGTCAGAAAATGATTATTAAAAATTGTATCAACATGTAAAAAAATCAAAGGGATTTTATACAGCACGTTTAAATTTACAGAGAACTTTACACATTTTTTTTTGCCTCTCATGATAACTCTGGAAGGTAGGTGCTATTATGATCCTCATTTTACAGTTAAGTACACTGAGACCCAGAGAAATTAAATGACTTAACCAAGATCTCAGTGGCTAGCCATATTTCTGCCTCTTTCTGTTGCTTTATTCTATAGGAGAAGAGTTGCAGAGCAGAAGAAGAATATGCTATAAAAGCAACCAAACTCAACCCCTTGGGAGTTAAACTCAGGAGTAACAAGGGTCGTTGGGAGAACTTGCCAGAGAAAGAGACAAGGTTAGGGTCTAGGACATCAAGCCTAGGAAGCAGTAAATTCTTGGGTAGAGGTCCTGTTCAGGAACTCCAGGCGACTGGTCAAAACTCTGCTAATTCAGTTAAGGAAACCCCATGAGATTAATTCAGCTGAGACCAGCCTGAGGATGGCAAAATGCAGAACAGATTTGAGTCATAAATTCATAGTCATTCCCTAGAATGTGACATCTCTCCCTTCCTTCCTTTCTCCATTCTCACCCAAACATAGAGGAATGTTAGCAGGTCAAAGGCAAGAGTTTTCCCCAGAAGGAAGCAGTAGAACCAGTAGGGAAGGGCACAGCGATGACTCAAATCTGGGGCTGACAGGAACATGAACTGAGAAATCCAAGCAGGGACAGGTTCTCATATTTCCCCCTAGCACCTCCCACTGATGAGAAAGGAGGAAGAGATGCCCCACTGAAAAGTGTGGAAAAAACTCCTGTCAAGGGTGGGTGAAGGAGAAGAGGGGGAAGAAATTATTTTAGAAAGAATGAATAAACTCACTTTGCAATCATTAACTCTCTTTCCTAGGAAGTCAAAGAAGAAAAAACAAAATATAGAACTTGAGACACTTTAAGGAAGACACCTTAAGAGAAAAATTGACAGATCACAGACCACAGAGCATCAGACCAGGAAGGGATTGCCAGACGTGAGATGCTAGTTGTTACTATTATTATATATATATAATATATAATATTAATATTTTGCTAGCATATAATAGCTAGCATTTGTAGAGCACCTTGAGGTTTACAGAGCTCTGGCTTCCTTCACAATCCTAGCTAAAATCTCACTTTTTACTAACAGCTTCTCCCTATGCTCTTTAGCTCTTGGCCCTCTGTGGATTATCTCCAATTTATCCTGTCCAGTACTTGCTTGTAATAGAGGTTTGCATACAGTCTTCCCCATTAGACTTCCACTTGAGTGTAGGGACTCTCTTTTGCCTGTTTATTTTTAATTTGTTGGCATTCCCAATACTTAACACACTGTATGGCATGTTATTTAAATGTTTCTTGACTAGTAAATAGAGGTGAATGCAATTATTATCTCAATCATAGAAAGATGAGGAAACTGAGGCAGACAGAAGTTGAGTGACTTGCCCAGGGACACACACAGCTATTAAATGTCTGAGGCTGGACTTAAACTCTGGTCCTCCTGACTCTAGGTCCATCCCACTGGGCACTGAGTCACCTAGTGAAGCATCTCTAGTTTCCTTCAAAGTTTAGCTCAAATGTCAGGTTTTACATAGAGCCTTTCCTGATTTCCCTCTGTTGTTCATGTTTTTCCCCTCCCCCCTCCCCCCAGTACCTTGTAAATATTTATTTTCTACAGACTTACATATGTACATGTTTTCTTTCTGGAGAGAAATAGCATAGTATAATCAGATCTTTGATTAGTTCTGAAAGAGAACTTAGACACATTCTAATCCAAACCCCTCATTTTGTATATTTAAAAAAAGAGTTTCAGAAAAGTTAAGTTACTTGTCCAGGATCATACAGTAAGTAAATGGCAGAGGCAGGATAGAAGCCCAGGTTTTCCTCACTCCAATTCTAACTATTCACTACATTATGATGCCTCTTGTTTGAACAGGAAAGGACCTCAGGACATATACCATTAGCCTAGAGCAGTGAAGGTGAACCTTTTAGAGTGGCAGGTGATGTCCTCAGGAGCACATGGAGAGGAGGAGGGAAGTAGCCCACCCCTGATCCCCTCTGGCTTTCTAGTATCAAACTCTGTTCTGGGGTGATAGCAGGTGTGCCCAAGGAGAAGACTCTGAGTGCCCCCTCTGGCATGTGTGCCATAGGTTTGCCACCATCTGCCTAGAGAATATATTTTCTGGAAGTGACCATTAGTTCTCTGGAAGTGACCATTTAGAGATCATCGAGTGCAATCCCTTAATTTTACAGATGGGGAAACAGAAACAAAGAGCAGAAAAGTTACTTGCTCAAGGCAATTAAATTATTAATTAAAACCCCAAAGCGATCATAAGGAAAAGGACTTGTACAAAAATATTTATAGCCATACTCTTTGTGGTAGCAGAAAAAACTGGAAAACAAGGGGATGCCCTTCGATTGGATAATGGCTGAACAAATTATGTTATATGTTGGTGATGGAATACTATTGTGCTGAAAGGAATAATGAACTGGAGGAATTTCATGCAAACTGGAAGGACCTCCAGGTATTGATGCAGAGTGAAAGGAACAGAACCAGAAGAACATTGTACACAGAGACGGATACACTGTGGTACAATTGAATGTAATGGATTTCTTTACTAGCAGCAATGCAATGATCCAGGACAATCCTGAGGGAATTATGAGAAAGAACCTATCCACATCCAGAGAAAGAACTGTGGGAGCAGAAACACAGAAGAAAAACAACTGCTTGATCACAAGGTTAGATGGTGATACGACTGGGGATGTAGACTCTAAATGATCACTCTAGTGCAAATACCAATAATATGGAAATAGGTCTTGATCAATGGCACATGTAAAGTCCAGTGGAATTACACATTGGCTACGGGAAGGGGGTGAGGGAGGGGAGGGAAAGAACATGAATTTTGTAACCAAGGAAAATATTCTAAATTAATTAATTAAAAATACTAAAAAATAAATTATTTATTGAAATCCTTTTTCCCAGATTTCCCAGGAGTCATGTCTGGATTTAAAAATCAATAAGATTCTCTCAAAAGACTTTTTCTAAAGAACTCAAGAGATACAGTATGATAGTAGAGAGAATCAACCTTGATGTCAAGAAGTTCAGGTGCCCTTTCAAGTACAGACTAGCTTTGGGATTCTGGGCAAGTCACTCAACTTGGCAATGCCCCTGGCAACTGTCTGAGATAAAGCAGAAGAGTCAGGCACAGATCTCATTTTTTTATTTTTATCTGAAATGCTCAGCACAATGCCTGGCACAGTGGAGATTTTTGACACAAACTTGGTGATTAATTGATTGATTTGAAGACAGAGTTTCCCTCAGTAGGCATTCCCTGGATTAATGAAAGCAGAAGTTTTTCTCCCCTACCCCCAAGAACATGTTTAAAGGTTTATTTGTTTTATTAAGGACACTGGTAGATTTCATTAATTAAGCATATCAAATATCCTTTCTCCTTTGGCAGCTGAGGCTACAATTCCCACTAGCTCCTCTACTCAACCAAGCCAAATACAAGGTATAGGAGTGAGGGAAGCCCTGTTGCTATTAGCTTTCTTTTTCTTTCTCCATCTCCAGCCCTCCTTCACCCCCCCCCTCTCTTTCAATAGATCACTTAAACTATCTTACTCTGTTTCCTCATCTACAAAATTAGAGCACTTACTGAATAATCTCTAAGGTCCTTCCAGTGAAGTACCTGCTATGCATCAGGCATTGTGGTAGGTATATAGACAAAAATAAAATAATCTCTGACCTCAAAGAATTTCAACTCTCTCCAGAGAGAAAACATGTACATGTGTACGTCTATACAAAACAAATATTTACGAGGTACTGGGGGTGGAGGAAAACACTAACAGCTGAGAAGAATCAGGAAAGGCTCTATATAAAACCTGACATTTTGAACTAAGCTTTGAAGGAAACTAGAGATGCTTCACTGGGTGACTCAGTGCCCAGTGGGATGGACCTGGAGTCAGAAGGACCAGAGTTTAAGTCCAGCCTCACATGTTTAATAGCTGTGCGTGTCCCTGGGCAAGTCACTTAACCTCTGTCTGCCTCAGTTTCCTCATCTTTCTATGATTGAGATAATAATTGCATTCACCTCTATTTGCTAATCAAGAAACATTTAAATCACATGCCATACAGTGTGCTAATTATTGGGAATGCCAAAAAAAAAAAAAACCAGGCAAAAGGCAGTCCCTACACTCAAGGAACTCATAGTCTAATGGGGAAGACAGCATGCAAAACCCCATTACAAACAAGCAAATGACAGGATAAATTGGAGATAATCAACAAGAGGGCCACAAGCCAAAGGGTATCATGAAAGGCTTTTTGTAAAAGGTGAGGTTTTAGCTAGGATTGTGAAGGAAGCTAGGGCTCTGCAAACTTTAAAGTGCTCTACAAATGCTAGCTATTATATGCTAGTAAATTTTTAATATTTAGTAATAATCAAAACTAGAATTGATAGAGAGGTTTAAGTTTTGTAAAGTGTTTTATATATTAATTTATTTGATCCTTATAGTACTCTTAGAAGGAAGTAATATTATTATTCCCATTTTATGGATTAAACAACTGAGGCTGAAAGATATTAAATGACTTGCTCACGATAACACACCTAAGTATCGGAAATTGGATTTCAACTTATGTCTTCCTCTCTCCAGGTTCAACACTCTACCCAGTATGTCACCTAGCTTCCATCTTTGTTATTATCGTCATAGCATTTATCTAGTGCTTACTATGTACCAGGCACTGTGCTAAGTGCTTTACAATTATTGCCTCATTTAATCTATTCCACAACTTTGGAAGGTAGGTGTCATTATTATCCCTATTTAAGGATGAAGAAACTGAGGCAGACAGTGGTTAAGTGATTTGCCCAGGGTCACAATGCTGGAAAGTCTCTGAGGCTAGATATGAACTCAGGTTTTCCTCACCAACTTATTACTTACTTAACCTGCCAGAGTTATTGTGTGGAAAACATCTTGTCAACTATGAGGTTTTATGAAAATGCAAATACATATTTCATTCCTGAATGACACAGGATAGTTTATTTATTCTTTGTTAAGAAAGGGACAGGAGAGGCAACAAGTCCAGAACCCATTCACTTTGCCCATTCCATAGAGAATCCTCCCCCAAAAGCTAGTTTCCTAGCAGTACTACCAGAATTCAAAAACTAGAGAAAGATATAGACTGAGACCTTGGACTCCACACCTACCTCCTTGATATTCTTATGACAGCCATCTTCATTAAATACTTGGACCGTCTCAACTTTTTAAAAAAAATTCTCTTCATCAGTCTTCCTTTCTCCATTGTATCTCCTCCCCACTCTTCATAGTGGAATTCTATGAATCAAAACCTTGAGTATTTCTCCATTGCCTTGAAATAGCATTAAAGCTCTTGGTTCCGGCATTTGAAACCTCTGCTACATGATTCCAGAGTACTCTTCCATCCTTTTTCATCTTTCTCCCCATTACATTCTCAACATTCCAGACAAAATAGCCACTTCAGTTCCGTCTCTTGACCCATTGTCTCCAGGCTTAGCATTGCATCCTTGCCAAGGTGCCTGGAGTAGATAAACCCTTAATCCCTTTCTCTATCTCCTTCCTTCCTTCCAGGTCCAGTTCAGGTTTCACTCTGCCATTCATTCTTCCTCCCCAGCAAAAGTCATCTTTCCTTCCTCCTGGCTTCTTTTTAGCATCTTCTAGCACTTTGCCAGGATCTTTCCTTTTCATGGTTCTTCCCTTCCTGGTTCTAACCTATCTTGCCAGATAATTCTCCTTCACACAAGCAGTTACTTGGTGTTCCTACAAATATAACACCCAATCTCCTGCCTCAGTATCTTTGTAGAGGCTGTACTCCATGCCTGGAGTGCTCTCCCTCTTCACTGTCATCTCTTAGAATTCCTATTTTCATTTGAAGCTTAGCTCAAATTTCATCAGAAGGCTTTTCCTCATCTCTTCCACTGTTAGTAATCCCCCAATTACTTGTACATGTATATTTTTGTATATATACACAGATATATATCCCTCTCTACATATTTTTGCTACAAATATATTTATATTTTTTAAATGCATACCTGTTGTTTCCCTCCTGCAGAGTTGAGGCAGCCCAGGGGCAAGAACTTCATTCCTTTCTGAAGCACTTGGCACAGTAATTGGCATCTTCCTGGTACTTAATAAACACTGGTTGAAATGAATTTTCTGTCTACACCTCTGCTACTCTATTAAACTTTAACCTCTTTTAGAGCACACTCTGAAGTGGCATCTACTTTTGTAGTTCTTGTTCCAAGCATAGTGCCTGCCATACAGAAATAATGTTCATAGCTGTCTCTAGAATGAATGATTGACTGATTGAATACCTATCCACCTAATAGATTGTCTAGCTTCTCCCACTGGTGGAGCAGATTTGGTTTTCTTCCTTTTAAATTTATCTTTATTTTTAATGAAGATGTGAAAAAGCCTAGAAATAAAATCTTTAGTAGGTTTTGGACATCTGATGCTTGGAGCAGGAATTTAAATGAATAAATAAATAAATAAATAGATACTTTGATGAATAAATAAACTTTTCAGATAGGTATGGAAAAATTAATAGCAACTTTAGCAAAAATAAACAAATATACAAATATCAAGTATTTATTTTTCAATGTTAAAATAATATACATAATAACTTCAAACATGGTGCTGCTGTCAAGGCTGTTTTTATTTTTAAACTCAGAGATTTTTGCCAATCAGGCTGCCTTTGCTTAAAGGTTAACATTCTCTATCTGGGATGTCAGGCAGGTATTTCCTACTGAATCATCTAATTCTGAGCTCTGTGGTAGGTAAAGATTGTGCTGCAGTAAAGAGGACCAGGGTTCAAATCTAGTATCAGACACTGCCTAGCTGTTAATCCCTGTTTGTCTAGCCCTTGCCTCCAGTCTTAACGTTGCTACTAAGTCAAAAAAGTAAGAGTTAAAAAAATAAATTAATGACTGAATAACTAGTTAGATAAAAAATGGAAGATTAGATAAATAGATACATCCAGGGAAAGTTTTCCCTCTGGCTAAATTGGGTCTTGGAATGATAGGCCATGGAGTCCAGTTTCTCCAACTTTTAAAAGGAAACCTCAACAACTAGGATCCGGGGATCTGGCAAAAAAAAAACCCTTATCAACAGTTTTCTGAGTAAACTTCTAGTGATGAACACAGTGCCTGCAACAAAGGAGGTACTTAATATTTATTAACTGAGTGGATTCTGCACAAGAGCCATAGGAATTCTTGCTGCTAGCTGTGTCTGTATATATTTGTGGATTTCCAAGAAATATGGGACTTTTGCATGAAGTGGATGAAGAGGAGGAGCAAGGGAGGAAGATACAGAGTCTGGCTAAGTAGTAGCTAAGTAACTAAGTAGCTAAGTAACTTTATCAAACTATGGAAGTTCTGCATACATCTTTTATAGAGTTTTGGGTTTACTGCCAGGTCCTACCCATCTACTCTATGACCCAACAGGATTCCAATGAATAATTTTAGTTTTAAGGTTTATAAAATAACTCCATGAGGTTGATAGGGCAAGGCTTATCACCTTCATTTTAAAGGTAAAGAAGCTCAGGTACAGAGAGGTTAAATGCCTTGCTAGGCTAGGAAGGAACTTGGAAGAAGGTCTTAGCTCCAGCTAAGCTTATTCTCCTGCCACTATGTAGGCCACACTGCCTCCCTCCACTGGCTAATGATGGAATGAAAAGGATGATTCCAAGAGGGTTCCTGGGAAAATGATAGCCTATTAGCTCAGTGGCAATTAATGGCACCAAGGGATGGCAACCTTGTGATTTTGATGTTCTGGGGTCATGCTGCAAGTAACCTGTCTGATTGGCTCTTTATGTCTGGAATGCCCCTTCCCCACTGATCTTCACCATCTCCAACTATTAGCATCTTGATCCAATGCCTTCTCCTCTGGGAAGCCTTCTCTGTTCTCTGCAGGTACCTTTCTCTTCTGAGCTATTCCTTCTCTTATGCACTGATCCCATGTATTATGACTCTCTGAGACTCTCAATATCTTGAGTTCTCTGAATCTCATCTTACTCTTCAATAAAATGGACAAGAAAGTATACAGACTACTTAAACAACAGTTGTTAAGAGGAAAACACTTTGGAAACTTTAATGTGGTTCAGAAATCTGTATTATGTTTACTTAGCCATGCCATATTTTTCTCCATTAAGGAGGAGGGGAGATGCTGTCTTTGCTTTTCATTTTCTCCAATACCTGACATGGTGATTTGCACATAGTAAGATCTTAATAAATGTTTATTGCATGAGTGAACAAATGAATGAACAAATGAAGGTTATAGATAGAACCACAGACTTTTAGAGCTGAGAGGGCTCTTAAGGATCACAAAAGCCAAACTCTAGCTTAAAGTGCCAACAAATGGTTCTTTGGATGGCTTAAAAAATTCTCATTGCAGGGAATCTAGCACCTCCTGGGGAGTCCTATTCCACTTTTAATATTAACCATTAAGAATCTGATTACTTTTATATCAAGCTTTAATTTCTCTTTTGGTTATTTCCATCCTCTGGTTCCAGCTCATCCTTCTAGGGCTAAGCAAGCCTGATGTCTCTTCCACATAGCAACTCTTCAAATATTTGAAGACAGAACTCATGACCCCCCCCCACCCCTATTCTTCCTCTCCTTTCCACTTCCTGAGTCTCTTTCAGTCCCTTCAACCAGTCCTGAGAGAACAGTCTCTGGTTCATTCACAAACCTGCTTGCCCACCAGTTGTACAAGTCCCAGCTCATCAATGACCCTTCTCAGGTGTGATATCCAGAACAAGATGCAATGTTTCAGATGGGGTCTGACCAGGGAATTGGACAATAATCACATTATGCTCTCTTGCAAAGCCCCAGGGCTACAGCAATGAGGTCAAGGGTGGAATTTGCTTTGCTTTGTAAACATTCTATGTTAGTGGAAAAATAAACACATTTATAGAAATATATACCCAATCCATATAATACTTACTCTCCTTCAGCCTCAATTCCCTCATCTTTAGAAAGAGGGGATAATGGTAGCACCTACCCCCCTGGATTGTTTTCGAATGAGATTGTTGTCAAATGAGAAAGAACTGTAAAGTGCTTTGCAAAACATAAAGTATTATATACATATAAAATACACAGGTGCATATACATACACATGTGGACACTATGGGGAAAGGGGGTATAGATTTGTCATTTCATCAGCCATAGGAACTTCCAGTCTGGAGTCACCTTCCACTGAGGCAGACCATCAACTCATCTGTAGCAATGTAATATAATATAATCTTAGAGAGCTGCCTAGAGCATTGAGAGGTCAAGTCATTTGTTCAGGGTCATACAGCTAGTATGTGTCAGAGACAGGACTTGAAATCCAAGTCTCCTTAACTCCAAGCTTACCCTCTATGTCAATGGGGACTTTCAAATCAATATGTGTGTGTAATATATATATATCTATCAATTTATATATAATCTCTCTCTTGTTCTCGCTTTCTTTCTGTTTCTCTCCCTCTCTCTCTTCCTTGCTTCTTTCTCTCCTTCACTTTGTCATTCCTCCATTTCCCTCCCTTTTTCCACCTCTCCTCTCTCTTCCTTCTCTCCTCTCTTCTCCTCTTTCTCTCCCTTTCTCTCTATCCCTCCTCTCTTTCTCCTTTATTCTATTTTTCCTCCATCTCCTTCTCCCCCTCCCTTTCTCCTTCTCTCCTCTCCTTCTCTATTCTCTTCCTCTCCTCTCCTTTTTCTCCTCCTCTCTATTCTCTTTCACTCTCTGTATCTCTTTTTACTCTCCTTCACTGTCTTTCCGCCATCTCCCTCCCTTTCTCCTTCTCTCCTCCTTTGCTCCTTCTTTCCTCTTATTCTGCCTTCCCTCCATCTCTCTTCTCTCTCTGTGTGTATATAAACAAACACACACACACAAACACACACACACACACATATGCATGTACAAAGACTGAAAATACCACATTAGAAACCTTCCCTCCTAAAAATCTATTGGTTGGAGGTTCACAAGTCCCAGTTTCCTGGCCAGTGGTGCACGCATGGCTGTCAGAGTGCCTAGATATGCCAATCTGTCAGTTCACAGTGGAGACAGAGTATTTTGGCTTTTAGTTACAATGAGCTCCACTGATAGACCATGTAACTGGGAAGGTAACACTCAGTCTTTAAATCTGAATTGACATTGATTTACACCTTTTAGGCTCTTGGACCCAAGTCCCCAAGGATGGAGATTTCAAACCTATTGTTCTATTGTTTCACTTTGAGATTTATGGTAGAAATGAGTGTGGGAGGGAGAAAAGCATTTGCTGAGCTGGACCTGGGAGAAGGCATATTTGTGGGCAAAACAGCCACCAGTCTGAGAAGGAATCAGGGAGTGACAAGGTATGGTGGAATGAGAAGGGAAGGAGGGCTGAGAATTGGAACTTTCAACCTTTCTGGGGTCATGGAGCCCTTTGACCATCCAAATGAAAGCTATGGACACCTTCTCAGAATCCGGTTTTTAAATGCAAAAGTGAAATTTGTAGGATTACAAAGGAAACCAGTTATATTCTTCATTCTTCTCCAGGCTTCATCTTTCTCAGCCTCTCTATAATTCCTAAGAAATCTTTGTATCCTGGAAGCTCCCCGTACCCCTGAACTTTCACACATTTGGAAATACTCACTATCCTTGAGGCCACTCCCTCTAAGAGGCAAAGCCCTTCAAAAGATCCATTTTAAGAAGGTTGCTCAGGCCACCCATGTCTTCCTTTGTCTCCAGGCTTTACTTCTAACTCTTGTCCAAGATGTTTTCTATGATGGCCCCCTCCCAACTCCCCATTTCACTCCCCCAACTTCATTCTTCCCTATTTTCTTTCCTTTTTCCTTCTATGTGACTGCTTCCCCCAGTAGAATGTAATCTTGAGAGTGGGAACTATCTTTCTGCCTGCTTATATTTGTTGTTCCCATTGCTCATCACAGTTACCAGTATATAATTAAGTGCTTAATAAAGTTCTGTTGACTTGCTGACAATATTGAAATAGTTATCAAAATATTAAAAAAAAATGAAAAAAAAAAACTAGGCCATACATTCCAAGATCATGAAAGGGCAGAGCCAGAAAAAACCTCAGAGATCATCTCAGCTAACCCTTTTATTTCAAAGATGGGGAAACTGAGGCCAAAGTGATATGGAGATATACTCAAACTGAACCCATGAAGCTTGAGCATCAGGATGCTGGGCTCCTATTTTATAATCCAGGGCAAGTTTCTTTCATCTCTCTGGACTTCAGTTTCCTTAGTTTAAAAAAAAAGGTAGCAGGCCTAGCTGGTCTCTAAGATCCAATGACTATCAAAATTCCCTAATACTGATACTGTATTTCCCACTTCACCAGATTATAAGGGAAGCACTACTTTACTCACTCTAAGGCAGTTTGGACTGTGAGTCACTGTTTTTAAGAAGAAGGGTCTTTAGGAAAGTCTGTTCTCCAACTAATCCTGTTTTCTCCTTGCTTTCGGAAGGTTGAAGGACTGTGCTGGCCTATTCATTGCAGTGACCTGGGCCTCCAGCTGCTCCTGAGGTTCCCAATTATCTCACACAAAATGGGTATCTCTGGATTTGGAACTGGGCTTACATAAGGTGACAGCTATGCTCCAGAGCCTGGAGGTGACTGTCTGGAAAGGAATAGGCAGAGTAGAAATTCTATCCAAACTGGAAGTACTCTTCTACAGAGGAGCAAAGGGAGCCTTTTCTAAAAATTCTAAGCATCTGGGCCAGCTTTGTTTGTAAACAGACTTAGGAGGCAAGGTAGTGTTTTCTTTTGAGGACTGTCTAATGTCAAACCATGACTTAGGGAGAAGGGACTTGGTAGCCCTCAGGGAAATACTGTGCTCTCCAGGGGCTGGAAATGAGGCACTAAGAACCTGATGATAATCATGAGGATCTAAGAAAATAGAGTACAGTGTGCTGTAAGCTATACGCCTCTAATAAAACAACTCTTCAAACCCATCAAATTACCCTCCCACCACAAGTGTTAGAGGTAGGGAGGCCATCAAAAGGCCACTAAGGTAATAGTTTATTGCTAATATTATAGTGTTTATATGCACAACCTGCAATATGGGATAGTTGACCTTGAAGACAAAAAAGACTTGAGTTCAAATCTTCCTCCTGACATGTGCCAGCTGTGGGACCCTGGGGAAGTCATTTAACTTTTTAATGCCTCAGGTGATTCTCCAAAAGCCCTTCAGCTATAGATTACTGATCTGTGTGCAGAACTTTCCTCACTGGGAATTCCCTCCATGGATAAACTTTTAGGGTCATAAATTCATAGGATCTAAAACTAGAAGGAAGATCAGAAGCCTTCTAGTCCAACTTCTTCATTTTATAGATGAAGAAACTTAGGCTCCAAGAGGCTAAGTGATTGGACCATGAAAATAAAGGCAAAAAGCACCAGAATCAGGATATGAGTCTACCATTGTCCAATTCCATTACCAATGCTCTTCCTACTGTACTACCCTGCCCCTTTATCACAGGTTTAGAGACATGAACACATATGCACATGTCCTTACATATGTATAAGTATACATACCTTGCACATGCTGTATGCCCTTTATTAAGTCATCTTCAGGGACTGGTGGGCCAAAAGCTCTGATGGATTCTACCATCTTGGAGAGGCATCTAGTTTAGGCCTAAAATATTCTCTGTATTTATCCTCTAAGGAACTACCTAAAAGTGCCAAGAGGCTCATTAGACATTTGGCCCCCAGGTGACAAATTTGGCAGCTGCAGCAACTTATGAGGGCTGTCCAATAAGACACGAAGGTGAAAGCAATCTGAATCCAATTTAAAGTGGGAAGGGAGCATCCACAAGGATGAAATCCTGGTTCCTAGAACACTAAAATATATCTTAAAGAAGGAGAGCCAGGCAGCCTGATGGAGAGAGCTAGACTTGGACTGGGGAAGCCTCAAGTTCAAATCTTGCCTAAATTCATGACCTCAGACATCTTATTTAACTTCATTCAGAAGGTTTCCTTCTAGGTAAAATGAAGATAACAATAGTACCCACTTCACAGAACTGATATGAGGATCAAATAAGATAACATGCAAAGAACCTCAAAAACCTCAAAACTCTACACAAATGTTAACTATTATTAGTATTTATACAGCCCTTTTCAGTTGACAAAATGAGCTCCTCCCACTAACCTTGTCTTGGGAGGTAGTGCAAATATTTTCCCCACTATACAGAAAAAGGAAATTGAGGCACCATGTCATGAAGTTTTGTGTCCAGTTAATGTCAGAGGTAGATTTGAACCTAGATCTTGTGCCTCCCTGTCTATCTTTGTCTTTATCTGTCCCTTATGACAAAAGGGGGTAGGGGCTTTCTATAGCTATAAGAGAGCATATACAACTGCCAAAGCTCTTTTAACACTGATCCCTCTTCCCTGGTCACATACAAATAGAGAGACAGTGATATGGTCTCCAACTGCTTCAAGGTAAATATTTTTCAAGATGAATATTTCCCTCAATGAATATTTTTTCCTCAAAGCGTTTCAAATGATTTTTTTTTAAAGCACTAATTTTTGTTCTGCTTTAAAAATTTACCGCCAGCCACTCCACATTTGTTTGTTCTCACCCTCAGGAAACCAGAGAACAAACTCCAAACAGGTAACTCCATATACTAGACAGATATTTCAACTCCCTTTCTGTCATCATAAGAGATAGCTCTTTCTCAATTCTTTCTTTCTTCCTAGGAAAAAGAAAGTAAGTATCCCCGGCATCCGGAAAGAAGGCAATATTTTACTCCTCTAGTCTCTGTCCTCTTCCTCTCTTCCTAACACCCACAACCACCCAAAGGAGAAACAACAACTGCACAGACACATTTAAGACGCGACGTGTTCCCATTCCCATCTGCGAAAACACTCTCCCCTAACTTGCCTGAGGGTTGAAGGGAACGGGGGAGGGGGGAATGCAGGTCTGGGTCAAGCAGGGGTTAAATCTCAGAAGGTGGGGCAGAGCTCAGACCCAGGAAGGTAGGAGGAGTGTCCTGGGACCAGTCTCACCACCACAGATGAATCTCGATTCGGCTTCTTCCCTTCGGGTTCCCGGCTTTTTAACCCAAAGCTCCACCCACCTCCCCCCCCCCCAAACACACACACACTGTCGCTCCACCACCCCAGCCCCCAGCTCGAAACGGAAGCCAACTGCTGACCGATTAGTGAAAAAGCAAGCAAGCAAACAGCGGATCCCAACCAGACGACTGTACAGAGTGAGGGGAACTCAGACATACAGCGGCTCAGGGAGACGGTAGTCAACAGCCAGCCAGCCAGCCTGCCAGGCCGGCAGGCAGGTAGGCAGGCAAGCGGGCAGAGAGAGTGAGACAGATAGGGCTGCCCCCAGGAGGGGAAAAAATGAAAAAGACAAGGGGAGGAAGAGAGAAGAAAGGGGAGGAGGGATTGAGCTGCTAACATGCCAACACTCTTTTTCCTCCTCCTATGAGGTTCCCTTACCTCTGCCCCCTCTGAGCCCTGGGAGAAACAGGTAGCTGGGTGAGTTCCCCACCCTCCATGGAAGTCACAGCTTCCCTCCCTTGATGCTCCTATCTCCCTCTCTCCAGGCCCAATTCCCTCCCTACCCTCTTCCAGCAAATCCGATCTCTCCACCGCAGATAAATAGACTTTGAGCATACATCCCTGGGGTCTCAGAACTAGAGATGCTGGGGGTTAGGTGGATGGGTGGAAGCAAAGGAATGTCCAAGATCTCCTATTAGGAGATCCTTAAAGCAAGGTCAGTGCCCTTAAAACACCTAGTGATTTCTCATGCATAAGTACTGGCTTCTGAATTACACTGTTAAGGATCATGGCAGCAGCAGGAAATCCTAATGACCCAGAACAGGAGAGTGAGCAAGGATTTATCCTACACCATGTAGTAGACTAAGATGGATCTAGGATCTAAAGGTTGGAGGTGGCCGTAGCTAGGGAAGGAGGGAGTTTCAGACAGTCCAAACCTGAGAGAAAGCCAAAATAGGAAGGGCATCTTTTGCAGGCTTGGGGGAGAGGGGGGAAGGAGAGGGACATTTAGGATCACTGTTATCCAGACTTAATTATCCTGCAAGATACTATATGAATCAAGAAGCTTATCCCTCTACTGGGGGAAAAAAGGCAAAACAAAAATATTCCACTACTATGATTTTTCTACCAAAGCCTAAAAAAGTGCTTGCAGAGAGATACCAAAGGTGAGACAGCTGGATCAGGAAGCACCAGTGGAATAAATTAAGTTGAAGGAAATTGTGGGTCAGTAGAAGAGAAGGTGAGGGTCATTCAAGTCATGCCCTCATCTCCCATTCCCCCAATTAGTCAGGAAAATCAGTTAGGATTGCCTAGTAGAGACTGTGCCAAGGGAAGACTTGGGCACATATGGCTGGCCATACCTATTTATCAGAGCCAAGTATTAAGGATAAATCCAGCTGCTTCTTTGGAGTATAGGTACTTCTGCTTGTGACCAAATATTAGGGATAGTTTCAGAACAGGAGAAGTATATTTGAGTTCAAGAAAAGATGGGAAAGGAAAGTGGTGAGATTTTGGGAAGGAGCAGGATGCTCTGGTTTCTTTGATTTCCTTATTTTTGATTTCCATTGCAGAGCCCAAACTCCCCAAATTTCCAGAATACTGCCAATTTCCAGAGTGATCCCTTTAAAACATGGACTTTTGATCCCTCCCCTACCCTGTCCTTTCCTTCTACCCCTCCAAGCATGATTCACATACCTCCCTGCTCCAATCTTTAGTAAAGTGATCTAAGAGCCTTACGAGGCCCAGTTCACAGAAGGCTGTCTATGAGCAGTATCAGCTTCAAATTCCTATTCTCAGGACCAGGTCCTGTGGAGTGACAACCTTCCTTCTTTAAATGCACTTCTAATTGTGTGACAAAAGGTAAGGTTATGAATTTCTCTTTGATTTAAATAAGGAGGAACCCTCCCAAGGGTTTAATTTCAAACAGGAGTTTGACTATTTCTGTTGATAGGGATGAAGCTTACATAATTCCTATCTATTCAGCACGTAAGAGTTTGGGTGTAGCACATGTGTGTGCACTCCCCACACAGCCTCCCCAATACCTCCTACACCTCTACCTTTTTATATATCTATAGGGCAATGATCTCTTCATTTGTTCAAACATGCGGCATATAAACAAGATTTTACACAGCACTGAGGGGGGAAATGCATATTAATAGGGGTTTCCACATTGGTAGTTATTTACTTAGGAGGTTGCTGAAAATAGTTTTAAACCCATCCAAGTATCCAGTCGTAATACGTATGAAGCCATTTAAGAAATCTCCTAAAAGTCTTGCCCTAAGAGAGGAGCCAATTTTCAAAGTTGGATCTCAACGCAGTTCAATTTCCAGTACTTTCTAACAGCACCCGAAAGGGAGGGAGGTGGTAGCATAGGGAAGTAACTAGGGGCTCCGAGGGGAAGGAGATAAGCCCACCACATAATGGACCACTCACTAGTTGAATTTCGTGAATTCGCATTCAAGTGCTTCCAGATTTCTCCCTAAGTATATCTACAGAACCAACATTCCAGGCTTAGCCAAGTGCACTCTGAGTCGCTGTTTCCCAATTTACACAGGCTGCATTTTTGAAGCGTCAAGAAAATAATTGAGGCAGGATTATCGCATTTCGACCAAGAGCATATTTTCTAAAGCTGAATGGGGTGGGGTGGGGAGTTAAAGCTCATTTGAGACCCCACAGAAAAAGCCCGAGAATCCAACCCGGACTTTTAACATAGACATCCCAGTGTAAACAGGCTAGGTGCCAGAGTAAGAGGAGAGGATGGGGCCGAGAGCGGATGGGTTTCATTCTGAAGGAGAATGCAATTGGGGATTCCAACCCCCACACCCGGTTTCTCTCTCCTGCCTTTCCCCTTCGTCCTCCAAGGCTGTTTCATGATCACAGAAATCGCAAGAAGGAAGACTGGTTATCATTGATCTGGCTGCACTGCTGGGAGCCCATTTCTCGCCTCTCTCCCTGCTGCATCTCCACCCGCAGCTCACTCACTCTCTCCGGAGGCTGGGAGAGAGACAGACAGACAGACAGACAAACAGACAGAGAGCTATGTCCCCAGGCGGCGGCCCGGTGGGCAGGAATGCGCCGCAGACTCCGGAGCTTCGCTTCGGGAGGAGACGCGGAGCTCCAGGGGAAGCAAGCCTGGCTGGACTCCTTTACACGCTGTCTCCTTTTCCCTTCAGCCGCCCCCACTCCCCGGGGGAGCCCCTAAAAGGCTTGGGAACCGTGCGCATAGCTTGCTCTCCCCAGCCCCCACCCTCCTCCTTGACTCTTCCCGCAAGCTGCCCCGCTCCTCCGGACCCCAGGCTGCTGTGATCGCCTCGTGGATGCTTCCTCCCGGCGCCGCCACCTAGCTCTGCCACCGCCGCCGCGAGCCCAGAACCCCTTTCCGAACATTTCTCCAACTGTGTGCAAGGAGACGAAGCTGCAGTGAAGGGAGACTAGCTGGCTGGCTCGTTCGCTCTGGAAAGAACCCTCTACAGCCCACGAGGGAAGTAGCTCCTTCCCTTGCAGCCCCTGCTGCCGCCGCCGCCTCTAGCAGCAGCAGTAGCCGCGGCGGCGGCGGCGGCAACACCGCCGCCCGAGAGCCTCCGATTGCAGGCGCCAGCGAGGAGGGTTAGCTTCTCCTTAAGTGCCTTGCTGCATAAAAAGGTGTGGGGAGGGGATGGAGAGGGGGGAGGAGGTGGTGGTGGTGGTGGTAGTGGTGGTGGGCAGATCCATATTCAAGATCTGCCCGAGAGCCCGGCACCCGCCGGGTCAGTCCCCGATTTCGGAGCGCAGGGGAAGGGAAAGCTTGATGGGGAGACTGAGCAGAGTCGCGGGGATACAAAAGCCACTTTTCCGTATATACCGTAGCCCAGCCGGCTTACCGTGTCTGCAGGCTCCCCGGGGCAAAAGGCAAAGGAAGGAAAAATTAAATTGTGCGTTTTTCTTCTGTACAAATAAAGCCACTCTTCTCCGAGACGTATTGGCTCCTTCTCTCCAGGATCCCAAACTGGGCAACTACCGGGAGGTCCGGGCTCTCATCCTCTCAGGCAGGCTCCACAATAACAAGAGGGGCGCGAGGAAAAAAGAAGAAAAGCCCTGGCTCTCACAGACACACACCCGAAAGGCCGGTCCAGGTTTCTCCAGGCGAAGTGTTCCTGGTAGGACTGCTGGCCCACATTAAACAGCTGCAATCCTCAGGCTTGGGCTTGGGGTATATTTTTTTTAATAGCTTCCCTTCTCTTCTTCCCCTCCCTCCCCCCGTCTCTCTCTTACACACATACACAGAGAGGGCGAGCTAGCAACACACACACACACACACACTCACACACGCAGGTTACATGAATGGAAGGCGGGAGCCAATCCTACAATGCTTTGGAAAGAGAAAGGCACATGCATTCTAAACGGGTCTGCACCACTGAGGCGGCAGAGGGGGAGTTAGTCAAGAGCCCAGGTGATGGTTTTAATCTCCCATGTCTGAGCGGAACACTTCCAGCAGCGCTCTTGCTCTCTCTCTCTCTCTCTCTCTCTCTCTCTCTCTCTCTCTCTCTCTCTCTCTCTCTCTCTCTCTCTCTCTCGCTTCTCTCTCTCTCTCTCTCTCTCTCTCTCTCTCTCTCTCTCTCTCTCTCTCTCTCTCTCTCTCGCTTTCTCTCTCTCTCTCTCTCTCTCTCTCTCTCTCTCTCTCTCTCTCTCTCTCTCTCGCTTTCTCTCTATCTCTCTCTCTCTCTCTCTCTCTCTCTCTCTCTCTCTCTCTCTCTCTCTCTCTCTCTCTCTCTCTCTCTCTCTCTCTCTCTCTCTCTCTCTCTCTCTCTCTCTCTCTCTCTCTCTCTCTCTCTCTCTCTCTCTCTCTCTCTCTCTCTCTCTCTCTCTCTCTCCCTCTCCCCCCCTCCACACACATACACACAGGAAGCCGTGATTATTCCTCACTTTACAACATTTTGGGGGGCAGTCTTACACCCAATCCCTGCTGCCACTGCTGTTGCTGCATCTTTGCCAGATGTAATTAACAGCTGGGAACTTTGATTCCATCCTCAAGGCAGGCTCTGGGTGAGATGCCCAAAGACATGTGGCCTTCCTGGGATCAGCATCATTTCTTAGCAAACCATGGTAACAGCCCCTGACTCATGATAACAACCAGCAGCAATTTTTAAAATTTAAAATTAAAGTTAAATTAATAATAAATATGGGCATCCCCCCCCCCTTCCCCAGCTTCTCCTGTTTTGATATAGAATACTTGTCCAACAGAGGACATCCTGCTGTGGGAGGAGCAATGGAATCAGAAGATCTAAAATCTAGACAGGGCACTTGCTACTAACTAATGCTGGGTAGAATACTGCCTTTAATTTCCAGAAGACTTGAGTTCAAATCCCTCCTCTGATATATCAGCTGGGTAACCATGGGCAAGTGTCACAATCTCTCAGTGCCACCAGAAACTTTAAGATGTTATTCCTCAGAATTATTGATCTGCAAAGGTGAAGGGAATTTTTACAAAAGGAGGTCTCTTAAAGAGGAAATTAGATCTAGATTCTGTAGTATCTACTTCATGGGATTAGAAGGGAGACTTTAAATGAAATGTAGATAAATTGTTACATACTTTAAACTAGTTTTTCAGTAACAGTTACTATTAAAATTAGGAGGTTGAACAAGTTGATCTCTTCTAGCTCTAGGGTGCTCAATTCTTTTTCCTTTTAAATCACTATGAAATCCTCTCTAAAGAGTTCTCTTCATAATTATTCTGGCAAGGTAGACCAGAATTTGAGGTCCCATCCAATTCTAAACTTGAGGCTCTTTGATCCTAATGTGAGAACTAGACAGGACCTTTCAGATCCATTATTTTGAGGCAGCATGGAGTTACTAACTTTTGACAGTGAAGAAGACCTGGGCCTATGTCTTGTCTCTGGTACATACTAACTCTATGATCATGGATAAATAATAATAGCAACTAATAGTTATATAGCATTTCCTATATGCTAGGTACTATCCAAAGCACTTTACAAAGTGCTCATAACAAGGGTGTATGTATGTGTATGTGGGGGGTATTATTGTTATTCCCATTTTACAGATTTGAAAACTGAGGCAACAGAGGTTAAGTACTTGTCCAGGGTCACACAGCTAGTTAGTGAACTCAAGTCTTCCTGACACCAGGCCTGGCTCTGTCTCTCTCAATGTCCCCAAACAATTTTCTGAGCAAATAATTTATAAACCAATTATAGACTTTCATTGATAGAGGAGAGTTTTTACAGGGGAGAGGGGCAAGACTGATAATGAAGATGAAGATGAGAATGATGACTGAAAGCATAATAAATACAGTGTTCTGAGATACTTACTATGTGACCTTGGATGAATTAAATAACCTCTCCAAGCCTGCCTAACAAACTAACTTACCAGGTTGTTGGGAGGTAAGTATTTTTTAAACTCTTAAACAATATTATTCTATTTGCAGTTATTATTATAAATTATTTTACAGATGAGGAAACTGAGGTTCAGAAAACCTAATTGATTTGCCCCTATACACATTGTAAGTGCAGAAGACAGGATTTGTACCCAGGACTTTCCCTACTCCAGGTTCAATGGCCCTTCCACTCTCTCATGAATGAACTTTGAACAGAACAAATTAAAACAAGTGTGCATGTTTAAGAAATTATTTTTAGAGACTAGCACAGCCCATTATTCACAAACTGCCTGGTTCCTTATATTGGAAATATTTTTAATTGTGAGTCTACTTCCCATCAGAAGGCTGCACTTATACATCTACTTATGGATATCTGACATAAAGCACTTGGGACCCTTGAAATTTCCCCAAATTGCAGTTTAGGACACAGGGACACTGTTCGTAAGGGGACCCCCCACTGACAAAATTACTAAGTGACTCTGCAGAAATGACTTACCTATGGCATCCCTCTGAGAACTCTAGATCAGAAATGCCAGCAGTGATTCCTCCCCTTCCTAGTCTACTTTAGCAAGGCATCTGAACATCAGAATTGGTGATTTAACTTTGAAAGCACAATGAAAGTATAGTCCCAATCAGGGTGTGTCATTACAGAGAAGGCAATTCTTATCTCTGCACTTAGGGCAGGTTTATTATGCATCCCTTAACATCCCTTAAATTGTATACATATATATGTGTATATATATATATGTATATATATATATATATATATTTAAGTCTCATTTCCATATGTATAATTGATTCTAGAATATAATACAAAACAAGGGAAAAGATTAAGGGTAAGGCAATTTAGGTCTTCAACAATCCGTTTTTAATTAGGAAGTATGTTTACTTGAAGAAATATTCCTTATCGGAATTGAATAATAAGTATAAGAGTGTTTGAAAAATGGAAACTTCCAAAAAAGAACCTCTGAAAGCGTTTAGTCACTGCTTCCTATAACATCAGTTTCATGAACTGTTGACAGAGAATTTTTTTTTTCCAATAGACACATACTGAACACAGTCTATGAGATTTTCACAATAGGAGAGGAGGCGAGATTTTCCTACGTTGTTTCTGTGGCTAGGAAACCTAGCTGGAAAAGTCCTTAGCCCAAACCCTTCTTTGCACAAAGAAGAAACAAGAGCTCACATAAGTGACATGGTTTATCAGTGGATTTACAACTAGAAGGAAACAGTGATCCAACTTCCTTATTTCATAGATGAGACAACTGAGATGCAGAGAGTTTAAAGAGAAGCATGGAGTTTTGAATTCAGATCTCTCTTCCATCTCACTAAAATGTTCACCACAAATTAACATGGTTTAATAGCCGAATAATAGCCACACTAGACAATTTCTGTTGTTCTGTTGTGTTGGACTCTTCCTAATCCCATTTGAGATTCTTCTTGGCAAAGATACTGTAGTGGATTGCAGTTTCCTTCTCCAGTACATTTTGCATATGAGAAAACTGAGGCAGACAGGGTTAAGTGATTTGCCCAGGGTTGCAGGGCTAGTACCTGAGGTTAGGTTTGAACTTGGGAAGATGAATCTTTCTGTTTCCAGGCTCAGCACTCTATTCACTGTGCCACTTACCTGCCCAAGACACTTACAATTACTGTAGACAACTATTTAGTACTTGTGAATGTTTTAAAAAATGCTTTCAGATGGCTCTATAGCAAAAATGGATAATATGGAAATAGGTATCAAGTGATAACATTTGTATAACCCAGTGGAATTGCTTGTCAGCTCTGGGAGGGAGGTGGGAAGAGAGGAGGGAAAGAACATGAATCATGTAAACAGGGAAAAATATTTAAAAATAAATGTAAAAAATTTAAAAAAATAAAAAATGCTTTCATATCTAGTAATTCATTTGAAATTCATATTCCCCCTTGGAGGCAAACAATCCAGATATTCTATGATCTCTATTTTATAGTGAAGAATTGAGGCACAGAGAAGGTAAACAATTTTCTTAAAGAGTTACAGCAGGGGTGGCCCAAAACTGGAAAATGAGGGGATGCCCATCAATTGGGGAATGGCTGAACAAACTGTGGTATATGTTGGTGATGGAGTACTATTGTGCTAAAAGGAATAATAAAGTGGAGAAGTTCCATGGAGACTGGAACAACCTCCAGGAAGTGATGCAGAGCGAGAGGAGCAGAACCAGGAGAACATTGTACACAGAGACTGATACACTGTGGTATAATCGAACGTAATGGACTTCTCCATTAGTGGCGGTGCAATGTCCCTGAACAACTTGCAGGGATCCAGGAGAAAAAAACACCATTCATAAGCAAAGGATAAACTATGGGAGTGGAAACACCGAGAAAAAGCAACTGCCTGAATACAGAGGTTGAGGGGACATGACAGAGGATAGACTCTAAATGAACACTCTAATGCAAATACTATCAACAAAGCAATGGGTTCAAATCAAGAAAACATCTAATGCCCAGTGGACTTACGCGTCGGCTATGGGGGGTGGGGGGGGGAGGAAAAGAAAATGATCTATGTCTTTAACGAATAATGCTTGGAAATGATCAAATAAAATATATTAAAAAAAAAAAAAGAGTTACAGCAGGCATTAAAGGTCTAGTCTCCTGCTCTGACCAAGCCCCAATTCTTCTACACTGCCCTGCTTGACAAGGAATGAAACGGTAATCTCTGTTGAGTCGCCAGCAGATTCTCCAATTATCTCATAAGTTCCCTGTGTTCCTCTTATAAAATCATCAGATTTCAGTTTGTACCATATGTACTGACTAAGTATATGTCTCCTCACCCCCAGATTACCCATCAATATATTTTATAATGCTTTCGGGGGGGGGGGGGGTGCTGGGTAGCTCAGTGGATTGAGATCCAGGCCCAGAGACAGTAGGTCCTAGGTTCAAATATGGCCTCAGAAACTTCCTAGTTGTGTGACCTTGGGTAAGTCACTTAACCCCCATTGCTTTATCCTTACTGTTCTTCTGTCTTAGAACCAGTACACAGTATTGATTCTAAGATGAAAGGTAAGGGTTTAAAAAAGTAATAATTGTTTTCTAACATTTTGCAATCCATGTTCTCTCCCTCCCTCCCACCTTGCCCCCTCCCCAAGAAGGCAGCTAATATGATATAGGTCATACATACATTATCATACAATACATATTTCCATGTTCCTCATGTTATAAATATGTCTTATCTCTTGTAAGTTCCCTGAGAGCAGGAACAGAGTCACAGTCACATTTGTTCTTTCTCTGCCTTACCTACTTTCTCAAGTATCCATTCTGAGTTACAAAATGCTTTCTGTCTATAATTTCATAGGCTTAGGGAATTTCTGGCATGGAAATTCCTTTCACTGATGAAGATTGCATATTTCCTGACACTTAAAAACTTAGATAATTTCCTGGTATGTTGAGATAATAAATGACTTGCCTATGATCACCCAAATAGTATATCTCTCAGGTGCACGGGAACCCATCTCTTCATATCAAAGCTGCTCCTCCATGTCATATTTTTGTCTATGATAGAAGTGGAAGTGGTAGTAAGAATAACAAACAAGGGTAGTAACATTAGTTAAAGGCACCATGATATATAGTAAAAAAAAAAAAGTACTAGAGGGAGAAATGATTTGGAATCCTGTCTCTAACATTTACTTGCTAGTAGATGGGGGGGGGGGGTTCTTTAAAGTTCTAATTTTTATTTTCCTCATCTGTAAAATAGGGACAATATTTTTTTAATTATTATTACCTACTACATAGTTATTGTGAGGTTCAACTAAGATAAAATGTGTAAAATGCTTTGTAAACCTTAAAGGTCTGGGGTGCCCTACGGGACAGTGGAGTGTTACTCAATGAGAGCCCAGGATATGGACATTTACAGCAATAGGACCCTGTATGTATGGGAGGGCTGGAAGAGGGGAAGTTGACTGAAGATCACAAGGCAAAATTGTTAGGAGGAGAATCCAAACTCTCTTGGCACAGAAACACCATCTCCTTGGATGTCAGCATTCTAGATGAAAGACTTATGTGTCCTATGCTAGTTCTGTTCAGTCTTTTTTTAGCTGTGTCCAATTCTCCATAACCCCATTTGGGTTTTTTGGCAAAAGACACTGGAGTGGTTTGTCATTTCTTTCTCCGACTCGTTTTACAGATCAGGAAACTGAGAAAAATCGGGTGAAATGACTTGACCAGGGTCATATAGCTAGTCTCTGAGGCTAGACTTGAAATGAGGAAAATGAGTCTTTCTGACTTCAAGCCCTGTACTCTAACCACTGTGCAACCTATCTGCCCCATTCTATGCTATAATTACATGAAAAAAGAGAATGTTGGCATTATCACCTCCACTTTGCTTATGAGAACAGACCAGATGGACAAATGAATAGAGAGCTGGAATCCAAAAGACCTTGGTTTAGGTTCTGCTATCTCTGAGACACACTTGTTTCAAAATGCTCTCACATCTATTAGTTTATCAGGCACTTATTCTCACCCCTGGAGTTAAACAAATGCAGGACTCATTATTGTATCTCTGTGTTACAGTGGGAAACTGAGGTACAGAGAAGGTAAGCAACTTCTCTATATAGTGATAAACCTGGTTCTAATGGAGTTCCCATTGTGCCCCAGAGCAGAAGGGTATGACCTACATTTATTTTCTTGCAGATCCTCCATTTACCTCACAGCCCTCTCTTCTTTTCATGTAGAATCATCATACCATATATCTAGATCCATGTCTCATTTTCCTCACAGCTCTAATCCCTCTACCCTTTTCACTTTAGAGTTGATCTTGGTTGAGGAAGAATTAAATTCCCACATGCCTGTGTCACCCCAGGCAGTTCACTTCTCAGTTCCCCAGGTCATTCTTTAAGACTATAAACTTAAGAGGAGGTAATAATTTGTCCAGGTAGAAAAAGGTCCTCAATGGGAGTTCTTTGCACAAATGAAATCATACATTAGATCAGGAAGAGAAAAAAAGAGTGGAAAAATAGTTAAAGTGAAGACTAAAGGAAGGAAGGAAGGGAGGAAGGGAAGTAGAGAGAGGAAGGGAGGGAGAAGGGAATGAAGGAAGAGAGGGAGGGAGGAAGGGGGAGGGGGAAGGTTATATGATTTGCTCATCAAAACCCTTTCCTTTGACACTTGGCAGATCTTAATTTGTATTAAATTTACTTAACTCTACTATTAAGTGCAGAGCTGGCATATGAAGCTAAGTCTCTGAGTTCTAATGTCACTGCCATCAACTCCCCTAGGCTAAAGGCAGTGTTTAAGGCAGATTTGATCCTTCTACCAGAAAGGCAACTGAATGGACCAAGACATAAACTAGTTAGGCCTTATGCTTCTGGGGACAAGCAATGGAACTGCTGGTCAGATTAGGACTTGTCAGACCTGGTGTCAGGTTGTATCTCTCCACTGATGCTTGCCTCCAGAAAACAGGCAGAGCAAGAATCATGAGCATCTCATTCATCAAGCCCCAAATCTGCTGTGGCCAAAGGTCACAGTGGTGAAATCCAACCACAGAAGTCTGCTTGACTTGTCAGGTCCTCCCAGCCCCATTTTTTCCAATAGGAGCTATGACTGAGATGCCACTTATTGAATGATGCCCCCCCCCCCTTGACGAATAATTGACAAGGTATGTTTTAAAAAAATTATTCCAGAGTTACTCTTACACCTTCTTAATACTATTTGGAGCTCTCAGAAACGATTCATCTTCTCCTTAGTCCTGTTTCCTTTCAAATATTTTCAATTTCTTTGCCCATTATTTTCAGTAATTGACTGGTCTTCCACAGCCACTGGTTCCCTTGACCCTCCCTGCCTCCCCTCTCCCCTCACAGGGTCATAAGATCATTTGATTCAAAGATGGAAGGGACTTTTGAGATGATATCAATCAATAAATCAACATGCAATTACAAAGCACCTATCATGTGCCAGAAACTCTGGTAAGCAGTGGGGAGACAAGTGAAAAGAATGAAACAATCTCTAATCAAAAGGGGCTTACATTCTAATGGAGAAGACAACAGCTAATTATACGAATATAAACTACATAAAGGAAACAAATTCAAATAGAAACTCATTAAACATAAGGCAATTTCAGAAGGAGGGCATTAGCAGTTGGGATGGAGAAAAGCTTAATGTGGAAGATGGTGTTTGGACTGTGTCTTAAAGGAAGAGGAGGGGCGCAATAAAGTAAGGAGAGAGTGAATTCCAAGGCATAGCCATGAGATGGCCAATTGTGTTTTTCAGTCCTTTCAGTTGTGTCAGACCCTTACTGACCCAATTTGAGGTTTTCTTGGCAAAGATATTAGAGTGCTTTGTCATCTCCTTCTCCAGCTCATTTTACAGATGAAGAAACTAAGGCAGAGTTAAGTGATGTGCCCAGGGTCACACAGCTAGTGTATGATGGCTACATTTGAATTCAGGTTTTCCTGACTCCAAGCCTAGCACTCTCTTCACTTCATCACACAGCTGCTTATTGAAATGCCCAATACAAAGGCACAGAGATGGGAAATGTGAGAAACAAAGAAGCCAGTGTGCCTCAATCATAAAGTGCAGAGGAAGTGTGGCACCCAGAGAAGTGAATTTGGGGAATGTTGTAACGGGATTTAAAAGTAAAAGAGCAGAGTCTGTATTATATCACAGGGGCAAGAGGGGGTCACTAGAGTTGGTTGAGTAGGAAAGTCACAGGAACGGATCTGTGTTTGAGGAAATGGCTCTGGCAATGTGTGGAAAATGGGCAGAAGTCAGGAAAAACTTGGGGCAAGGATGCCAATTAAAAAACCAAGAAGTGATGAGGACCTGAAATAAAGTGGGAGCTGAGGAAGTGGAGAGAAGAGGCCAGGTACAAGACATGTTAGATCTATTCCAACTCTCTAATTTCATAGAGGAATAAATTGACATGTAGAGACATTAAGTTATTTTCTAGAACTCACCCATGAGGGTTTACCACGTTGGTGCTAGACTTAGTGTTTAGCCCTATCTACCATAACTCAGAAATTCTAAGCTGAAGGAGTTCACTGGCTTCCATCTCCCCAGTAGCAAGGATTATAGGTAGGTGTTACCTCTCATGTGATTAAAAATATAATAAAAACATGAACTCATATTCCCATAGCATTTAATAAAATATATTATAACCATGGGGCACCTACGTGGTACAGTGGTTAGAACAAAAGGCTTGGAGTCAGGAAAACTCTTCATCTTCCTGATTCCAAATGTGGATTTAGATGCTTAATTGGCGAGTGACCCTGAGCAAGTCACTTAACCCTGTTTGTCTGAATTTCCTCATCTATCAAATGAGCTGGAGAAGGAAATAGCAAACCACCGTGTTATCTGTGCTAAGAAAATCCCATGGCAAGTATGGTCCATGGGGTCACCCAAGAGTCAAACATGACTGAACAACAATAATAATGCCACATTTTCCTCAATGACATAAAGACAAAAAAAGAAAAAAATAAGTCCATTGGTTCTTACTTATCTTTGTGTCACAGACCTTTCTGGAAGTCAAATGAAATCTCTGAACCCCTTCTCAAAACAATGTTCTTAAATCCATAAAATAAAACATATAAGATGACAAAGGATACCACTTCTATTAAAACAAAATAATCAAAATTTTGGATGGAATCACAACCAATGACAATAAAAACTAGTTTACAAAGCCCAAGTTAACAACCAATAATTTTGTTTCTATTCTCAAGGACTTGTAGAATGTGGGTGGGTGAGTAGGCGGGGGGGGGGAGTGGAGGGGGGAAGAGGGGAAGGGTTTGTATATATGGGAAAAGTTCTGATGTACGATGGGTTTCTTGCTCCCCACTTATTCCAGTCCTGTCCTACTTTAAGGGCTCAGGTACTTCCTATTGCTGTGAGTTATTTAACCTTGGTTGCCTCAAGTTTCCTTTTCTGTAAAATGGTTTGGAAAAGGAAAAGGAAGACCACTTTAGTATCTTTGCCAAGAAAACTCCAAATGGATTCATAAAGAGTCAGACATGACTGAACAACAACAAAAACCAAAAGGTCCCTTCCAACCCTGAATCCTGGGATCTTATATATCCCACCCCATTTGACTGGAATTCTTTCATTTTTTTCTTCACATGAATTCAATTCACATGAATTCAAACTCTTAATAAGTGCTAACTATGTGCAAGAAGATGATGGAGAAGTAGAACTTCCTCTTTTCTGCATTCCTCATGGTAAGACAGGGCCCTCCTTGGCTGTTCCCCCCCCCTTAAATCCTTATCTTTTGTCAGAGAATCAATACTAATTATCAGTTTCAAGACAGAAGAGCAACAAGGGCTGGGCAATTGGGGTTAAGTGACTTGCCTAAAGCCACACAGCTAGGAAATCTCTGAGGCTAATTTTGAATCCAGGATCTCTTTATCTTCAGGCCTGGTTCTCTACCTCCTGAACTACCTAGTCATTCCCCTCCTTGTCGTGTCGAATACCAGGAGGGATATCATTTTGCCTTCAGTTGCCATGTAGAATACTTAAATATGCAGCTTGGCATGTGCTCTGAAATCCTAAATAGCAATGACAAAATACCCCGTGATAGCATCATCATTGTCAAATCAAGACCATTGTTTCAGCCTTTCAGAAACTCCCAGTCAACTCCCCTTGTCACTCTGTTGATGGTGAACCAAACAGTTCTGGATGGACAAAGAGATGTGCTGTTCTGACGAATCCAATGATAGGGTCTCTGTTTGTATCCCTTTCCTCCTTTGTCTGCTTCCTTTCATTTATCTCAGCCTTCACAGTATTTGTTATGGAACTTGAATGCTTTGGATGAAATTTGCAGCGAAAGCTACTGGACAAAATCAAATTGCCATGTGGTGGACCACTGTCCTACGTGCAACTCAGCATAATTAAAATGAGGGAGATACGATGATATCTTCCTATTCAAAGAACATAAAGGCCATAACTGAAAAGATGTCAGGCAGTATTTATGGTGCTCATGGAGCTAAGGGAGAAGATATTCCCAAATGAAGGGGAAGGGATACCTTCCACGTGTCAGGCACTGTGCTAAGGGCTTTAAAACAATATCATCTCAGGGGCTGTTAGACAGCACAGTGGATAGAGAGCCAGGCCTAGAGTGGGGAGGTCCTGAGTTCAAATCTAGCCTCAGACACTTCTTAGCTGTATTACCCCAGGGCAAGTCATTTCATTCCCATTGCCTAGCCCTTATTACTCTTCTGCTTTAGAACTGTTGGAAGAGAATTTCTCTCTCTATTATGTCACTTTATTTAACATCATCTCTCAGTGACATGGAGGTCAAAGACCACTGAGTAAATTTGGGTATAGATAAGTCCTCAGAGAAAGGAAGTTAAAGAACCAAGAACCAATGAGAAGGGAAACTGATTCCACAGGCACTGCCTCCCCTGGGCAGTCCAGGCAAATTAAGACGCTATGGCTGGTTCCTTACATGTGATGTGTGAAAGCTAGTGGGTGGAGAAAACAGCTTATAAGAGGAGACCAGAAGCCTGTCGAAGTCTTCTTGCTGAAATGTGGAGGATGGAGGAACCATTGTCGAAGTTAGACACAGGCTCATCATGGCGGCCAATAGATTAGTAAACTAAGTATCTCTCTACCTCTTTCCTAATTTTCCCTCTCTTTACTACTCTTATTACTTTGATTTAATAAAATTATTAAGCTACTATCAGCCTCATAATTTAAATTATTATACAACCAATGCTTAGTATGTACTCTAAGACAGAAGTTAAAGGTTTAACTATATATCGTCTCATTTGATGTCCACAATAGCTCTAGGAGATTGATTTTATTATTATCCTCGCTTTATAGTTGAGGAACAGGAGGCAGGCAGGGATTATGGGACTTGCCCAGAGTCACCCAACTATATAGTGTCTAAAGTTGGATCTGAACTCAAGACTTCCTAACTTCAGGCCTAGCACACTACCCACTTTTCCATCTATCTAATGTTTTTTTTTTTTCAGTTGTGTCTGACTCTTAGTGACCTCATTTGGAGTTTTCTTTGCAAAAATACTGGGGTGCTTTGCTAGTTCCTTCTCTAGCTTCTTTGAAGAAATTGAGACAAACAGGGTTAAATGACTTACTGAGGGTCACATAACTAGTAAGTATCTGAGGCTGGATTTGAACTCAAGAAGATGAGTCTTCCTTTAATGATAACACTGGCCAAAGATGGTCTAGAAAAGAGGTGGCAGGCCCTATTTCTGGCCAGAAGTGCTTCTAGGGCCAAATTAAAATGAAACTGGAAAATATTTAACGAGTGAATAAAAATCCCCCCCAAATATAGATCATATTGTGATTAAAACTAAACAATTTGGGACCCACAGAGATCCGTCTATATAAATTAATGGTCCCTATTCCTATTTGAGTTTGTCTCTGCTGGTCCAGAGGATACCCCTAGTGTCTAGATTTAGGTGTTCCACTTGAGAGATGCAGCAAACCAGTCGATTCTAGCTCATGCTCATGGTTACAAAGCACTTTTCAGCTCATTTTCTTGTTCTATTCAATTCAACAATCAAGTATGAAGCATTGTGGAAGGCACTGGGGAAACAGACCCCCAAACAAAGACATAATACATGCCACTAAGGAACTCACATTTAAGGGAAATAATCATAATTCATTTATATAGTACTTTATGTGCAAAATGTGTTGTTCAATCATTTCAGTTGTGTTTGACTCTTTCTGACCCTTTTTTGGGGTTTCCTTGGCAAAGATACTGGAGTGGTTTACTATTACCAGCTCATTTTACAGATGAGGAAACTGAGGCCAACAGGGTTAAGTGACTTACCTGGAGTCACACAGCTAATGTCTGAGGCCACATTTGGACTCAGGTCTTCCTGACTCCAAGCCAGGCACTCTATCCACTGCACTATCTGGCTACCCCAAAATGTGTGTTACATACTTTCATTTGTTTTTCAAAACAGTCTTATGAGGTGGATGCTGTGCCCACTTAACAGATTAGGAGACTGAAGGTTAGTAGGCTTGGAAGGTTAGTGACTTGCCTACAGTCACTCAGATAGTATCTGAGATAGGATTTTAATGTAAGTTTTATGACTCCTATCCCAGCACCATGCAAATTTTTCAGGCAATTTAACCATCAGGAGACTAGGCCAAATTCAGTGGCTTTGACAAGACTACCTAGCTACAAAGGCAGATTAGAACACAGTTCCCCAAGACTCCTCAGCCAATACTCTTTCCACTTAGACCTGGACAAAACTTTAACTCAAATGGGGCTTGAGTTTTATGTTACAGAAGACCTTGTAGACCTTCTCATGGTTGGCATTTTTTAAGACTTCTGTCTTTGAATCCATACCATGTATTGGTTCCAAATGGTAAGGACTATCCAGTTGGGGTAAAATGACTTGCCTAAAGTCACAGAACTAGGAGGTTAAATCTGAACCCAGGACTTCAGCCTTCTTCTTGAGGCCAATCTTTAGATGACAGAATCAAAGACTGAGAACTAGAACTCAGCTAAGGGGTCATCTAGCCCAACCCTTGGGTTTATAGACTAGGATACTGAGGGCCACAGAGGTTAAACCTAAGGCCCTGCAGAAAGTAGTAGAAGACCAAGCCGAACCCAGATTCTCTGACTCCAAAACACCAGCTGCCTCCCTAACAGGTACAAAAGAGAGAACATTTAGACTGCCTCAAAGAGAAAGGCAAGAGGGCAGAACGAGAGGGCGTGGCGACTAATGTTGTCTGCTATGTCATCAGCCTTATAGGAAAATTTCATAATGCTACTGTACAGTACAGTACATTCTCCTAATGCTTCACTGTATTTGGGAGATGATCCTGGGGGTCTCAAAACATTTACTAATTCTTGCCCTGTGTCAGGCATCAAGGTTACAAAGATGGTAACAGATGAAGCCGTCCCTGCTCCCCAAAAGCTTCCATCCAATACGATGAGAAACAACTTGAAAGTGGGTAATTAGAGACTATACAAACATACACACACATATAGAAAGAGGGAGACAGAGACAGAGACAGAAGAGACTGAGAGCAGAGACAGAGAAAGGAGAAGAGAGAAAGAAGGGGAAGAGAGAGAAAGAGGAAGAGAGAGGAGAGAGGGAGAGAGACAAAGAGAGAGGTGAGAGAGAAGGAGAGAGAGGGAGAGAGAGAGGAGAGAGAAGGAGAGAGGAGAGAGAGAGGGAGGGGGAGAGAGAGAGGAGAGAGAAGGAGAGAGGAGAGAGAGAGGGAGGGAGAGAGAGAGAGAGAGCACATAAGGATTAGGTAAGTGTATAGGAGCACATGAGCAATGGTTTGGCCATCAGATCAGCTCTCTCATCAGCTTTTAAGGTGCTATGATCTGATTTGATGGAAGGAATACTCTTGCCCATAACAACAACTATCTCTAGAAGTGTCAGTGGGGCTGGGTGGTAGAGAGAAGGATAGAGTCCACTGTTCTCGGGTCAGGAAAGTTGTAAGGACCAGCTAAGGAGAGAAGGGAATGATGGCCCTAACATTTCTGCTGAGTATTTAAGGGTCCTGGATGGTAGGAAAGAGGCTAGTGTAGGAGTTATTTTGACAAATGCAGAGGCAAACTTTCATTTGGTGGTATAGGGATAGCTAGGAATTTGGCAGGAAGTATTTTATTCATTATATTTATATTCCCTGAACTTAGCACAGACTCTGGCACACAGTAGGTGCTTTAATAAATTTTTGTTGATTGATTGGGTGACTGAATGCATTCACTGGCAGTCATAAGGTGATAGATGCCAGGAGGCACAGGATATAATTAGTAGACACCAGGTTTGGACTTTTATCACTTTCTACTATCATATACAAAGAGTGGTTATAGAATTTATAGCCTTAGAGAGGTATCTGGGGCACCAAATGGTTAAGTGACTTCTTGAGCCATTTATGAGATGTGTAATCCTAGCAAACTAATTTACTTCTTTCAATATCCTTATCTTTGAAATGGGGTTAATCATTGCACCAACCTCCCAAGTTATTATTAGTATCAACTTTATGCTTTGCAAACCTTAAAGTAAACATCACTACCACTACCTCTACTCCTCCTCTTCCTACTACTACTCTAACTACTACTACTACTCCTCTTATTCTGTCTCCTCCTTCTCTTACTACTACTACTACTATTCTTTTTAGTAGTCTTACTACAACTACTATTTATTTATTCCTCCTCTTATTATTATTACTATTCCTCTTAGTCTTACTACTACTCTTATTACTACTTCTACTATGACTATTACTACCACTACTACTGTTGCTGCTGCTATTATTATTACTCTATTGCCTCTAACATAAATACATTATGTGTAAGGGCAGTGAGGTAATCCAGTGGATAGTGTGCTGGGCCTAGAGTAAGAAAGACTCATCTTGAGTTTAAAGCTAGCCTCAAATACTTACTAGCTATATGACTCTGGGCAAGTCACTTAACTCTGTTTGCCTCATTTTCCTTATCTGTAAAATAAGGTGGAGAAGGAAATGGCAAACCACTTTGGTATCTATGTCAAGAAGTTCCCCCTTTGATATTGACTTTAAATGATCACTCTATTGCAAATATTAATAAAATAGAAATGGGTCTTGAGCAATGATACATGTAAAACCCAATGGAATTGCACATTGGCTATGAGAGGGAGGTGGAAGGAGGGGAGAGAAAGAACATGAATCATGTAACCATGGAAAAATAGTCTGAATTAATTGAATAAATAAATAATGGTGAGAAAAAGAACTTAAAGTACAGTCATGAAGTCATGGGCAGGTGACTGAAATGGCCAAACAGTAACACCCACCACAATGAAATGGTATCATAGACTTGGAAAAACAGGTTCACAGAAAATAGCTGGAAGAGACCCTAGAGATCATCTATTCCTACCCCGCCCTTTGCTTTTTTGATGAAGAACCTGAGACCCATGAGTTTAAGTGATCTGCCCAGGGTCACCCAACTTAAACATTTGGGGAAGGATTCAAAGGAAAGTCTTCCTAACACTAAGTCTTATGCCCATCTCCCCAGCCTCCACTTCACTACCACTACAATAGAGGATCTGCATGAATGCACATACAGATGGATATCTACATATATACACATATGCATATGCGTGTTCACACACACACACAGAGGCAGTGTTTATAGTGCATAGAGCACTTCACCTGGCATCATAACATTTTGAATTCAAATCCTGTTTCAGATTAATCTTTTGACCCCTGAGAAAGTCAATCTTCAGTTTCCTCTCCTATAAAATGGGTATGCTGATAGCATTTACCTCTTATGGTCTAAATGAGGAAGGGATTTGGCCTTCCTGGCCAAGAGATCTCATTAGCAGTAGAGAGAACTACAGGATGAGCAAACTTCTTCTGCCAATGCAGGTGAGTGCCCTTTCTGCCACTCAGAGTTTTAAAGTGTTGCCTGGAACACTGAGAAGTTAAGTGACTTTTTTTTTGAGTCATAGAGCCAGTATGTACCAGAGGCAGAACTTGAATCCAGGTTTTCTGGGCTTGGAAGCCAGCTCTCTACATACTATCCTAAAAGAGAATATATTCTTAGATTTCAATTTAAAAATTGAAAAGCTTTAAACTCTCTACTCAAGCTTTTAAAATAATATTATTAATTTAGATGGCACCTTGTATATTGAGCTAAACTTGGAAGATTTGAGTTCAAAGCTAGACTAGATACTTATTAGCTGTCTCACCTTGGGCAAGTCATTTCACTTCCATCTGCTTTGGCTTCTGTAAAATGTGGATAATCACAGCATCTACTTAACAGGGCCCTTGTGAGTATCAAATAGTTTGTTGAAGGACTTGGCACAGTCCCTGACATGTAATAGGTGCTTAATAAATGTTCATTTCCTTCCTTGCTTGTTATTATCATTATTTTCACAGTATTCTCCAATTTGTCCTTAATAATGTCCCTAAGACAGAGGCTTACTTATTTCATTGCTCAGAAATCTTCAGTGGTTCTCCCTGCCCAGAGGCTAAAATGCCAACTCCACAGTTGGCTTTGAAGGATCTCTTCAACTGGGTTCTGATAAATCTTCCTAGACTATTTCTTTACCATATGACTCTTCATGTAGGCTATATTTTAGACAAATTGGGGTTTTAATTGTCCCCTGATTTTATCTTGTCCACTCTGACCTCCACGTATCTATCCTCTGTTCCTGCAGAAGTGGTGGGTTGGCATTACAGAGTGGTGGTCAGATCCTACCTGTAGCTCTACCATCTTTGTGGCCCTGGGCAAATGATATTTATCTCTTTGTCCCTGGGTTCTCTTATCTATAAGATGAAAGGATGCTATCAAATGACTTCAAAGATTACTGTTAGCCTTAGAACCCATGATCCTCCTCTCTGCCTTTCTCTTAAGGTTCAGATAAGTTGCCTCCTCCATGAAGGCTTTCTTGATTTTGCCACTTAAAAGTGCTCTCTCCCTCTTACTGTACTCTATCTTAACTTTTCCTTTGCCATAATCACATTGTATATTGTATTACAGTTTATCTACATGTCCTATCCACTCCCTCCCCCAACAACCCCAGCAACAGACCATAAAAGCTCCTCTATAGTATATGGATTGTACCATGGTTTAGGTGTTTTGTAGCCAAAGCAGTAGTCATTTGTCAAAGAAGTTGCTTAAAATGTGTTTGCTAACTTGAATTGATGATAACCTTAAAATGGATAAAATAGTCTCCTCTCTGTCTGTCTGTCTCTGTCTGTCTGTCTCTCTCTCTCTTCCCCTCTCTCTTTCTCTCCCTCTGTCTGTCTCTCTCTGACTCTGTCTGCTTCTCTGTCTCTCTCTCTCTGTCTGTTTCTCTCTGTCTCTCTCTGTCTTTCTGTCTCTGTCTGGCTATCTGTCTGTCTGTCTATATGTCTGTCTGTCTCTTTCTTGCCCTATGCCTGGAGTCAGAAGGAACTCCTCAAGAAGTAGCTATGTGACCTTAGGTAAGGTGCTTAACTCTTTTTGCCTCAGTTTTCTCATCAATAAAATGGGGATGATAATAGAACTTACCTCCTGGAGTTGTGAGGATCAAATGAGATAATATTTGAAAAGGTTAGCAAGTTCCTGGCACATAGTGGGCACTATATGAATACTAACTATTATTATTATGACCCCAGGCAAGTCATTGAGTTACTGTCTGCCTCTCTTTCCTCATCTGTAAAATGAGAATATCTACCTTCCAGCATTGTTTTCAGGATATGACATAAAGTACTTGCAAAAAATATGCCATATAAATTTTAGCTATTGTTCAGCTTTTTTTTTAATACAAATACAAACGTGGCAAGAATTTTATCTTTAAAAGCCCTTGTTCCTTTGGAAGAAAACTACCCAGATGGTAAATGTAAATGCCACTGAGACACACAGACTGTCTCAACAACACTAGTAGTCATTTTGAAAGAAGTGCCCATTCTTCTGTACTGTAAGCCTGGGTCTACATGATGATCTAGGGCAGCATTGGCAAATCTTTTAGAGATTGTGTGCCCAAACTGCACCTTCAAGCTGCCTGTGAGCCCATCCCCTGCCCCTGGCATTTTACCCTAGAATCTAGGGCCTAGATGGAGGAGGGAGGAAGTGCTCCCAGTGTCTGCTGGATTAAGGGGCAGGGCATGTAAAAATGTCCTTAGGTGCTGTGAAGAGGGGGAATGAAGCAGCTCCCCTCTGCCACACCTGGACACTGTGCTATGCCTTTGGCAACACAGACCTAGGGGGATGGAGATTGGGGGAGGATGTGGGAGGTAGGGAGGAAGTTGGCAATAAAGTCTGAAATGGTTTGCTAAGAGTTTGGGTATTGGACAAATAGATGAGGTTTCTTAATAACTGAATCCACCCTGCCATTTGATAGAAGCTTCTAATCAAGATGTTGCCAAAATATCAAATTTTAAAATGTCCACCACAATTTTATATTCACTAATTCACCATTTATTTCATTTGAAACAATCAAATCAAAGACAGGACCAATATTCTTGGTTTCTTTTTCATTTGTACATATGCAAAGGCCAAAAAACTTGGGAAAAATTCTGCAGGAAATTGTTTTATCTCCTGGCCAATCCTTGCCAGTGACATTCCTTTACTCCTCAAAATTCTATTCATGAATATTTCTTTTTTAGAAAATGAATCAAATTTTTAAGCTAAAGGCCAGATAAGCATCTTTGCTCTTCCAGTGATTAGATTTGTGGGCTTGGTCAAGTCATCTCACCTTTATGGCCTCAGTTTCTAAATCTGTAAATTGAAGGATTTAGGGGATGTGATAATATGGCCTCTAAAAGCACTAACATTTTATGATCTGTTTTCTAACAGTATATGTTGTAAAGTCTCTGCTAGCTCTATCATTCTATGACTCAATGAAACAAGGATTTATTAGTACCTTTATTGATAGATTCACAGAAGCTCAGAATTAGAAGAAATGTCTGAGTTCAACCAGCCTAACCTTTCCTTGAACAGGTTTCTCTGCTGTTCAATTCAGTGACCAGTTTGATGATGGAATTTCATTAATTCCTTCCCTAAAAGAGGAGGATGGGCTAAATGATCTCATAGTTCCCTTCCATTTCTGACAGTGTGTGATCTTGTGATCCAGGCAAGGACCTAGACTGGCTGCTTTCAGGCCTTCAGGGCTATGACTCAGGAGTCTAATCCTTTCTTTTTCTGCTACCAGCTCTGAGTGTTTGTTGCCTTCTTGTTACAGCTCAGAAATCAATAGCATTGAGACAATAACACACACTTTCAAATCTCCTAGGAGCATTCTGATGTGCTATTTACATCATATGCTGTTAATTTCACCTTCTGCTTGATTATTATACCTTGTCCCTTCCACCTGGCTCTGAGTTCCTGGAGATCAGGGACAATGGCTTCCTTTAAATATATCTCCCCCCAAAGGTGCCCTTTGAAAAGCCTTGCATCTAGTAGATTTACCATAAATATAAGTTGGTATGAGTTGAAAATATTAGTACCTCCTTTATCCTTCCTTCCCTCCTTCCTTTCCTCCTTCCTTTCCTCCTTCCTTCCCTCCTTCCTTTCCTCCTTCCTTTCCTCCTTCCTTCCTTTCTTTCTTTCTTTCTTTCTTTCTTTCTTTCTTTCTTTCTTTCTTTCTTTCTTTCTTTCTTTCTTTCTTTCTTTCTTTCTTTCTTTCTTTCTTTCTTTCTTTCTTTCTTTCTTTCTTTCTTTCTTTCTTTCTTTCTTTCTTTCTTTCTTTCTTTCTTTCTTTCTTTCTTTCTTTCTTTCCTCATCCAAAGTTACATAACTAATAAGTTTCTGAGGCAGGATTTGTACTCAGGTCTCCCAGGCAACTCTCTAAGACTAGGTCATAGATATTTGCTCATAAATTTGAAAGGAATTCCTCACTAGCTAATGCCCAGTACCAATTTTGATAAAGAGCTCACAAATCCAGATCAAAACAAACAAAGTTCTAAAATTGGCAGGACCAATTTTTTAAAAAGCGACCTTTTAAGATACAATGTCTAATGTGTAAGGCAACAACATAGTCTCTGCTATACAATATAACAATAACAATAGCAATAATGATGACAATAATAACACCCATTTCCATAGCACTGTACATTTCACACAACTGTCCTACAAGGCAGATACAGGAATACCTTAGAGATATTGTGGATCTGGCTTCAGACTCCTTCCCCACCCCCTGCAATAAAGTTTTATAATAAAGTGAGTCACAGCTTTTAGGTATCTCACTTCAATATAAAAGTTGTTACAATGCTGTAGTCTATTAAGTGTGCAGTAATATTATGTCTAAAAAAATTGTATATATACCTTAACTAAAAGTATTTTATTGCTAAAAATAGTTAAGAACTCTCATTTGAGCCTTTAGCAAGTTGTAATCTTTTTATTAATGGATGGTCTTGCCTCCATGGTGATGGCTGTTGACTGATCAGGATAGGGTTGTTGAAGGTTGGGGTGGCTGTGACAGTTTCTTAAAATAAGATAACAGTGCCTCATTGATTTATTCTTCCTTTCACTTGAACAATGAGAAGCCATTATAGGGTTATTGAATAACTTAATTCCAATATTGTTATAATTGGGGACAGAGAGGCCAGAAA
Source organism: Monodelphis domestica (assembly GCF_027887165.1). Lineage (NCBI taxonomy): Eukaryota > Metazoa > Chordata > Mammalia > Didelphimorphia > Didelphidae > Monodelphis > Monodelphis domestica. The sequence goes on along the minus strand of NC_077230.1, from coordinate 337,292,268 downwards.
AAAAAGGAAGAGAGAAGGGAAGAGTCATAGAGTTAGAACAAACACAGTATTTATTGATTAAGAGGTTAGTGGAGCCTCAAAACAATTACAATAATATCAAAGATCACTAATCACACATCACCACAAGAGCCATAGTAATAGTGAAAAAGTTTGAAATATTCCAAGAATTTCCAAAATGTGACAGAGATACATTAAAAAAAATGGTGCCAAGAGACTTGCTATCTCTGATAAGCTTTCCGTTTGTTTTTAAAACACATAATATCTGTTCAGAAGCGCAATAAAGAGGCAATTAGATGGATGGCTCAGTGGATTGAGAGCCAGTCCTAGAGACGGGAAGTCTTAGGTTCAAATGTGGCCTCAGACACTTCCTAGCTGTGTGACCCTGGAAAAGTCACTTCACCCCCCTTGCCTAGCTCTTACTGCTCTTCTGCCTTAGAATCAATACACAGTATTGATTCTAAGATGGAAGGTAAGGGTTAAAAAAAAGCACAATTAACAAGGTATGACTGTCCATATTTTTTCTTCTTTATTCACTCATGATGATAATAGCTTCTATGTATATTATACTTTAGGGCATCTGGGTAGTACAGTGGCATGAAGTCTGGAAGATCTCATCCTTGTGAATTCAAATCTGACCACAGATAACTTCCTAGCTGTTTGTCCATGGACAAGTCACTTCACTCTGCCTCAGTTTCCTTATCTATAAAATGAGCTAGAGAAAGAAATGGCAAACTACTCCAGTGTTTTTGCCGAAACCCAAATGGGATCACAAAAAGTTTGACACAACTGAAAAACAACAGAATAACCTATTTTGTTTCAACTTTTTCAAACTACGTTACATTTTTTTTTCATTTTATCCTCACAACATCATGATATGACTTTGCATATGAAGAAAAAGAAAAGGTTCCTAGAGTTGAATTCCTATGTGGGGTTGTCCTGTACTCTCATCCCTAGTAAATGTCATAGCAGGAACATGATCTCAGGTCTTCCACCTACCAATCTAATCCAGTGTAATTGGATAAACACTTAAGTGCCTTTTGTATGCAGGTTTCTGTTCTTGGCCCTAATGAAGAAACAAACTTTAAGCAAGACATCTCATGTGGACCAACCTTACTTTCCAAAAGGAATATGTAAACTAATATACTGTGACACAATGTAACGTAATGGACTTCTCTACTAGCAGCAGTGCAATGACCCAGGACAATTCAGAGGAACTTATGAGAAAGAATGTTATCCACATCCAGAGAAAGAACTGTGGGAGTAGAAACCCAGAAGAAAAACATAGGATCGATCACATGGTTTGATATGGATATGATTGGGGATTTTTACTTTAAAATTATCACTCTATTGCAAATATGAATAATATGGAAATAGGTTCTGAACAGTGATACATGTATAAGCCAGTGGAATTTCCCATCAGTTTAGTGAGGGGGGTGAGAAGAGAGGGGGGAGAGAACATGAATTATGTAGCCATGGAAAAATATTATAAATAAATACATTAATAAATAAAAAAAGGAATCATTGTAATACCCAAACAACTATAAAATTAGATACTTTATAAATACTTTCATAGCAATAGCAATTCATAGCAATAAAATACTTTCAAAGCAAACTAGAAAGGTGCAAAGTGCTGTGTGAAGTCAGCTTGGAGAAAGATCATTCCCTATGTGATGAATCAGGGAAGACTTTAAGGACAAGATGGCATTTGAGGTAAACTTTAAAGTGTCTTAATGCTCTTTTCACTGCCCCTATCTCAGTGTTAACACCTTGGAGTCAGGAGAGATCTAGCCTCAGAATCCTGCCTCAGACACTAACCTTTTCTAATCTCAGTCTCTTGAGCTGAAAATGGGTATAATAACAATATCATGCAGCTCTTTCACTGATAGGAAATATTGCCTATGAAGTGCTTGGTAAATCTTAGCTATTTACATTTTGGTTATTATTGTGATAGTCTAATAAAACTTATAGGTCAGAGGACCAAAAATTAGGAAAACTCATCTTCCTAGGTTCAAATCTGGCCTCAGACACTTAGCTGTGTGACTCAGTGCAAGGCACTTAACCCTGTTTGCCTCAGTTTCCTCCTCTGTAAAATGAGTTGGAGAAGGAAGTGGCAAATCACTCTAGTATTTTTGCCAAGAAAACCCCAAATGAGGTCACAAAGAAGTGGGCATGACTGGAAAAACAACCACCATAACAAAATCATTTTGGACACAATTGAAAAATGACTGAACAACCAACAACATGTTAAATTCAATAACAAAAAATACAGGTGTCAGTGGCCAAGATTGTACCATCAGAAAGACAAAGGAAAGCCTATTTACCTTTATTTATCCCAAGGTTCTTGTGGGTAAGGTCTGGGTATCAGGTTACACAGTTTGTTGGGATATAATGTTCAAGGACTGCCCATAATACAAATCATCTCACTGAGACTACATGGGGAGATAGTTTGTTGGGTGATATCCCAAGAGAGAGAACCAATTCATATTTATTTATTTTTCACCTTTTCATCTATCTATCTATCTATCTATCTATCTATCTATCTATCTATCTATCTAATAATTTATCTATTTAAGAATTAATTAATTTTATTAGGGGTATAAATTTATTATAAAATAAATTTATAAAAATAAATATATATTTATTATAAAATACATTTATTTATTTATCTATCACCTGAGACCAGTCCCATTCACCTGTTTGCTGAAGCCAATTTCTTCCTTTCCCCAGGCCCACCTTCTCACGTGTGTCTTCAGAGAAATTTCACTCCCAGCTAACTTCCCAGGGAGGCAGCCTCAGCACTGTCTTACACTCTCAGAAACACCACTGAGAGTTAACTTCCTAGACAGTCAGGGAGCCTAGATGACAGGGGTGGGGGATGAGGGATGGGGGATGGGGGTGTGGGGGTGGGGGTGGGGGGCGTGTTTGGGTGTTTGGTTTTCTCACTGTTTCAATTCTATCACTAACTCGTGGGACCATTGACCAATTATCTATCAATTTTGGGCACAGGGGTGCCCAAATGATTAATTTAAATGTTAAAAGTTTAACAATCAGTTCTCCAAAGGAAAAAATATACTGAGAAGATCATGAATAGGCCTCCTGGTTAAGCTTCATCTCTTCCAAATGTGGAATAGGAAAAACAATTCTTTCATGGCCTCCTTTCTCTTTACTCTTTCCAGTTTAGAACAAATAGGTGACCTAATGGGTAGAGTGATGGAGTTGGATTCAAGAAATCCAGAGTTTGCATGTTTCCTTGGATACTAACTAAATTGTATGATTTTAGGCAAAGTTTTCTAAGTTTAATCTCTCCATCTGCAAAATGGGGATAATAACAGGTTCCAGCTTAAAGGGGCTGCTGTGTAGATCAGTTAAGATTAAATGTGTAAAATACTTTACAAACGTTAAAGTGTCATCTAAATGTTAGCTATTATCACCGTGTCGGGAAAGTGTTCTGCCAACAATAACAACATAGAACTCTGACATATTGCTTACCAATGACATGCGTAAAGAGGGTAAGGTAAAATGATGAGAGAAAATAATACCTGCTTACTTGAAAGTTTTGCTCCTGGAGACGAGTCAAATTGGGCTCGTTTCTCCCTTGAGTCCCTCTCTGTTTCCCATCCCCAGTCCCTACCAAGAAGTGTTCTGCAGTTTAGCTACCCAGCAGGGTCACTTCCAGGCCAGTGGAAGAAAGGCAGCTTTGACTCAGAGAAGTGGGGCTGAGGGAGGTGGCATCAAGGCTTCCATTGGGAAGAGATCTGGGAAACCAGAGGCAATGCAATCTAAAGCTGAGACAAAACTCTAAGGAACAGAGACATGGCTGGGGTGGTCATGGAGACAAAGGGAGCTTGGGCCTAAATGACAGAGTTGGGGTGGGTGTTTGGTTTCCTAACTGTTTCAATTCTATCACTAACTCATGGGACCATTGACCAATTATCTATCAATTTTGGGCACAGGGGTGCCCAAATGATTAATTTAAATGTTAGAAGTTTGACAATCAGTTCTTTAAAGGAAAAAAATACACTGAGAAGATAATTTTAAATTTGAACTGCACTATGGACATTTTTTGCCATCACTCTCTTAAATCTAGACAATAACTTAATCAACAAATGGAGTCTTGATTTGTAGTGTTTTCTGATTTTCAGGGTGTCTGTGCTCACACTGAAAATTTAACTATCACCTGTCACAAAACCTATATGAGCTAGCTCTAGTACCCCTTTGATTTAGGCCTCTGTTTAGAGGCTGGGGTTAGATCATCTTCAAACTCTATGATTCCACAGTCTAACATTCTTTGTTCTGTGGTCCCTTCTAGCACTGACATTCTATGTTTAGTGTTCTAAAATCACATGTCCTAAGCTTCCTTTCAGAGCCAACCATTCCACATTCTAAAGGCCAAGAGCTAGTATTTCGATATTGTATGATTAATTTATTTTTAGATTTTCTTTTCTTAGTATTTTCTTTTTAATTAATATTCCGAATGTTCACAATTCTAAAAAAAGTACTTCTATGTATAAAGAAAAAGAAGATATTATACAAATGAAATCACAAATCTATTCTATGTTTAACTTACTTTTCTTCACATCTATATAATAGATTCCATCCACTAGTGTCCCAACCTCTCCCCATGCTCCCCATAACACAGGATATCATCATAGAGAACATGTCCATATAATTTTTTCATATTTTATATTTCTGTTTGTTTTCTGGAGGCAATAATCTCATTTTATTTACTTAGCGTTTGTTCTGTGGCTGTGTCTAATGTTCTGGTTCTACTCATTTCACTATTCATTATCTGGTATAGTTCCTTCCATGCTTTTTTTTAATCAATTTTTTCATTGTTTCTTATGGCGAAGTCTATGACTAATTTAATGCCAGTCTCATTGCACTTTTATTGAACACTTATCCTTACCAGGCATTGTTTCATAACAAAGAAACTTTATTTTTTGTCCATGGCAAGAGGGCTGAATATAGTCCAAGGACCTGGGTTCAAGTGCCAACTCAATCTGCTGCTTAGAAGTTGTATAAGTTCTGAAGAGAAAGAATTAATGTTCATGGTGTTATTAGACTCATGGGATAAAGACTGGCCCATGTGTCACCTCTCCATAAATTAGTCCCTGCTTAGAAACTGCATTTTTGCATGTTCTCAAAAGCTCTGCTAGATGGGTTCACGAGGACTCAATCAGCTGAAGACAAGCTTTGGCAAGTCCTATTGGGTCCCAAAGGATTAAAATATGGGGTTTAGTAATGACCTATATGTCGCTCATTTGAGGACTAGAAGAGTTAGGTTCAGAGCGCATCATCACCAGGTTGACTACAAGGTAATGGCTTATCCATTCACACAGTTTTTGAAAGCCATCCACTAAGTCAGTAAGGGGCTGTGATCTGTACCAGTAAGGGAATACCCACCTCCATCTCAGAATTCCTTGTTTTTTACTCAGGTTTTTTGTTTTTGTTTTTTTTTGGTGAGCTCCATGAGGACAGACCCCATTTTTTCCCCCTTTGCCTCCTCATTCCTCGGGCAGCTAGGTGATGCAGTGGAAGGAATCCCCAGCTTGAAGCCAGGAAGCTTCATCTTCATAAGTTCAAAACTGACCCCAGATACTTTCTAGCTATGTGACCTGGTCAAGTCACTTAACCACTTTTGCCTCAGTTTCCTTATCTGTCAAATGAGGTGGAAAAGGAAATGGCAAACCACTCCAGTATCTTTGCCAAAGAAACCTCAAATGGGATCATAAAGAGATGGATATGACTGAAATGACTCAACAACAACATCAAGGTCTAACCCAATGCGTGGTGCCTGGGAGTTGCTTAATAAATGCTTGTTGGTTGATTAATTGACAGTCACATGTCAGAATATGGCAAGAGAGGTATCCTGGCAGAAGGGAAGGACTTTTCAGTGACACTCTCACTCTTTTGCTTGTTTTCAGGGATTTTGATGTACTGCAGTTTGTATATGCTTATTGAGTGGATTTAAGGATTGTGTTATCTGGTTTTAATTAAACTAACCTTCACAAAATGGCCCAATGGCTTAAGAAGATTCTCACAAAGAAACTAGTAGATTGAAGATAATACTAATAGCATGAGCATAAGTGAATAGCAAGAAAATAGCAGAAATGACACTTCTGCTTCTTGTATAAGCTCTTCATTAGCCACAGTCCAAGGTAAGAACAATCACCATCTAATCAGATCTGCCAAGAAATTGAAATTATTTATGAAGATTATTTGAAATATGGATTTATATTCACATTGTTAATGATCAATCTCATCCTGTTATATATTCGGTCACATGATTTTAGCTAAAGTATGAAGACTTTTAAAAAACTGAGCTTTTGTTGCCAAAAATGATGTAAATTAAAAAATCCTCATATGTCACTCTTTAAAAGTTTGGAAACATAATTTTCTAACATTTAAAGATCTTCAAAATAAAGAACTTTATTGAGTTTTGATCTCATTTATTAAAAAGGTAAAAAAGCAACCTTTTCCAATTAGATTTCAAGAACCTCCGATTACTATCAGGCAAGATGGATGTTTAGTAGCCATATTTCAACAAAAATCTCTACAGAGTAGGATTGAAAAATAAATACCGTGATTTAGAAAGTACAACCAATAAAGCTTGTCTTTCATTTTGATTAGCCTCCCTTCATGAGATACCTCTTTCACCCAAGATAGTCATTAAAACCAAGTATTGAAATTAACTAAATTTAGGACCAGAACTTCAAATCATTGTATTCTAAAGTGTGAAACAAGTTAAAAAAGTTATAAAGTATATACAATTATATTGCATTCATTAAATAATTAATAATAATACTTAATCATAACGAAATGACTAATAAATTGTTAATGAGGTCAGAAAGGGTATTTATGCTGTTTTAAAAATTACTTGAAAATACAATTTGATATTTTTCTCTTCTTTTAAAAATTTCCATTCTTGTGTATTGCCTAATGTGTAGAGTTAATTAGTACAACAGTACATGTATATTATAGAGTCCTGAATCTGGAGTCAGTAAGATCTGAGTTATATTCCTCCAAAACTTAGTAGCTATGTGACACTAGGAAAGTTTATTTAACCTGTCTGCCTCAGTTTCCTTCTCTGTCAAATGGTGATAATAGTAGCATTTCTCTCTTAGGGTTGTGGTGAAAATCAAATGATATAATATGTGTAAAGTACTTTGCATATATAACAATGCTATATAAATTCTAGCTATAGTCATCATCATATTTTGGGGTATATGTGCATATAATGTGTTCATCAATAGAGATCAAAACTGGACTATATTATACTTTCTCTATCAGATAAATTACATAGCACAATTCAAAACCATAAGATCTTTCATTTCCCAACAACTCAATACCCACATGTTATTTTCAGTTTTTTCTCCTTAGAATCCTGAATAACAAGGAATGAATATACTAGGTAGACCAAAAGACAATAACTTGGATTCATTTGAAAGAATTCTTCTGCTGGCAAATTTGGGGACCAAAGAGTTTATCAAAATTATATTTGAACTTCCATTGTCTCTTCTGTACTCTACTTATAATTCTTACATTTCTTCTGTGTTTATATGTCACCATTTTGCCTCTCATATAGGATGGGACTGATTTTTGACCCCTTATAGTCTTTAAGGAGAATTCATTTTGATTTTGTATTTATTTTGAAGTGTCCCCCAGAGATGACCTGGATGTTAGGGTGCCTTGCTGAAATGTAGGGGAGATTTTCCTTTTTATGAGTTTTAAAAGTTAGATATCACCCCATTTTCTCCTACTATTGTCCTGCCCTCCCCACTACTACATCCCCTCTCTCCAGTTCTTATAGAGTTGGAAACTACAGTCAAGAAAAAAGCAATGGGTTGCTCACAGTCATACACCGAATTAGATGAATGTCTGAGACTAGACCTGAGGTTCCCTTTCTCAGTGTAGGGTTGTTTATACATTTACTAATACATATTACCTTTTGCTCTTCCTTGCCTTGCCTTCATCAGAGGACTGCTTTATGGAAAGGTCTTTGTAAACTTTAGAGAGTAATGCCAATGGGAGTAATTAGTGTCAGAGTTAAAAAGAACATAAGACATCAGGACCCAGAGTGTTAATGTTGGAAGGGACTTTAAACTATAGAATGTTGAGAGCATGACCTATTAGATCATAGAATGTTGCAGCCAGAAGGGACCTAGGATGTAGACTCCTTTGAAAAAGGATTTTTATCTGAGGAAATCTGCTTTACTTATCTTGAGGAACAAGGATCTTGAAGGGTAGGGGAAGAGTGTTTTTTTTTTTTCCTTCTGCTTCATACTAAAGACACATGGGTAAAAGCAGCCCCTAGACACACCAGTGACATGCATGATGTAAACAAAGTCAAGGGGACTGAACTTCTAGTCCCAGTTTTTCTGCTAATTTGATGTGTGACCTTCAGTAGGTCAGTTCCAGTCTCTGGGGTCTGTTTTCATTTCTGTGAAAGGAGGATGCTGAGCATTAAGACACTTTCTAGCTCTAACATTCTAAATGGCTGATAGTGAAAATTTAGATAGCAGCCTCCATAATCCTTTCTATTCTCTCACGCTGAGGTTCCTTGATGTACTAAAATTCGATGTTACAATATTCTGGTTTTGTATTTGTATGTATGATATTCTGATTTTATCCAGGCCCAGCCCAAGATCCCTTCCAAATGTTTTTTTATGTTCTCAGATCACTTAAGCTCTAACATTTTATATTCTAAAATCCTTTCTAGTTCTAAAATTCAATGTTTAAGATTTCTTTCAGCACTAATATTAATTCTGCATTTAGTGCTTAAAGGTTTATATAACACTGTTCTTCTACCCTGTGGGATAGGTAATTTAAGCATTGTTATTTTCCTTTAACAAATGAGGAAACTGAGTCTTAGGGAGTTTAAGTTACTCAGCCAGGACTCAGGACTCCTGACACCTAGGGTCAGTGTTTTTTTTTACTCTTCCTTCCTTCCTTCCTTCCTTCCTTCCTTCCTTCCTTCCTTCCTTCCTTCCTTCCTTCCTTCCTTCCTTCCTTCCTTCCTTCCTTCCTTCCTTCCTTCCTTCCTTCCTTCCTTCCTTCCTTCCTTCCTTCCTTCCTTCCTTCCTTCCTTCCTTCCTTCCTTCCTTCCTTCCTTCCTTCCTTCCTTCCTTCCTTCCTTCCTTCCTTCCTTCCTTCCTTCCTTCCTTCCTTCTTTCTTTCTTTCTTTCTTTCTTCCTTTCTTCCTTCCTTCCTTTCTTCCTTTCTTTCTTTCTTTCTTTCTTTCTTTCTTTCTTTCTTTCTTTCTTTCTTTCTTTCTTTCTTTCTTTCTTTCTTTCTTTCTTTCTTTCTTTCTTTCTTTCTTTCTTTCTTTCTTTCTTTCTTTCTTTCTTTCTTTCTTTCTTTCTTTCTTTCTTTCTTTCTTTCTTTCTTTCTTTCTTTCTTTCTTTCTGTTTTTCCAGGCACAGTATTATGTTTCAAATCAGTGACCTTGCATTTTAATTTAATCACATGAAAAATCACCATATTATACAAATGTATTACATTTAAGCTTAGTTAAATTTAAACTTTCTAGTTTGTTGAATAAAATGATATGCTATAATAGAGAATTCAATCAGTTTAACTTTGAATTAAAAAAAAACTGAATACTCTGATGAACTATTCCATTTACATCTAACATCATAATACCTTCCTATATCTTCAGGTCAGTTCAACAATTATTAAGTGCTTAAGATCTGTTTATTTAGATAGGCACAGTGCTAGGGAATACAAGGAAAAGCAACACTGATCCCCACCTTCCCAACCTAGTCCCCACACTTGAGGAGGTCTTTGAAAATATAGTATAGTAGAAGAAATAGCCTGTGAATAACTAGGTACATATATTATATATACAACAGTTCTAGCAATTCTGACACGCTATGCTCCTGGGGAGGCTGAAAGTAGGTTATCTCTGATATTCTCACTAAATATTATATGATTGTACAATAATAATGTACATTATATTAGTTATAAAACTAAAAAATTGATTTCAATTTAGAAGCATCAACAGGGTTTGAAGTCAGTCAATTGTCGGAGGGAATATATATACATATATTTATATTATATTATATGTAAAAATAAATAAAAAAGAAAGAGAAAGAAAGAGAGAATATATATCTACATATTACATATGTGTTTACATATGTAAATTATATTATAATTTGACACTACATTACATATATAAATATATTATAACATCAATATATTATAAATGCACAAATATATAGCTATAATTCTATTATAGATATATAAATATTTGTCATATTATAAATGTATAAATATTATATAATGGTATATTGTATGTAAATATAGACACATGCTAAAATATTAATATATTAAAACATATCACATGTATATAAATATATTTATATATTTATATCATAATGAAATAGTATATATCTATAGTTCATATATGATTATGTTATAATCATATATTAGAACTGTAAATAATCATATATGAAAAATGTATAAATATACATTATATTATATCTGTGTAATTGCATTTATTCTATCATATAAATATATAAACATATTTATATATTATAAATGTATAACATATACAAATATATGTATGGTAATATCAACATTTTATATACTTAAATAAATTTATATGAACAAATTTATATTATATGTATAGATCTATACACACAAAACATGTCTATATATTATAATATATGTACATAAACATATGTAACTATACCCACACCCAGGCATAGTACAAAAGGTACATATACATATATATTTATATATGTGCATGTGTGTGTGTTTACTTAGATATGTAATAAGGAGTTCTTTAGCTAAAATTAAAAAGCCAGCAGACTTTACTCCTTTCTCCTCTGTGGAATACTTTCATGTCTCTGGAACTGACCCTATAGTTTTCTTTATCTTCATATTTTCTGGCTGGGGCAGGGGTTGGGGGTGATTTGAAGGATGGAGGGAAAGAAGGAGAGAATATACAGCTAAATAGCAGCTGGAATCTGTGAATTTGGGACACAAAAATACAGGTAAAAAGAAGTTGCCTAGACCCTGAAGGGTACCGTGTAAAGAGACCCTGTAGTGGTTCTGTTAATAATTGATGCTAAAAAACCCAGTCAGTCACTTGGCACTGCCCTGGTATTCTTCACTTCACACCCTGCAGATCCTGTACACTGTATTTCCCTAAGTGGATGAGTTTAGCAGCAAACATCAGTGTGACCTTTAAGCCAAGCCCTGAATGCTCTCCTCATAGTGGTAGCCGCCTCCTCTCTAAAAACCCTTTCTAGTTGCCTGGAAAATAGTCTTTTACTCAAATAACTGAAGAAGAATATACTTAAGCACTCCATTGATTTTCCATAGAATTTTATAAGCGTGGACATTCTCTTTCATTTCCTGACACACAATCATATTCCCCAAAGTGTCCAATAAAAAATCAGTAATTTGCACATTGCCCGCCATTGAAGTTGGTGACTGCTTACTGAAGTTAGAGGCCAGCACAGCATCAGTACCTTTGCTATTCATCCCCCCACCTCTGTCTCAGAGAAGTCAAAGAGAAAGAAGGGAACCATGCACACCTTACAAGCCCTTTTCTATGGATAGTAAATGGTTTCTACCCCACTTTCAAAGGTTAAAAGAACTGGAAGATGTCAAGCCTGGTGGCACAGAATCTCATTCCTCCCTGAACTCAGAGACTGAACCAAGTCTGTTGAAATGAAACTGCTGAAGTTGAAACTTCACAGGTTTAGCCATGGGGTGTTTTTTAAGCCCCCATTTGGTCCTCTGGGTATTGGTGAAATGGGGAGGGGGGCAGACATTCCTACCCTCTTCCCTTGGGGTGAGAATTTTGGAGTTATCAATAAGAAAGGCTGGAAAGAATCTTGAAGATGAATTGTATTACAGAAAAGTGAGTGAATTTTCCCTTGATTGCATCATAAGATAAGGACACCAGCAAAAATACATGTGTGAACTCATCATTCCTAAGGGCTCGACTCACACGCATCCTCCCCTTCTCCCTTCCTTGGCAGTACCCTATTTCTGGATTCATGTGCCTCCAGGAACTCAAAGGAGGGTCTGGTCTGGCTTTCTGGACCAAAGCTTTCTTTCCTGCCAATCACAATCCAGCTCCACATGAGCGAGCAAAGCCAGCAGGAGATATTGAGACTCACCTGAAAGTCGGCTCCCTTCCTGCTTCCCCCTGGAGACTAGGCAGAGGATTGGGCTACGGAACTTGCAACACCGGTCTGGCAGACTCCAGTTCAGATCCCAAGTCCAGAGTGGAGTCAGGAGCCCTTCAGAACCCCTGAGGATCTAATAGGGAACATACAAAAGAAAGCAGCGACTCATGACCTAAGAAAGAGACTCAGCCCGGGCTCTCCTGTCCCTAACCTGCCCTGAGCCAGGGCCCCGGTATGTACCGGGCAGGAAGTCTGGATACTCTCAGTGCAAGACATTGGATTTTTCCCCCCTTCCTTTCTCCCTTCCCTTAGACCTGGCACAGGGGAGCAGGCTGGTGGCTCAACCTGTTGTAATCGAACATGTGGGTTGCTGGTTGTTGCAATAATATTGCAGCAGCCTCATCATTAAAGACAGCCTTCCAGATCCCTGGTAACAAGATGCTAGATTCCCTTACCTCTGACTCTGAGCTTCTGTTCTCACCTCTAGCTAAATTGTTGGGTCTAGCAGAAGCAAAGCAGCAGGGAAGGACTGGAGGGGGCTCAAAATGCTCCTGAGTTTTTGTGGTTTTCTATCGGAAAGCAAGTGGCCGCTCCTATTCTCCAGCTACCTGCTGCCTGGTGATCACCTGGCTCCAGTGTGTCAGGGTGGTATTTCCCAGCAACCATTGTCCATCCCTGCTATCCATCAGCACCTGGGCTCTCTCCCCACCATTTTAATGGGGGAACAGAGAACTCCCTCTGCCCTCTTTTTCTCCATTCTAGTTAGATGGTGCAGTGGATTAATTAATTAATTAATTAATTAATTAACTGAACCTGAATACCTGGGATTAAGCCTAGTCTCAGGCACTAGTTGTGTGACTCTGGGCAAGACACTTAACTTCAGTTTTTCATCTGTAAAATGGAGATAATAATATCTACCTCCTAGGGTTGTTTTGAGGATCAAATGAGATTGTATTTATAAAGTACTTTGCAAACCTTACAACACTATATAAATGTTAACTATTATTATTGGTTGTCGTTAGGACTGTTGCTTATTGTTATTATCCTCATTATCAATATTGCTGTTGTTATAAATTATCACTGGATCCATACTTGAAGTCTTTTCTTTCAGGTATTTTTGATAAGACTTTCCAGAGCATCTGCTGTACTGCTGTACTGAAACTGGCTTTGAGAACCCAGGGTCATCCTTGATATCCCATTATAGAATGAATTCTCAAATATAGAAGGGGTTCTCAAAGCCAATGCTAGCAGAATATTTGCTCTGGTAGGTCTTCATGATCTGGAAAGTTCAGAGGTCCAGAGTTGAAATGTGATCTTCTTAGCTCTGGAACCCTGAGCAAGTCACTTGACCCCAATTGCCTAGCCCAGTGTTGGTGAAGATTTTTGAGATCCCGTGCCCAAACTGCAACTTCAAGCACTTGTGAGCTCCACTGCATCAACCTAGAGAGCAGAGGGAGGAAGTACCCACATTGAGTGGCTGGCAGAGGGATGGGGCATGCAAAAATATTCTTGGGCACTGTGGAGAAGGGGAACAGAGAAGCTCCCTCCATGTCTCCTGGGCACATGTGCCACACCTTCACCAACACAGGCCCTAGTCCTTACCTTACTGTTCTTCTGCCTTGGAACCAGTACACAGTATTGATTCTAAGACAGAAACTAAGAGTTAAAAAAAAACAAAAAACAACAACAAACAACAATCAGGAAAGTCTTCAAGAATAGGCACTGTGAAAGAGAGCTCTAGTGGTTAGAGAACCTACTATCTATTTGTTCCTGAATTAATTCATTCAACAAATACATTTTAATTATCTACTGTGTGCAGATTACTCTGTAAAATAATAAAAGCTTATATTTATACAGGATATCTCAAACGTCTTAGGGGCAGATTTAGGTTATTAAAGCTTGAAATTGCCACAAGACATTAGGGGCACCCTGTATAATACTTTAAATTCTACAAAATACTTTTCTTCTAACCTTATAGAGTTGGTGACATAGATACCATTTTATAGGTAAAAAAACTAAAGGGAACAAATGTTAACTTAAAGCTATAAAACCAACATCAGGGGCAAGATTTGAGTCAGTTTCCTGACCTCAAGTTTTGTGTGTGCTTGCATATATTTATGTTTTATATATAATGTATATATGTATGTATATGTATGTTTTATAGATTTTTATATGTATATATGTGGATAGGTATGAATATATATGTGAATACAATCTAGGATAGATTACATCCTCTAGTTACATCCAAGATTACTCTGTTACATCCTCTTTCCTAGTTTGTTAAATTTGATGAATCTTAGTGGATTGGAGAAACAGAAATGTAGTATAATAGAAAGAACTCTCATCTTGAAGTCAGGAGACATAGATTCAATTCTCTCTCTATATATTATATGGATCTCTTTCTTTTTAGAACTACATACATAGACCTAATAAAAATATTTTAAAGGATAAAGCATATATAAAATATATATTGCTTATATACTTATACCTATAATTATAATGCACTATTTTATATTTAATACATAATTAAATGTATTATATACATAATTATATGTTATATAAGATAATTATCTATAATATACCAATTATAATGTGATATTATATAACATAATTGACTTACAAAGTTACAGAATGAAGTGCTATTCAAAGACTAAATGGAATGGAGGTAACATTTGAGCTTTGCTTAAAACAGTAGTTTTAGAAACTTAATTTCAGAACTCCTTTATAGCTTTCAAAATTATTGATGACATCCCCCTGAAAAAGATTTTATTTATGTTGGTTACAATTATTGATATTTACCACTTTAGAAACATTTAATATTATTATGAAAAGAGTTTTGACTCTGAGAATCCCTGAAAGGTTCTTACAATCCAATGGGAGCCTACCAGAACAAACACTGAGAACTTCTGCTTTAAAGAATATATGGGAATTCAACATATGGAGAGGAGAAGAAAAGCCATTCCAAATACAGGGATTAAATGTCTTGGGGATAGTGTCAGGGAGGGTCCAGAATGGTCTGGTTTGGTTGGAGTATAAAACGAGTGGAAAAATGGTGCTAAAATCAAAAGGGGATTGTTCTAGTCCCACCCCAAGGAAGTTGTGACTTACTAAAGTTTCTACAGGTCAGAGGCAATATTTGAATCTGGGTCCTGTGAGTACACTCTTTACTGGACCACAAATGATAAAGGGATGCATATCACTTAATAGACTATAACCTCACCCAGCCTATAGGATAAGAACCAGAGGGAAGAGAAAATAGGAGAGAACTGAATGCCACTCTTCTCAGCCACTAGTTCTCATTCTATCGTCTCCTCCTGATAAGAAACATGGATTCTTCCCCTGCAATTACCCTGGGCTTTTGCCTTATCTTCCACAGAGTCATGTGCAGGTCACCAACTTGGAGACACCATGCTGTCACCGTTGCAGCCCTTGATCCCACAATCTTTGACATTATTGTTTTTCCTCATTAGAATGTAATCTCCAAATGGGGATATGATTGGGGTTGTAGACTCTAATGGGAATAGGTCTGGATCAAGGACATATGTAAAACCCAGTGGAATTGCTCCTTGGCTATGGGAGGGGGTGGGAGGAAGGGAGGGAAAGAACACGAATCTTGTAATGATGGAAAAATATTCTAAATTAATTAATTAAATTATTTCTTTTTCAATTGGAAAGAAAAAATAAAAAGAATGTAAACTACAAGAGGGCAGGGACTATAAAGGTAGAGTCAAAACTATCCTGTCACATTTTTGGTTTTAATAGAGAAGAAGACCCCTTAAACAATCATTTGACCATTGGCTATAGGCAAAGCATGAAACTCAAGTCTTTTCCAACAGCTAATCTGGGGACTGGGAGCACACAGGTGGGGGCTCAAGGAGATAGCATTAGATAATTATTCCCAATTACTCAAGAGTACCCCTAGGGGCACATGTAGCCCTACTCTGGAAACCAAGACTCATTTATAACCAAGGCAGTGGGGATAAGGATCCTTAGAACTCAAACAGGATGTACTTAGTTGCATGTATTTATACTTCCAGCA
Source organism: Monodelphis domestica (assembly GCF_027887165.1). Lineage (NCBI taxonomy): Eukaryota > Metazoa > Chordata > Mammalia > Didelphimorphia > Didelphidae > Monodelphis > Monodelphis domestica. The sequence goes on along the minus strand of NC_077230.1, from coordinate 337,276,086 downwards.
TTTAGCAGTTTTTAGTGCATAATATATGCTTTATAAATTCTGTCTGTCTGTCATCTATTTATCTGCCTTGCTAGAGAGGCAAAGCCATCCCATAACGTTAGATTTGAAGGAGATGAGAAGATACTGTGCAGGGAAAAGAGAAGGCTATAGTTGCTCTATATCTTCTCTGTCCCTTCTTCCGCCCACTTTCTTTTCTAAATATAATTTGCTTTGGGGGGGGGTGTAAAATATGGCTCCAGTGCAGAAGCATTTGGCTGAAAGTATGTTTTTGTTTAATGCTTTCTTTCCCAAAATTGCCTGGGTCACGGGTTCCCTTTTATAGGTGAAGGGAGAATACGGGTGGCTGGTTGGCTGCCCTGTCAGCACACAGGAAAGCTGCTGAGATCTTGGGTGAAGCAGTATTATCTCTGAAGAAGTTAATCTCTGACAGGCTTCCAAATCTTTCTAAGGGCCCCCTTGAGAAAGGCTGAGTGAAAAGTCAAATATTCTTTCAAACGTAAAATCATAAGAATGAAATGGCCAAAAGAATCTATTAAGAGTGGATCTGCGCATATGCAAAATGTCTCCCATGAATCTCTGTATGGGTGAGGGAATGAAAGATCTCATTAAAAACAGGAAGGAACTCCGTTCTAGATATTGGCATGGGCTGGCAAGGGGAGAGTGCACATATGGATGCACTGGCCTGGATCTTTGCAGTGGAGTGTGGCAGAAAGAGCCTGAGAGTTAAAATAAAAAGCCTGGAGTTTGAATTCCAGCTCTAACACTAACTCTATACTAACTTACCATCACATAAATTACTTCATCTCTCTGAGTCTCCATTTGTTCATATGGAACCTTGCAATAACCTGCCTCCCAGGGTCACAGATTGAAAAATGCATTGTAATCAGAAAGTGCTATATAAATTCCTGATGCTGTTGTTGCTCTTATTATTACTCTTATTATTCTTATTCTTCTCTTTTTCAAAGGAGTTTAAATAGAAATCGTTCTCAGACAAGTCAGTTTTTATTCTTTTATACTTAATCTTCTATGGGCTCTTGCACAGGTGGATAAATGGTTGCTTTTGTAATTGAATAACAACAATAACAGCCATAACAACAACAATAAGAGAAATAATATTCCTTCCTTGGTGCCATTCCCCTCACCCATTCTCACTGAGCCAACCTATTTAGCTTGCTTCTCCATCTCCAAAACCCAGTAGGATCTAGGCTCTACTGTGCTTCTTCTACCAGCCTTCCTGCCAATGCAGGGGCTTTGTGTGCCCTCCCATGGGGGAATGAGATGGCAGAAAGGTCTTACCATCTCTTCTGCCACTAAACTCTTCAGATCTCTAAACACTGCTGTCTGACCTACCAATACATCGAAAGGACTTCTGTTTTCTACCATCTACTCTAGACTCTGGAAGAAGGGCCCTTCCATACCTCTTACAACTGAACTCTTCCATGTATGTTATTTCCATGATGTAGAATGTGAGTTCATTGAGAGCAGGAAGCATCTTATTTTTCAGTTTGTATCTCCAGCACCAAGCACAGTGCTTGGCACATAGCAAGAGTTTAATAAATATATTTTATTCATTTATTTGTTTATTCATTCATTCATTCAATTATTCATTCTTTCTTTTCCAGTGCCCCTTCCTGTCATGTGGAGGTGATGGCTTTGCCATTGGAACACAAACTATAGCAGGTCCTATGTATTTAGGAAGACTTAGAGTCTGGGTCTTCTGGGTCTGGAGATAGACCTGCCTTTATATGTCATTTGAGGACCAACATAATTAAGGGCACTGAGGCTAATTCCTCAGAGGCAATAACTTTTGTTGTAATCTTAATGTAAGATCTTATTGGCCTTCTCTTTAGGATAATTTTATGAAATGTCCAAAGCTCTGTGGATTATAGAATACAACTGTTGAAAACAAATTTACTAAGGGGAAATTAAAATATAAATAATGAAATGTTCAAGTTAAAATTATATAAAATGCTATTCTCCTACATAGTCACCAAATCAGAAACTGAAGAAGGCAATCAACCTCAGTTAGAAATCCAGAATGCTCTCTGATGTAATTTTCCTTAGGGTTAAGCCTCTTATACTTCAAGTAGACCAAGCTAAAGGCACCTTGGCCCTGTTTAAGTATTTAATCCTACCCAATTCTGGCACAATTACATCCATGATCAGACTGTTCTTGGTGCAAATGAATGTCCTTTCCTTTTCCATTGGACTCTCCTTTGCTCTGATGTGCCACCTAACCTACTCAAGTATTTTTGACCCATGTTAAAAAAAAAGCCACAGTAACAGCTTTGCTAAACAAAAGGCAGAAATTGTTTTTTGCTTCAATCATTTGGTGATCATTAATCTAAAACTGGAAGGGAACTCAGAAGTCTTTGAATCCAGTCTCCTTATTTCACAAGGAGTTTAGTAATTTGTACAAGATCACACAGGTAATGACCATGTTTCAACCCTTGATTTGCAAAATCTTCCTACAATATTGATCCATAGGAGTAATAGACACTTGGGTTGAGATATGACACTAACAGCATAAAATAAAATAACAAGTTACTTGACCTCTATATTTCTAAGTTATCTTATCTGCAAAATATGGATAAGTATTCTTTCTACTTTGAGGTTTGTTGAAATTAGAAATTTCATTTAAAAATTTTCATAGAAATTTGAAAATAAAATTGATTTCTATTCCATAGTGATATATAATAATGTGAAGTTACCATTGTGAGTTATCATCTTCACTGTTTATAGTTTACAAACTGATTCTATCTTCTTTACATGGTATACTGTACTCTCCTGAGCATCTCTGTCTGTCTCTGTCTCTGTCTCTGTCTCTGTCTCTGTCTCTGTCTGTCTCTCTTTCTGTCTCTCTCTCTCCTCTCTGTCTCTGTCTCTCTGTCTCTGTCTCTGTCTCTGTCTCTTTCTTTCTCTCTCACTTTGCCCTGCTAGAGCCTATAAGCCCACAGTAATTCTTTAACAAACCTTTTATGTCTTGGTCCATAGTCTCTGTTTGTGACAAAGTAGGTCTGTGAATAGTGCTGTCATACGGTGCCTGAACTAGGCAGTGTATCAACCTGGGTGAGGTTAAATGTAGGAGGTAATAGACAGGGGTGAACTCTAGAAAGGCAATTTTCACAGTGACAGGACCCTGAGTTTGGTGGCCTGGGGCCTTGCAAGGCATTGAGTGCAATAGGAAATGATACCACCAGCTTGGTTTGCTAGGTGTAGGGTCAGTAGTCACAAAGGCTTTACATTGGTGAGGACGTGTGCTTCCCTAGATATTAGAAGCCATGTCAAAACTCTAGTTTCCCTGCTGTAGTTACATCTCTTCTTTTATCCATGAGATATATAATCCAGATAGAGATAAAGTAATGACCACATTATTATGTATAGAGCACACTAAAAGAAACAATAGCAAAAATTCAGACAATGAGGAAGGAGACAAAATACATTTAAAAATAAACACCAGAACTCAAAAACTATCATTGTGAAGGCAACCAAACCAATACCAAATGAATACAGAGATGGAAGTAGAAAGAGCACTGAACATGGAGTCAGGAGATGGGTTCTAGTTCCATCTTGGCTATTTGAAACCTTTGAAAACTCATTGAATCTCTTTGGACCATAGCTCTAACATTTGTAAGTGAAGAGATTGGAAAAGTTGTTCATTGGTCCCTTCAGTGTCTAGTGTATATTTTAGTCCCTAATATTCCACATTAAAAGATCCCATCCACCCCCTGATTAGTCTAAATTCTAGTCCCTGGTGACTCAGGCATTAAAATAATTCATAGGGAAATTATTTATGAAATGACTAATATGCACAGTGTTCAGTTCTTTTGGTAATACAAATATGAAAAAGACCCAGTCCCCTGCCCTCACAGAACTTAAATTTTGAATAGGAAAACAGCACAAAGACACAAGATTCTTAAAATGTAGTAGAGTGTTGAAATATACATCTTAAAAGGTATAAAGAAAGTATGGACAGTGAAGTGGTATAGTGGATAGAATGCTGGCCCTGGAATCAAGAAGACTATTTTCATGAGTTCAAATCTAGCCTCAGATACTTAATAGTTGTGTGGCCCAGGGCAAGTCATTTAATCCTATTTGCCTCATTTTCTTCATCTATAAAATGAACTGTAGAAGGAGACAGTTGATCATTCCAGGATCTTTGCTAAGAAAACTCAAATTGGGGTCACAGAGAGTCAAACATGACCAGAATGAGTATCCAACATAAAGTATTCATAGGAGAAAGAGATCAACTCCAGAATAGGAATTCAAAGAAGGTTTCATTGAAGATATGGTATTGAATGGGGGCCTTGAAGGATGGGTATGAATTAGGAAGTTAGAACTGTGCAAACAAAAGCAAAAGCAAAAACATGCTGAGAGAAAATGGGGACCATGAGAGACAATGTTAAATAGACCATTTAGCTAAGGACTAAAGATTTAGTTTCTGGAATCAAATATATAGAATTGACAGTTAAGACTGGAAAGTGGTTTAGATAAATGAGGAAAAGAGTTTAAAGAAAAAAGATGGCTAAGTACAGTTCTTCAAGCTTATCAAACATGATATCAAACTTGTCAAAAATAATAGACAGGGACAGCTAGGTGACTCAGTGGATTGAGAGTGAGGCTTAGAGATAGGAGATTGTGGGTTCAAATTTGCCCTCACACACTTATTGGTTGTAACCCTGGGCAAGTTACTTAACTACCATTGCCTATTCCTTCCCACTCTTCTGCCTTAGAGCCAAAACACACTATCAATTCTAAAATGGAAGGACAGGGTTTTTAAAAATGGTAGGCAATGTCATGTAGGAAGTCAGATTTAAGTTACAGCCAGGGTTTTGATTACTCTGGGCTGGGAGATCTTGGAGAAATCACTTTATCCATAAAATGGGGACAGTCTTTTATCTTAATGGGGGCTTGTGAGGAAAGTGCTTTCTAAACTTTGCATTGGAAATGTAAACTAGAAAATCAAATTGATGGTTTCATAATTCTAGATAGACAAACAGCCGATTCACATAACATCTGAGCAAGAAGGGAAATAAAAGATGAGTAAGGGATGATTGAGTGAAATGGCTCAGACTTGAGAAAAGCCTTTGTTGCAGTGCAAAAAAGATGGTAATTCTTGAGGGCAGCACTCTTCTACATGGTCCAGGGTCTCTGAGGGTGCCCAAGAGACATTTAGGGGGTGAATAAAGTCAATGTAATTTGTGTAATAATACTAAAACATTTTAATTTTGAATATGGTAAATTTCCAAAGGTGTAACCCATATAAACAAAAGCTTTTTTGGTGGCAGATGTCCTCAATTTTTCAGAGTGTAAAGGGGTAGTAGAACCCAAAAGTTTTCTCCATGGCAAGTTAGTCATGACAAAACAATGTAGCATAGTGATGAGAAGATAGCTTGATGTTTTGGAAAGAACCCTCAACTTTGAAATCAGAAAAAAACCTGGTAAGATTAGAAGCTGGTATGTTTAAAAAACAAATAAAATAGATAAAGTACTGGTCAATCTAATAAAAGAAAGAAGAAAACCAAATTAACAGTATCAAAGATGAAAAGGGAGACCTCACCTCTAATGAATAGGAAATTAAGGCAATCATTAAAAACTATTTTGCCTAATTATATGGAAATACATATGGCAATCTAGGTGATATGGATTAATATTTACAAAAATATAAATTGCCTAGATTAACAGAAGAAGAAATAGAATACTTAAATAAGTCATCAAAGAACTCCCTAAGAAAGAATCCCCAGGACCAGATGGATTCACAAGTGAGTTGTATCAAACATTCAAAAAATAACTAATCCCGGGGGCAGCTGGGTAGCTCAGTGGATTGAGAGCCAGTCCTAGAGACGGGAGGTCCTAGGTTCAAATCTGGCCTCAGCCACTTCCCAGCTGTGTGACCCTGGGCAAGTCACTTGACCCCCATTGCCTAGCCCTTACCACTCTTCTGCCTTGGAGCCAATACACAGTATTGACTCCAAGATGGAAGGTAAGGGTTTAAAAAAAAATAACTAATCCCAATACAATACAAACTATTTGACAGAATCAGCAAAGAAGGAGTTTTACCAAATTCCTTTTATGACAAAAAAAATATGGGACTGATTTCAAAGCCAGGCAGGTCAAAAGCAGAGAACGAAAACTAAAGATCAATCTCCTTAATGAACATAGATGCAAAAATTTTAATGGAATAGTAGCATAAAAGATGCCAGCAAATTATCACAAGGGCTATTCATTGTGATCAGTTGGGATTTATACCAGGAATGCAAGGATGATTCAATATTAGGAAAATCATCCACATAATCGACCATATCAACAAGCAAACCAATAAAAATCACATGATTGTCTCAATAGTTGCAGAAAAAGCCTTAGACAAAATATAACACTCATTCCTATTGAAAACACTAGAAAGTATAGGAATAGATGGGCCTTTCCTAAAAATAATAAACAGTATATATTGTAATGAAGATATTTGGAGAAGAGATGGTTATGATGGGAAGAAAGAGGGAATAGTGATGAGAGGGAGTGAAGAGGTTGTTCTCCCTTCATTCCGGGGGAGGAGGGGAGATAAGCCATATCCTGTCCCCTTGAAAAGGGAGTATGACTTCCCAGAGATGTTTTTGGGAGATGGAGGATAGGAGACTATAAAGGGAATGCCTCAGTGAGATGGCAAATGCCTCCCACAGAGGAGCCCAGGGCTCCTGAAGTCCAATCTATCCTTGAGAGACAAGATGATTTCTTATGCCTCTGCTTCACCCAGGGACATTAACTGTCAGCCCTTTTGAGGGTCTTAGGACTATTCAACTGCAAAGGAAAGATGTCAGTTCCTTGGGTGAGACAAATCTTGAATCACTGGGATCTAGAAGTCAACCCTCTTTTGGGGAGTGGTGTGACCCTCCCCAAATCTTCAATCCCCTTAACTATGCTGTTTAGAGACTGACCTAAAACTAAATCTTAAATGTCAGGTAATTTATTGCGGTTCAAGCAGGGAAGGAATGGCAAGGATATCAGGTAGGAAAATGGGTAAACAGAGAAGTCCTACAGATTGTCCCCTTTTGCAGGTTTCTCCCCCACCCAGAGTCTGGAGGTCACAGGCTTCTCTGCCCTGACTTCTCCCTTTTGCCAACTGTTTCTTGTCCCTACTCTTAACTAGCTAGATTTTGAATGTATGAGTCCAGGGACAGGTAAGGGACAAAGACAGAGGGAGAAATCCTAGGAAAAAGGTCTGTCGATGACTCCCTTCAACAGTCCCAATCCACAATCCTACTGACGACTTTAGACTGCTGTCACTTAGAATCTTATTTTAGGTTTAGAATCTTATTAGAGGTATTCAGGGGTTCAGAAGGGACAGCAGATCTCCAAAGAAATAGGTTTCTTCTCAACTGCCTTCCCCAAGCCAGAAGTGAGCTGACAGTTAGATCTTCAAGCTTCTGATTCTTCTTTAGAATTCCCAGTTTTTTCTTCTTGCCCCTGCTCCACTCACCCTTCAGCTAGTCTCTCCTCTCCTCAATGTAGAATGTCTCTTCTCTTCTCTTCTCTTCTCTTACAATATTAAAACTATTAGAAAGCATTATCTGCAATGGGGACAAGTTAGAAGCCTTCCCAATAAGATCAGGAGTGAAACACGGATGTCCATTATCACCTCTATTATTTAACATGGTACTGGAAACACTAGCAGTAGCAATTAGAGAAGAAAAAGAAATTGAAGGTATTAAACTAGGCAACGAGGAGATCAAGATATCATTCTTTTCAGATGATATGATGGTCTACTTAAAGAATCCTAGAGAATCAACTAAAAAGCTAGTGGAAATAATCAACAACTTTAGCAAAGTTGAAGGATACAAAATAAACCTACATAAACCATTAGCATTTCTACATCTCACACCCTACACCTAGTTAAATTCAGAATGAATGAATTACTTGAATGTAAAGAAGGAAACTATAAGTAAATTAGGTGAACACAGAATAGTATACTTGTCAGATCTTTGGGAAAGGAAAGATTTTAAGACCAAGCAAGAGTTAGAAAAAATTACAAAATGTAAAATAAATAATTTTGATTACATTGAATTAAAAAGTTTTTGTACAAACAAAAACATTGTGACCAAAATTAGAAGGGAAGAAACAAATCGGGAAAAAACCTTTATAACAAAACCCTCTGATAAAGGTCTAATTACTCAAATATAAAAGGAGCTAAATCAATTGTAAAAAAAAAATCAAGCCATTCCCCAATTGATAAATGGGCAAGGGATATGAATAGCAATTTTCAGATAAAGAAATCAAAACCATCAATAAGCACATGAGAAAGTATTCTAAATATCTTATAATCAGAGAGATGTAAATCAAAACAACTCTGAGGTACCACCTCACACCTAGCAGATTGGCTAACATGACAGCTATGGAAAGTAATGAATGTTGGAGGGGATGTGACAAAATTGGGACATGAATGCATTGCTGGTGGAGTTGTGAATTGATTCAACCATTCTGGATGGCATTTTGGAACTATGCCCAAAGGGCACTAAAAAAATGCCTGCCCTTTGATACAGCCATACCATTGCTGTATTTATACCCCAAAGAGATCATAAGGAAAAAGACGTGTACAAAATTATTTATAGCCAGACTCATCATGGTAGCAAAAATTTTGGAAAATGAGGGGATGCCCTTCAGTTGGGGAATGGCTGAACAAATTGTGGTATCTGTTGGTGATAGAATATTACTGTGCTCAAAGGAATAATGAACCGGAGGAATTCTATGTGAACTGGAACGACCTCTAGGAATTAATGGAGAGTGGAAGGAGCAGAAGCAGGAGAACATTGTATTCAGAGACTGATACATTGTGGCACAATTGAATGTAATGGACTTCTCTACTAGCAGCAATGCAATGATACAGAACAATTCAGAGGGATGTATGAGAAAGAACACTATCCACATTCAGAGGAAAAACTGTGGGAGTAAAAACACTGACGATATCAGTAATATAGAAATAGGTCTTGAATAATGATACATGTAAAATCCCAGTGGAATTGTGTGTTGGCTATGGGGGTGGGGAGGGAAAGAATATGAATTGTGTAACCATGGAAAAATATTCTAAATTAATTAACAAAATAAAAATTTCCAAATAAAAAAAGTAAAAGCAGAATAATATGAAAAAATAAGAAGAAAACCTGGTTTAGTTTAAGTTCTACCATTAACAAGCTGGGTGACTGAGCAAATTATTTAGCCTCTCTGGATCTGTTTCCTCTTCTGTAAAACAAGAGGGGATGAGATGATCTCTAATGCTCTTACCAGTCCTACAGAACTCTGAGTTTATGGCTGAGAAAGAAGGAAAAATATGTTAATTCATCAAGCAGCTCCTGAACATTTTTAAGGGGACAAGGTCAGGTGACTACAGTTCTTTTAGTTGTCTCCTGCCAACACATTGCTCTTACTTTCTCCAAACAACGGCAGTTTTATTTTTATTCCAGAATTTTTTTAAAAAAGGAAATGTAGCCAAATTTAAAAGCCCCTCTAGAAATGGAGTAAAGGTTCATAGATATCCAGAAGCCATTATTCTTCACTTGATTAACTCTAAAGGGATCAAAACCAGGAAAAACATAGAAAAGGACAAAGGATAGTTTCAACTTAAGGTCTCTGATAAAACACCAAAACCCCTTTTGCTTAAATTTAAAATGAATTCTTTAGAGTGGAAACATCTTTTTGTTTCTTTTGGCTACCACTTTTTTTAAAAAGGAGATTTTTGTGGTACTGAGATCTGTGAGGCTTGCCCCTGTGCATTTCATGCCAATGGAAGCAAAACACATTTGGTCAATTTTCGTCTGTTAGTATTGGCGATGGAGGTAAGCTGCAAAGGTAAGTTCACCACCTCGAAACCAGCTGTAAGACTGGTCCTTCTTATTTCACTTTGCCATGGTGGATGAAGAGATGTGTCAAAAACAATAATCACTTCTGTCTCCTATGAAACATGTTACCTAGTGCCCTAATCTCTCCTCCTTAAGTCAGGTAGAGTTGATGAACCATCATTTAGACAATTATTTTATTTTAAATCATCTTGGCATTGTATTGTATTTTTATTTAAAAGAAATTCAATATTTAAAATTTTGTTTGAGAAGAATTTCAGAAAAGAAGTTTGCTAACTCCTTGAACCCAGAGAAGTGAACTCTTCAAAGAAAGATGCTTGCAGAAACCTACACTGCATCAAGAAGACCCAGAATGAACTTTTGGGTGAAATTGATTGAACAAAAGGGGATTGAACATTTATTGAAAATGTACACTTTTATGCCAAAGGGGACTGCCCCCTAATTGGCCTTTTGTCAATGCACCTAAGAAAACATTGGTTTTGTTTTCACTCTTTTCTGTTTCTCTCTAACTATTGTAATTTCTTCTTAGAAAGCAAACTATTTTATACATCTGTAGTTAGGAGTTTTTAGGACTACAAGGTGATTCTGTTAAATGATCAATGGGAAGACTAGTCTCCCAGTGATCATCAGGGAGGATTGTGAAGACTGGATTTAGCTCTCCTCTGAATGTGACAATGAAGGTACTTAGCTCTTCCTTTACTGTGAAGATTGAATTGTAATCCCCAGTGTATTTTTAGATTTTAATCCCCAAAGTGTTACCTCAGTATTTAAAGTAGATCTACCTATTTTAACTACAAAAGGTGTTTAATAACCAAAAACAGTGTTAATTAACTAAAAAGAGGTGTTAACTAACCACAAAAAGATGTGGAGCATCTGCTGTGATTGGTAGACATAAAAATTTAGGGGAGGTGACACGAGAGAAAAAGGTCTTTAAATAGAGGAAACAGAGGCACACCAGGGTTAATCAAGATCAAATCAGTCACTCAGAGGAGAGTGAAGTAGAGCCACTTGGAGTTGGACTGGAAGACAGATCATTCTGTGTTGGAGTGAAGAGAGTCACTTGGAGTTGGAGTGAAGAGAGACACTTGAGGAGAGACTGGAAGACAGACACTCAGACTTGGAGTGAAGACACTTGGCTGTGGAACTGGACCCCTGGAGGAGCTCATGCAGGAGACCTCAGACTGCTTTCCTTTTAGAGGGTCACCCTGGTGAGTGAAAGGCTGACTTAATTTCCTTGTCTTTCTGGAGGTGTGAACCTCAAAGAAAGGCCCATCATCTTGAGACTCCTTTCCCCTGGCCTGGGCTTAGAATTTCTGTCTGGCTCCGAGGAAGCCAGATTTTCTCTCATCTGTAATATCTTCCCTCCATTGTAAAAATAAACTACCATATTCCATTTACTTTAGTAATTTATTTTGGGATTTAGAAATTAAATCCCTGGCAACCACCAATTAATTTAATATTCAGCACAACCATAAATTTAACAGCATTGAGGAAGATAAAAAAAACAACAACTTTTGTTTTACATCATTTGTAATGGTTTTATTATAGGGCTAATCTCTCTGGGCTTCAGTTTCCTTAAATGAGGTTAGATAAAATATAAATTAAAGGGTTATATAAAATGATCCTTTGCTTTTTTTTTAGCCATTTCAGTTGTATCTGACCCCATTTTAATTTTTTTTTTTTGGCAAAGTTACTAGAGGGTTTGGCTATTTACTTCTGCAGCTTATTTTGCAGGTGAGGAAATAGAGTCAATCAGGATTAAGAGACTTGTCCAGGGTCACACAGCTAGTAAATGTTCGAGGCCAGAATTGAACTCAGGAACATGCATCTTCCTGGATCTAGGCTTGGTGCTCTATCAGGTGATCATAAGCTAATAGATTTAGGGAAGATCCAGGATTAAGTTATCTAGTACAACCCCCCACCCCTATTTTATGGATGAGGAAACTAAAATCCAAGTCATTGCACCTCCATTTACCTCAGTTTCCTCATATGCAAAATGGCGATAATAATAGCACCTACCTCCTAAGGTTGTTGAGGAAATCAAGTGAAATCATATTTGTAAAGCACTTTATAAACCTTAAAACATTAAATAACTGCTATTATTGTTGTTGATGTTGTTGACCAAGGTCATATCCATAATAACTGAGGAATAGATCTGGGAAATAAACCCAAGGTTCTTCTTCTCCAGGTCTTCCCCCCACCTCCCTGCCCCCCCCCCCACTCCAGGATTATTTCCAGCTCCTACATTCTATGTTTGGCATTCAAACATTTCAGGTTCAAAAGTATCTTCTGGCTTCAATACTATGTTCTAAGGTCCTTCCTAGTATAACATTTTATGTTCTAATAGTTTATGTTTTAAGGCTTCCTTTCAGTCCTAACATTGGATGTTTATGATTCTTAAACAAAACAGAAACTGAGCCGCAACTTCAAATATACATCACACAATGCATGGCCACTTATTGAACTCCAGCTATTGATCTATGCCTTTTCATTGTTGAAAGAGAATTGGGGTGTGGGGGGGCAGGGTTAGAGGGCACCAGAGAGACAGATTAGAGCAAAAACAAGAGACGTCGCATCTATGTCTCAACTTGTTTTGGCCTCAGGGTTGAGCAACATGTGTGGGACTTTTGACTAGTGTGTCAATATGCATCACAGTTTTAAAGAAAGGACTTGAAAGGCTGCCCTGTGAAGGAGAGACTGGACTTGTTTTGTTTGGTCCCAAAGGATAGAACTAGGCAACTACACTATGGCAAATTTGAGAGAGAGAAGGGAAAAATATCCCAATAAGAAGAAATATCTAAAAATTGGATGGGCTGCTTCCACACGCTGGGAATTCCTACATATTGAAGGTGAAGTATAGGATGGATGGGGCAGTGGATAGAATGCCAGGTTTGATGTCTTCATGAGTTCGAATCCTGCCACTATCACTTACTTTCTTGGTGACCCTAGGAAGTCTCTTTAACCCTCTCTTTCTGGTTCATCGTCTGTAAAATGAGATTGAGAAGGAAATAGCAATCCATTCTGGTATATTTGCCAAGAAAACCCCAAATGGGGTTTTGAAGTTTCAGAAAAAGCTAGAAACAAGTAGATAACAACTAACAGGTGGGATGACCTCTTGTCGTGTGTGCTATGGAAGAGATTTCTGGGGGTCCATGCTGGAGGAGATGGCTTTCAAGATCCCTTCTAACCACAAGTAAAATCCATGTAACCATGGAAAAATATTCTAAATTAATTAATTAATTAAATTTTTTCAATAAAAAAATCCCTTCTAACTCTGAAATACTACGATTCTATGAGGAAGAGGATTGTGAATAATTATTTACATTTACATGCCACTTTAGTAGTTATAAAGCATTTTCTTATTAGCAGTCTTGTTGGATTTTCCTAACAACTATACAAGAAATAACATAGACTGTCACCATTTAAAAGAAGGAGAAACTTAAATCTTGCCCAAAGCCACTCTTCTATCAGGAGTAGGAGCAAACCAAAACTCCATCCCAGATATTTTTGGACTCTCTCTATATCTTTCTTTTCTTTTTTTTTTTGAATTGAAAAATTTTATTTAAATAATTAATTTAGAATATTTTTCCATCTTTCCCTCCCCTTTCCCCCCCTACCCCAGCCAACAAACAATTCCACTGGATTTTACATGTCATTGTGTATATCACTTTCTTTAATTTTTGCCTTTGTGTAGTAAATTGACTGAGTTTAAAAGCTTGCATATTCTAATGGGAACTGTGCTGGGTTCTAGTCTTAGCTCTGCAAAGGACACGCTATGAATAAACCACTTTATGCCATTGGCTTGATTCCTTATTTTCAAAATGGAATAAATATAAACTGATAACTAGACAAATGCATAATTAATTATGAGCCAAGTAGTTAAGTTGATAGAACATTATACTTGGAGTCTGGAAAATCTGAATTATAATATTGCCTCAGACACTAGCTAAGACTCCAGGGGTTATTCACTTAGCTCCCGCTCAATCTTAGTTTCCTCACTTGTTAAAATAGATACAGAGGGGGCAGCTGGATGGGGCAGTGGATAGAGAGCCAGACCTAGAAATGGGATGTCCTAGATTCTAATATGACCTCCCTCAGACACTTCCTAGCTATGTGACCCTGGGCAAGTCACTTAACTCCCATTTCCTAGCCTTTACCACTCTTCTGCCTTGGACCGGATACATAGTGTTGATTCTAAGGCAGAAGGTAAGGAATAGATCCATAGTAGAGATTGGTATGAGACTCAAATGAGATATTTGCAAGTACTTTGCAGACCTTAAAGCACTAGATAAATACTAGCTAACAATAATGGCCACAATATATCCCCTTATTTCCTTATAGTCTTCTTCTAAATATAAATAGGATGATAGATGTGAAAACCCTTGAAAAGGTCGAAAGATGCTATGCAATATGAATAAATAATTTGCAAAGTAAATGGAGGCAGAGAAGTGATAACTGGAACTGGAAAGAAAGACAGTGGGGAAGTCTGGGTTCTGAAGGGCTCTTTTATCAGGTGGAAAAGGTAAACGTTTGTCTGTGCCACCTATACTAGGCTTCAATGACCAGACAAACATGTTTGAAATTGGATTGTTCCATGCAGGGCCAGTGATTGCAATTTAGGTTGCTACCACCAGATGGAGTGATGCTTTGTTAGCTTAGAAGAACCTTGTAGCAAGTCGCCTTCTGTGGCTGACTTTTTGAGATGTCGGGTTTTGGGAGGAAAAGTCATTCAAATACGACGTATGATCAGGAGCAAGAGAATCATGTTCGTAAGTTCGAGAAACCTCCTCAGGCCGGCGACACTATCGATTTTGAGTGTCCGAATGGGGATCTTCAGAAATTAGAGAAGAGAGACAAAGAGAGCAGAATCGAGCAAGAAGGGGAGGCAGGGGCCAGAGAGGACCTGGTCTCCCCGCTGTATCTAGGACGCAGGGACCACAGCTCTGTCGGCAGAGATCTAGAGGGGACAAACATTTCACGGGATGCTCTTTCAGCATTTTTTTTTTCTGCTCAGCTGAATTTCCCTTAATGACCTCCGATCTTATTTTCACATCATGAACTACAAAGTTGAATTAAGGACATTTTTGGGGCTGCTGCTTTTTCCAGCCTCTGAAAATGGCTTGTTACAGCCACATTTAGTCAAATGCGATCAATTTATAGGTGAGAAAATGGAAGCTCACCATTTAGTAAACTGCCCAAAGTCACCCAACAGTTAGAAGCAGATCCAGGCTGTCTCCTCTTCCTATTCCATCCAGAAAGACCGGAGGTGTTTGAATGAAAGCAGAAAAATTTTAACACGAATAAAAAAATAATCCTTCCATTTTCAAATCCTACTTGCCACTTGCTGGAGCGTGAGACGGAGGAAGAAGTATGTGGATAACTATTACTGCGGGATCCTAAGCCTACTAAGTGTGTTGTTCATGCCAGATTCTTTGTGACCCCGTTTGGGATTTTCTTGGCAAAGATTCCAGAGAGGCTTGCCGTTTCCTTCTCCAGCTCATTTTACAGAGGAGGAGACTGAGGCAAACAGGGCTAATTGATTTGCCCAGGGTCTCACAGGGCTAGTAAGTATCTGAAACCATATTTGAATTCAGACAGATTTGTTTGTTTTGTTTTGTTTTTAACTTGAGGCCTGGCACTATCCACTGAATCACCTAGCTACCCCTAGGCAAATCATGTGCAATTAGGAAAATTTTTATACTTGCTTGTAAAATGACCTTGGAGATCATCTAGTCTAACACTGTCATTTTACAGATGAGGTAAACCAGGGCCATCTGGGGGAAGTGGCTTGCCCCAAGGCAAATTAGATGATGTGATGGACAGAGCACTTGGCTTGGAGTCAGGGCGAACTGAGTTCAAATCTGATCTCAGATATTTATTAGATGTGTGACTCTGGGCAAGAGTTTTAACCACTGTATGCCTTATTTTCCGTACTAATGTAAAATGGTGATCATAGTGGCACTTACTTCCCAGGGCGTTGGTGAGGAAATTATATTTGTAAAGTGTTTAGCAGAGTGATGGGTATATGGTAGGCACTTAATAAATACTTGTTTCCTTCCTTCTTTCCAAAGACCTGTAGCAAACGTCAGAATCAGAATTCAAACCCTGGTCTTTACATTCCAGATTTCTGTGTGTTTCTATGTTTTACGCTGTACCAAACTGCCTTTTAAGAATGAATGACCAGAGCTATAAAACTGTGCATACCTTTTCATCTGTTAATACCACTACTGGGTCTGTATCCCAAAGAGATGATAAAAAAGGGGAAAGAACCTACTTGTATAAAAATATCTATAGCTGCTCTTTTTGTGTGGGCAAAGAATTGGAAACCAAAGGGATGTCCATCCATCGGCAAATGGCTGAAAAAATTGTGGTACATGTTGATAATGGAATACTATTGTGCTATAAGAAATGAAAAGCAAGATGATTTCAGAAAAAGCTGGAAAGGTCTGTAGGAATTGAGGCAGAGTAAAATAAGCAGAACGGGCAGAACATTGTACACAATAACAGTAAGATTATACAATGATCATCTGTGAAAATTTGGCTACTTTCTGCAATGCACTGATCGGGAACAATCCTGAAAGCCTTATGACTGGGAATGCTATCCACCTCCAGAGAAAGAACTGTTGGAGTCCTCCTTCATATCAGTGTATTTATGGTTTTATTTTGGGGTTCTGGTTGTGTATCAGAGTGATCTTACATCAATGATCAATATGGAGGTACGCTTTGTATGACAATAAAAAATTTAAAAATAAAAATGACCTGAGAGAGGCAGGTAGGTAGTACAGTAGAGATAGCTCCAGGCCTGGGGTTGGTGGGATTTGGGTTCAAATCTGGTCTCAGATACTTCCTTGCTATGTGACCTTGGGCAAGTCACTTATCCCTGATTGCCTAGTCCTTGATACCCTTCTATCTTAGAATTAATATTAAGATAGGAGGTAAGGATTTAAAAAAATAAACTGCCCTCAGCCTCAGTTTGCCCATTTGTGCCATGGCGTTTTGTGTTAGATTTCTCACAAGGCTATTTTGAGGACAATACTTTAAAAACTTAAAATATTTTACAAAGTAGAGCTCTTGTTATTAGGAAGATCCCTGAGGACATGCAGAAATCTAGCTTTAAGGACAAGGGTTTGTCACTGGTGTTCGGAACTCTTATACATGGACAGCCAACACACATTTGTTCCAGAATCCATTTCAGGGAGAAAAATTGAAAAGCATTTCTCTTAGCTAAAAAGACTCCTTAATTACAAACAAGCAAAAATTAATTCAGAAGAATACAAAGGGAGATGACACAAATTATTATTTTTTCTATGTAGTGAGGATTTTTAAATCACAGAAGACATAGTAGTAACTTTTGAAGATAGTGCTATGGATTGCTTGTGCAAGACCACCATCTTGGAGACAGGAGACTGGGGATCTATTCCTAACTCTACCAAAAATGAACCACATCACTTTGGTCCAGTCATTTCCTTTCTTTGGCATCAGTTTCCTCAGTGATAAAAGGAAACCCACTTCTTCCTCAGGCAATCCATTGCATTTTGGGACAGTTTTCATCATGACTTTTTTTTTAAACATATATCATCCTGTTTTTGTTATCTGGGTTCAAGCAAACATGCCTAATTCTTCATAAATGACAAATTATCCTTTGAAAGCAGTTATGATATCAGCCTCTACAAAGTCTTGCCACATTGATGAAAAGGGCTATATTCCATCTTAGAAGGAACTGATGAAGTCTGAATGCAGATTGAAACATACCATCCTTCATTTCATCTCCTCCATGAATTTTTCTCTAGTGTAACTGATACGTGCCTTCTGTCACAGTATGATGAACAGAAATGTATATCGTATGGTAACACATGTACCACCTTTATTGTATTGCCTGCTATATTGAGGAAGGGGGAGGAATGGGAGAGACCAGGAGAACATGGATTGCAATTTGTCAGAAAATGATCACCAAAAATTGTATCACCACGTAAAAAATAAACAAAACGATCTTTTACTCTGAAGCCTTCTTGTGGTGTAGAGAAGACCCTGGGTTCTTGAAAGCAAAGCCAGCAGAGCACAAGGGCTTCTAATAAAGGCTCCACTCTGCTAGAAGGGCTTCCAGTATTGCCCCAGCAATGGATTATGTCTTCTTTCTGAGGACTAGACTTACCACATATGCTGGCACTTATCAACAGGAGCCTGGATACTTGGTGATAGAACCAGTGGAAATGGAAAAATGACAAATACAATAAGGAGCCCCTGCTCCTCTGTGGCTCCCCTCTATTTGAGAAGGGATTCTTGGTAGAATAAGGGTAAGGGGGGGGGTGGAAATGTGCTAAGAATCACACTTTTCAGATTACCAGTAAATCCAGGCTGAGGTACATTTACTCTAAAGGCTAGCTCTTAACCTAGTGGCCAATGAAGTGGCTAGGTTACTAGAAAAACTAAATCATATTAGTCTTGGCATTCTCACATTAAATGGAACCAGCAGATAAGAGAAAAGTGCCCCTTAATGGAAGAATGGCTCATAGGTTCTCCTTAGAGAAACAAATAAAAAGATTGGTAGTGCTGATTTTATTTTGTCCAAGAGCAACAAGAAATATTATGGGGAATTTGGTCATCTCTTATTTATTTCAGTGTTTGTGATAAGCAGTTAGGGATGATACCACCATGAAAATAATTGCAGTTTAAGTACTAATATTAAGTGTCGAGAGATAAGGTAGTAGGGAAATTCTGAGAACTTGATCAGATCCTCCAAATGAAATCAAAACATTTTAATACTTCATCTTTTCAGTTCGCCCTTAGCCACCCTGCTCAATTTTCACTGCTAGGCCCACTAATCCTGTTCTTTTTGCAGACCATCACTGCTGTTAGTATAGCAAGTCCTCTGGGTGTTGCCTCTCTAAATCTCTCATTTGCAGGCTGGCGGGGTAAGTCCCTAGAGGGGAGATTACTACTCTCATGGTAGGTCTGTCCTCCTAAAATACTATTTGAGGGGTACTCACCTTTAGTCGTCAGTCAGAAGATACTAGTGCCTCAGAGCAAAGGCATTGACTAAACTGACAAAGAAGGAAAAGTAGCTAGAAAACTGCCCACAAAACCAGGGCACACTCTCCCCTAAATACACAGAGCAGCATCAGTGGGGGACAGTAGGTAGAAATTTTAGAGCACGCTGACTATAGAGCACAAAAGTAAAATTTATGGCCAAGGCAACTCATATCTCTAGTTCTGGAGACCTCCAATATAGTCAAAACAATTAAAATATTAATAATTGACATTTATTGAATGCTTGAAGACAGCAAATCATTTTATACATACACATATATAAATACATATAAATAAAATATCATTTAGTTTTTATAATCATCCTAGGAAGTAGGTGCTATTATTATTGCCATTTTATAGATGGTGAAACTTAAATAGAAATTAAAGGTTTACCCAGGTTTATACAGCTAGTACATGCCTGAAGCACAATTTGAATTCAGGTCTCTCTGATTCTAGGTCTAGTCTATATACTTGTTCTTCTCATGGTGATCTCCTATTGCTCTCCCTGGTGGCAGTATCTCTTGGCAAACCAGTTTTCTGGGTTCCCTCAGTCTATTTCTGTCCACGGTTCCATTCTTAATGGTCCAGGCCATTATCATGAATCAAAATTGTTCTCTTCTCCACTGCCCAGAATTTCATTCCTTGATATAATGTCAGTCTACAATATGGCCCTTTTTTGGTATCTGGTTGGAGAGGGTCTGTCTCTGCTACTTTTTATCTGTTATTGGACTGGTGGCATTGTTGCTAGATGTCATGGCTTTTGGGGTGAATGTAAGAAAAAATGTCCCTTACCACTAGCTATTGGGAATCCGGGGTCCCCTCATTCAGATTGCTCTCTGCCTTTAACATTTTGTCTCTTTGACAGGTTTGGTTATTTTTTTAAAGGTTTGGCCAATATTTCTAGTCAATAGTCATGTTCCCTTTCAATTCAATCAGAGAATTTCATCACGATTTGTAAAGGGGTAATGGGATGAGGATTCACAATGCTTTGGGGGGAAATATTAATACCTCCTTCCCTCTGTTTTCTGTCTTTTAATTTCTGAAATGATGGCAACTTGTTTTGGAGGGACACAGAGGAGAAGAGAAACATGTATCCATCTACACACACACATACAGACACACGCACGAGTTGTATACAAAGCCAATACAAGGTAACCTTGGAGGTAAGGTCCTTTCCAATTAGCTAATACGATACGTTAATGTGTTCTAATGCTTGTTTAACTGAGCATAATATTTTGCTTTCTACCTCTTCCTCCAAGAGATGAGCACTACTACATTCATTACTGTGTAATCCTGAGCAAGTGACCTTGTTTCTTCGGGCTTGCTCCCTCATCTGTAAAATCAGGAGGGCGATCTCTGAAGTTTCTTCCCATTTCTAACACTCGGTGAGGGCTCTGGATGGGGAGACTTTGGCCTGAGATGCATAATCTGGACTGGAGCTCAGAATGGGGAGTCGAGGCTGAAGTATGTAGGCTAAGGCTCGGCGCTTCACAAACAAGTTCAGACATCCCTGTTCAGGCACAGACAACCTACAGCTTCTGCAGAGAGATAATTATTACTGACTGATTCACTGAATATGGAATGTGAGAACTGGTAGGGTCCTTGGAGAGCATCTAACCCCGCCAGCTCAGTGTATTAAGGAGGAAATTGAAGCCTGGGAAGGGGAAGAGACTTGAGTAGCCAGCAGATGTTGGCAACCACAAGAGCCTGGCCTTGAGTCTCTAGGACCAACTCGCTAGTCTTGTAGTAAATAGTAGCTATAATAGACAAAATGCTTAATTCCTTCTCAATTTCTTACTCCTAGATCCTGGTCCTCAGCCTTAGAATGCAAGAACTCTCAGACTGGAGCTTTCTTTCCTCTTTTTACTGGGACCCTTTCAAGCAAGAAGCTGGTCTGATTTAAGCAGTTTGCTATGAATGTGTGATTGAGGAACAGATTAATACTCATCCTTTTCATTTATGCCTTGAGCTTTCCCATACATTAACTGATATGATCCTTCTCACACTTCTGATAGGTAGGCTAGGCAGGTAATCTCCCTACTGTCTACTTTCCAGATTTGGAAATTCAGATAAACTGATAGTTGGAAAAGACTGAGAGAAGAGAGCTAAGGCAATGAAAGAAACTCAGGTCTTCTTGTCATTTGTTCAATCAACAAACATTTATTAATTCTGTGATATAGAGCCCTGGGTTAGACATTGGCATTAATATAAATTTTGATAACATTAAGTCTCTGAATTGCTGGACATTATTTAATGGGAGAAAGGACATTAGAAAACAAAACAGATAATTATAGTGCAAAATATCACACAAGTAGTTCTTTAGCTGGGGCAGCAAGGTAGCACAGAGGATAGAGTTCCATGCCTGGAGTCAGGAGGATCTGGGTTCAAATTTGACCTAAGACATTTCTTAGTTTTGTGACTCTAGACAAATCATTCAATCCCATTTGCCTAGCATTGCTTTTGTCTTAGAATTGATATTTAGACAGAAGGTAAGGGCTTAAAAATGTACATTAACTAATTAGAAACCTAAGTGCTATTTTGAGGCTTCTAGGACCAGACCATTAGTAATCAGGGAAAACTTCATCAAGGTGTTATAATTTCTGAGTTGGATTTTAAATTATAAATAGGAAAGGATGCACAGAAATGTATGAGGACCAGGGTAAGAGAGGGCATGATAAGCATAGGGTATAGCATGAGCAAAGCACAGAGGTGGGAGAACACAGACTGGTATAGTTGGGACAGAGAGTATGAGATAATTCTGGAAATGTGGGTCGATGCCAAATTGAACAGGGCTTTGAATTCTAAGCTAAGGAGTTTAAACTTTACTCAGCAGAAAATAGGAATTCACTGAAAATTTTGTGAGCAGACAAATTACATGACCACATCTTCACTAATCCTCTTTCCACTTTGAGATGGAAGGGACTCTGGAATTCTCAGTTGACTTCCTGATCTCATGCATAAGACTACTGGGAATCCAGAGAGGGAAAGTGATTTTCTAAGGTCACAAGGTAGAAAGTAGTAGAGACTGGGTCAATCAACAAACGTTCTTTAGGATTTGAATCTAAGAACTCTAACCCTTAATCAAAGCATCATCCAACTAGACAGTTCTAGCACTCATTCTACTGCACCAGGAATTGAATACTCCTTAATAAACTTTAAGCTTAGGTGTGCAGGGATTATTTGTTGTCTATGTTGTATCTCAGTACCTAAAACAGGGCTATGCACACAGTGGTCACATATTAAATGTTTTTTGAATTAATGAAAGAAAGTTTCTGCTTTTTCTATCCCTACCACCTACACTATTCTGGGGCAGCTAGGAAATGTGGGGGAAAGAGTCCTCCTGGACAAGGAGTCAGGAAGACTCATCTTCCTGAATTAAAATTTGACCTCAGAGTCTTTCTCTCTGTGTGACCCTGGACAAGTCACTTATTCCAGTTTCCTCATTTGTATAATGAACTAGAGAAGGAAACTATTCCAGTATCTTTGCCAAGAAAATCTCAAAGTCACAAAGAGCTGGATGCAACTGAAAACCTATTCTAGATGTTAAGTAACTCATTTCCCCCAAACTAATTATATGGCTTTAGAATGAAAGGATTGATACTAGCAGTGTGACTATAGGCAAGTAAGTGACTTAGCCTCTTGGCCTCATGATCCTCATCGGGAATCTTATCCTTAACAAGTTATGTATTTAAATACATATTCACTTTTGCAATATGGGAATATACAGCACTGTGGTTAATATAGGTCAAAAATAAGCAAATTAATGGATTATGCCTGTGCTGACATTTTGATTCTCTACATAATTGTTATTTTAACTGTCCTCATTAGACAGTGAGAGTACACATAACATCGGAGGGAAGCAACCAGGGTACTGAACTGGGAGGTAGGAAGGCTAGGCTACAAACAAGATGTGTGCTGAGTGGATGCATCCCTATCCCTTCCCCCTTCCTCATCTTTAAAGTAAAGAGAAGAGGGCAGCTGAGTGGCTCAGTGGATTGAGAGTCAGGCCTAGAGATGGGAGGTCCTGGGTTCAAATCTGACCTCCGACACTTCCCAGCTGTGTGATCTTAGACAAGTCACTTAACCCCCATTGCCCAGCCCTTACCACTCTTCTGCCTTGGAGCCAATACACAGTATTGACTCCAAGACGAAAGGTAACGGTTTAAAAAAATAAAGTAAAGAGGAAAGACCAGGTGGCTTATGGAATCCTTCCTAGATCTATATTCCCATGACTAACTGATCTCTAAGGTCCCTCCTAGTTTTAATACTCTAAATCCCTTATTCAGACATCTTTTTCACTTCTGATAGTTTCTGTTTCATATTCCCTGACTTACATTCTAGTCCTCTTTCTCCTGCACTCTGCCTGTACTTGCAGGAGAGTGTGCTCTTGGTTTGGAAGGGTATTTGCACCAACTAAAAATGTACTGTACCATCTTAGGGAATGCTCCTTTCTAAAGGCTAATTATCTGGCTGACTAATTGATATCAAGTGGTAATCACAAGAAAAGGTTTAGTAGCCCACTTTGTGGGCCGCTGGACCAGGATATAGATAGCCTTTAGAGTAAGCCTGGATTGATGGATAATCTGAAAACAGCACATTCCCTCCCCTTAACCCTATTCTGCTGATCCCGCTTCTAGCCTCCTACAGAGCTCTCCTTTTATCCTATTAGGGTCTGAATCTCAGCCATTTAAAAAAATGAGTTCTCAATTCTCTCCTTCCCCCCACATCCCCAAGATGGCAAGTGATCTGATATAGATTTTACATGTTTAGCTAGCTTTTTTCTTGTGATTATCAGTTGATATCAATTAGTCAGCTGTCAGAAAGGGAGATTTACTAAGATGGCAAAATACTCTTTTAGTTGGTACAAATATACCCCCAAACCAAGGGTACACTGTCCTGCAAGTATAGGCAGGGCTTAGTAGAAAGTGATTTAGTATCTAAGTCCAAGAATTAAGAATTGGAGGGGACCTTATAGAGGGGTATATCTGGTCTAACCTCCTCTAGGGAGCAGGATTATTATTTTTATAATAAACTTGATAAAGTCCTATTCAGGCCTATATGAATCTGCTTGAAAAATTTTAGGGACAGAAAACTCACTTCTTCCTAAGGGAGCTCCTTCCAGTAATAATGTGGAAAGAGGGGATTTTACTTACATCTTTTGACTTCAAAGAGAATACCACTTCCATTATTTACACTGAAAATCAGATGACCAGAATTTTACCTTCCTTTGTACCTATAATGCTTCCCAAAGGCACATCTTTAGTACTTATTTCTTCTTGGCTTATTTAATTGGGCTAGTCTCATTGACACCACTAACTAGCTATGTGACCTTGGGCAACTCAACTTCTTTGAGCCTGTTTGCACCTCTTTAAATCATAGGAGGATTACCTCAGTGGCTTCTAAGATCTAATGATCTTTTCCTTCCACTGTGGTGCTCTTTTTTGCTCACAGTGCATGGAGCTTGGGAGCTGTTTCTTTTCTTAGCTTTCATTGCCTTCACATTTCCCTTTATCGAAAGGAAACATCAAAGATGCATCCATCAAAGGTCCTAACTGGGAGGGAGGGGAAGGTGGTTTAGTCATGTAGGGAAATGAGATTTTCCTTGACATATTATGAAGACTTAGGGAAGTCTCAAAAACGCCCTCATTCACGAATTTTCCAAGTTGTCACATCTGGGAGCTAGCCAGAAACCTGTCATAACCCACCTTTCACATGAACAAGTGATGAAAGGGGAAAGGACTTTAAGTAAAAAACAATGGCTTTTTGAAGATGTGCTATTTTGTAGTGTAAACTTCTAGTCTTCAAATGAAAGAATTTCTGAGTTAGATTGTGGACCCCAGAGGTCATCTAATACAATCCCATACCTGCATCAAAAAGCAGGGATGCTCACTAAAAAAATCTCATTCAAGTGTACATTTAGGTTTTGCTTAACTACCTCTAATAGGTGGGAATTTACAATCTATTCAGGTAGATCATTGACAAGGTCAATAGAGATTAAGACCTAGGGTCAGGAAGATTTGAGTTTTAATTTTTCTTCAGATGCTAATTAGCTATGTGATTCTAAGCAAGTCACTTTGTTTTTATTGTCATGCATGACTTTCTATGACCTCATGGACCCCATGGACCATAACTGTCCATGAGGTTTTCTTGGCAAGGATACTGGAGTGGTTCACCATTTTCTTCTTCAAAGGATCATTTTGTCAGGCAATCAGAGGTTAAGTGACTTGCTAGGGTCACAGCTAGGAAGTATCAAGCCAAATTTGAGAGGATAAGTGACTTGCCCAAGGTCACACAGAACTAGAAAGTGTCTAAGGATATATTTGAACTCAGGTCTTCCTGACTCTAAGCTCAGTGATCCAAATCACTGAACCAAAGCTACCTCTAAGGCAAGTCACTTCAACTCCCTTAATTTTTTCATCTGTAGAATGAGGACAATAGTACCTATTTCCCTGGGTTATTGTGAGGATCAGAAGCAATAATACACTTTGAAAACCCTTAAAACGCCACAAATGTTAGCTATTGTTACTGAGACAGGCCAAGTCATTGTTGGATATATCTGATCGTAAAGTAGTTATTTCTTGTGTTAAATCGAAATCTGCCTCCCTGTATCTTTTCTTTACTCTCTGAGATGAATTATAGCGAATTGGATAACTAACTCTTCTTACTAAGAGCCCTTTGAA
The DNA here is from genome assembly GCF_027887165.1 of Monodelphis domestica. Lineage (NCBI taxonomy): Eukaryota > Metazoa > Chordata > Mammalia > Didelphimorphia > Didelphidae > Monodelphis > Monodelphis domestica. The sequence goes on along the minus strand of NC_077230.1, from coordinate 337,250,534 downwards.
TATTTAAAGAGCATGTCTACCCTATCTTTGCTCTTTTCTAAGATAAACACCCTCTGTCCCCATTCCTTCAGTGTTTATTTCTCTTCCTGGTAATATGGTATTAGTTTCTTAGAGACTCAAATTATGTGCCTTTGATTTCAAGAAACATTAATAGATTTGCAGAATTTCAGAGTTGGAATAGATTATGAATATGCCATGTGTCACTTCTGATAAATGATCAACAAGTTTCACTTGAATGTACCCATTAATAGAAAATCATAACTTTACATGCCAGTAAGGAATCTAAGGAATGAAGATATTTCTAACCTGGGACCTCTTCTGAGATATTTATAAGAAGGTTTATCTCTGGAGTTGGCAAAGTATGCCATGCCCTCTATGGCATGGTTTTTATATTGTTAAATCCAACAAAAATTTATTGAGGTAGTTAGGGGATACAGGAGATAAGAGTGCTGAACCTGGAGTTAGGAAGACCCAAGTTCAAATCTGTCTTCAGATATTTATTAGCTGTGTTCTTGGGCAAATCACTTTAACCTCTGTTTGCCTCAGTTTCTTCAACTGTAAGAGGAGATGATAATACCTACCTCCCAGGGTTATTCGAAGATCAAAGGAGATACGATTTGTGGAGTACTTAGCACAGTGACCAGAACACAGTAGGTGCAATAGAAATGTTAGTTATCATAATTACTACCACCATCAATGTCATCATTATTATCTTAAAAGGCAAGAACCCATATTAAGTTTGTTGTTCTTGAATTTGGTCCCTGGGTTATATTTTTCTCTACTCCAGGTTTACTTCATGGATAGAAATAGAAAATGATTGCCTTCCTGGTGTGATTTGAAAGATTCCATTCCCATCCCCAAATTAAAAACAACATTTTCTGTGATAGTTATAGAAAGAGAAGACTGTTGGCAGTGGAAATAATCTTAGAATATAGACACCAAGAGCTGAAAGGGACCTTAGAACATATTGTCAGCTGAAGGAGATGTTAGTACGCTGAAAATTAGAGTACAAAACTTAGAGCTTAGCTTTCAAGCCTTTTAGTACCTCTAATATCATGTATTATTTTTATCTACTTTTTCCTAGACTATAAGTTCTTTGAGTGTTTTATGCCTTTCCTCATGTACTTAGCATGGCATCTTGACACATAGTAGGCATTTACTGAATGTATATTGATTATAACAGATATCCATATATGCCTTATATCTTCTTCCTATTCTAGAAGCTCCGTGAGGGCAGACATTGAATAATTAAACTTTATCTAAATCTAAACATTCTTTTCCAGTTCCTAGCATAGTGCCATGCACATAGCAAGTGCTTAGTAATGCTTCCTAAATTTGAATTGAATAGAATGTTGGAGTTGGAAGGAATCTTAGAACAGAGAACATAGGAAGAGTAGAACATAAAATGTTACAACCCAGATGGGTTCTTCGACATAGTTTAAATACAGAAAACATTTTGGAGCTAGAAGAGATTTTCCAACATAAAGGAGAATATCAGAATATAAAACATAAGATGTTAAAGCTTATAGACGACCTTAATTAACATTGCCAACATGCCTGGGAAATGTCAGAGCCAGAGGAGACCTTGGAACCTAGAATATTGAAACTGAGCGGGATCTGAGGGATAATCTAGAACAACCCTTTCATTTTACATATGAGGAATGAAGGCCAAAGAAGAGGAGATGATTTGGTCAAGTAGTAGTAGCTGTAGTAGTTACAGCCAGAGATGGGACCAGAGATGAAGTCATTAAATTCTTGACTCAATGTTCTATCTTCTATACAGTAATGGAAAATTTTAATTTCTCCTAAAGTCTTGGCTCTCTTATGATTATTGCTCATTCTGTCATCTTTATTGTTTGCCTACCAGCTTCTATCAAAGGGTAGTTAGAGAAAAGAAGCAGAGGGGTTGGCACCCACTGTTGACTATTCCATCTAATTGAAGAAACAAAATGAAAATAAAAATGCCTTCTAATGTAGAGAACTTCTAACTTTTCAAAGTGGCTTCAAGGACTTTAATCTTTCTAAGAGGCACAATGATGGACATTAGACCTGGAGTCTGGAATTTTTGTTGTTTAGACATTTCAGTTGTGATGGATTTTTCATGACCTCCATCTGGGGTTTTCTTGGCAAAGATACTGGAGTGGTTTGCCATTTCCTTCTCTAGCTCATGTTACAGATGAGGAAAATGAGGGAAACACGGTTAAGTGACTTGCTCAGGGTCATACAGCTAGAAAGTGTCTGAGGCCAGATTTGAACTCAAAGTGTTCCTAGCTCCAGGTCCAATTCTCTATTGTCTAAACCATCTAACGTATTAATTTTGTAGCTATAAGTAAATGAGGACCAGAGATAAAATGTGACTTGCCAGTTGGGGTCATGTATCCAGAAAACAGCAGGACTCATTGGAGACCTACTGATTCTCAAACACAATGCACTGCATCTTTTCCCACAAGGGCAAAGGATTCTTATGGACCCTGCTCAGGAATGAAGGTGAAGGGAATTGTCATGACACATCCCTTTAGGAAGGCAGAGTCACAGACAACTCTGCAAGATGACATGATGGAAAGGTGGGAGTTCTGGCCCACCCACCACCACCTCTGTGCAGAGAGGCCAGTGATGTCATATGAAACTTTGACTTTTGCATGAAATCATCAGCCTTGACAGGGACCTCAGAGCATCATCCCCTTTCCCTGCTGCTTCCAGACAGAGCCGCACCCAAGCTCACATTATGATCTAACCTTCACCCTAAATTCTCCAGAGAAGAAGATTGCACAATTGCTCTGAGTAAACTTTTCCATGTCTCATGTCTCACACCCCAGCTGCCAGGACCTTTACAGAGGCAACATTAAAGTGTTCTTGCTTTGTAACTGAACTTGATGCTCATGTTGGGGCAATGAATAGGATGTTGGACCTGAAGACAGGAAGCCAAGGCTTTGAATTCTGCCTCAGGCATTTGCTAGCTGTGTGACCTTGAAGAAGCCTTTTTTGTCTCTTTTTAAACCCTTACTTTCTGTTCTAGTGATAATTTCAAGAAAGAAGGGCTAGGCAAACTGGGTTAAGTGACTTGCCCAGGGTCACTCAGGCAGGAAGAATCTGAGGTTAAATTTGAACCCAGATCTTCCCGACTCCAGGTCTGACATCCTATCTGCTGTGCTACCTAGCTGCCCTGTAAATCTCTTTACTTCTCTAAATCTTAGGTTTTTCATCTGTAAACTGATAGAATCCAATCTGATGATCTCTAAGAACTTTTCTAGTTGTAAATTTATGATACTCTGCCTTATCCTTGTCCCCAAAGAAGATATCTCTACAACTATGGCTTAATTTTATAGAATTCTAAAGAAGGAAGATAATCAAAAAAATTGCACTGCCATAGTTTCATTGGATTTAAAGCAGGAAGGGTTAGGGATGGGGACTCACTCTGGGATTTCATTGATGTGGGAGAAATTCAGTCTGATTCTATCATGTTACAGACAGATATGAGACAGCTTAGCATAGTGGGTAGACAGCAGACCTCTCTGGAAGACTGGCCTCTGATAAATACAGACTGGCTGCACTCAGATAGGTCCCTTAATCTCTCAGCAGCCCAGGCAACCCTCTAAGTCTATATTATAGAATAGCCACTAATGTGCATTTATTGGGAAACATTCCTTACTTGGTCTTCTCTATTTCAGTGAAATCACAGGTTAGGTATAAAAAACACAAACCAAAACAACAAGACAAAATATAAAAGACCAGAAAAATATTGAGGCCAAGGACAGGAACTTACTTGTCCAAAGTCAGAGATCTAACAGCTAGAAGTCAAGATTTGAACCTAAAGACTGACTTAAAATATAGCTTCGTTTTTCTCCTCCTCCTCCCTATTCTTTTCATATATGAACATATATATATATATATATATACACATTTATATATACATACATAGATGTATATAGAGATATATGTCTGTCTGTCTGTCTATCTATCTATCTATCTATCTATCTATCTATCTATCTATCTATCTATCTATCTGTCTGTCTGTCTGTCTTCCTGTCCTGTCTGTCTGTCTATCTTTCTATCTATCTAAACTCCTCACAGGCTTATTTCAATTCAGTTCAATAAACATTTAATGGTGGGAGACAGCACAGCAGGGTAAATTTGATTTGAAATAATCAACAGGGAAGGCACTAGAATAAAGAAGAAATGGAGGAAGGTGTCTTACAGAAGGTGAGATTTTAGCTGAGATTTGAAGGAAGTTAGAAAAGCCAGGAGGTAAAAGAGAAGGAGGAGAAAATTCCAAGCATTCAGGATTTCAAACTTGAATCTGGAGGTTGTGTTGAAACTATAGAAAGACCCATAATGTCTAAGGATATAAAATAAAAACTGTGATATTTAAGAGAATTTTCAGAGACTAGAACTTTGAAATCAAAGCTGAATTTGAAGAATACTCTAAAAGCAATTAATTGCTATGGTATACACAATATCTGTGGTATTATAAAATGGATCATAACATTTCAAAAGTATCCTAATAAAACTGATAAAGTATTAAGAAACATGAGGCTCATCATTCTAAGGAAATTATTGAAATATTAAGACTTACTTGTTAGAAAGGAAGAGGAGGAGGATTAAAATGTATTCTTAGAATATATGATAAATGAGTCAGAAGCCTCCAGAAATATTTTTGGAACAAGAAGATGTCACTTTCATAAGCAAGATTAAGGCTGATAACAGGTATATGACATTGAATTTGTCAAAGCTAACCAAAAGGGTTTTAAACCTATGAAATGACTAAGATTCAAGAATAGAAACAAAAGGTCCCCATGAGTGACATCCACATAAATTCCATCAACATTATGCCCACTTAAAGCCAATGGTAAAATGTTTTAGTCATTAGGCAGTCAGTCAATAAACAGGTATCACACTCCTACTGTGTGCCAAGCACCATGGTAAGTAATGAGGATCCCAAAGGAAAAAGAAAAACAAAAAACAAAACAACCCAAACCCAAAAGAGTCTTTGCCTTCAGGGAGTTCACAATCTAATAGGGAAGGCAATAAGGAAACAAATCTATACAAATATACTATATACAGAATAAACAAGAAATACTTTAAAAGGAAAGGCAGTAGAATTAAGAAGGATCTAAAAAGTCCTCTTGTAGAAAATGAGATTTTAGTTGGGACTTAAAGGAAGCACAAGAAGCCAGGAGGCACTGATGAGGAAAGAAAGCATTTAGGCATGAGGCACACAGAGAGAAAATGGACTGAGCTGAGAGATGGAATGTCTTGTTTGTGAAACAGCCAGGAGGCCAATGTCACTGGATCAAAGAGTACCTGGCAGGCAGTAAGGTGTAAGAAAACTCGAAAAGTAGGAGTACGCTAGGTTATAAAGAACTTTGATTGCTAAACAGAGAATTTTGTATTTGTCCCTGTAGCAAAAGGAAGCAACTGGAATTTATTGAGTAGGGGTTGGATAAGGGTCAGATTTGCATTTTAGGAGAATCTCTTTTGTGACTGAATGGAGGATAGATTGGAGTAAGGGAGAGACTTGAGGCATTCAGAAAGGCCCACTGGTATGCTTCTGCAATACTTTAGGCATGATGGGTTGTACCAGACTGATGGAAGTGTCAGAGAAGAGAAAGGGGTGTGTTCCAGATAGGTTGCAGAAATCAAATTGTGACTGCTAGGATATGGGAGAGATAGTGAAGAATTTCACTAAGATGACTCTTAGGTTGTGAGCCTCCTGGATGATACTGACCTCTATAGTAATAGGAAGGTAGGAACGAGGGAAATATTAAGGGGGAAAGATAATGAGTTCCATTTTGGAAATGCTGAGTTTAAAGAGTCTACTGGACATGCAGTTTAAGAGATTGAAAGGCACTTGAAGAAGTGAGATTAGAAATCAGCAGAGAGATTAGGGCAGGACAGATAAATTTGGGGATCATCAGCATCAAGCTAGAGATTAAATCCATGGGAGGTAGTGGGATGACCAAGTGAAGCTGTAGAGAGGAAAAAGAGAAAAAGGATCAGGATAGAACCTCTTGTGGGACTCCTATGGCTAGAGAGCATGATCTGGATGGGGATCCAACAAAGGTGATGAAGAAGGAGCAGTCAAATTGGCAGGAGAACCAAAGGAGAGTTTTGTCCAAAAACTTAGAGGGAAGAGAGTGACAAGACAAAGAGGGTAATCAACAGTGTTAAAGGCTTCAGAAAGGTCAACGAGAATGAGGATTGAGAAAATGCCACTGGATCTAGAAACTAAGAGAACACTAGTAACTTTGGATAAAGAATTTTTGGTGGAATGATGAGGTTAGAAGGCATATTTTGAGGGGTTAAGAAGAAAATGAGAGGAGAAAAAGTGGAGGCACCAATTGTAGATAGTCTTTACAAAGAGTTTAGTTACAAAGGCTAGATGATAAAGAGAATAATATCAGGAATAGAAGGATCAAGGGATGATTTTTCAGGATAGAGGAGACATGAACATGTTTGTATACAGTAGGGAATGAGCCTCTAGACAGGAAGATATTGAATATAAGTGAGAGTGGGGATGGCAGTGGTAACATTCTGATGAAGGATATGGGATGGAATGGGATTGTTGGTGTAGATAAACAGGTTAGCCTTAGCAAGAAGTAAGGCCACTACTTGAGATAGGGATGAAGGAAAAGTGAGTTACTGAAATTATATGAATGATATGAGCTAAGGAAGAGAGGAGAAGCACTTCTTAATGGCCCATTTTCCCCCTTAAAATATTATATGAGGTTCTCAGCTGAGAGGATTTGGGGGAGAGAAACCATGGGAGGTTTGAGGAGTGATGAAAAGGTTTGGAAGAGCCATTGTGGATAGTGGGATAGTGAGGTGATGAAGGAGGTTCAGGAGGATTGCCTAGCAGCAATGAGGGCCTAGGTGAAGTTGCATAAAACAAATCTGTAGTGAACTCAATCAAAATGACTACATGATTATCTTTACCTTTGCTCAGCAGCACATAGGTAGGAGCAAAGGATGGTGGGAGTGACCCAAGGTTGTGGCTTGGCAGGGAGAAATCAGTGATATGATAAAGGGATTTTCAGATATTTTGTAGAGATGGGAGAATTTAAGATGGCAAATCAGGACAAAGTCATTGTTATCAGAAATTGTAGGAGCCAGACTTTGTGATTAATGTAAAGTATGAAAGAAGACAATGAAAACTATGTTGCATATCACTTCAGTTTGTAAAAGTGTAGCGTCTACTAAATACAAATGAAATAGCAAGATATGACCCAGTAGCCAGAATTATACATCCAAAGCTCACTATTTTTCTTGGACAAGTTCCCATACTACAAATATAGACTTCAAAATATCCTGGAGTGCTCAACCAGACCATTATCACAGTCAAAACCTGGTCACAACCATCTACACTTAACATTGATGCATAAAAACGCAAGAACCACATTTTAAATACAGGTTTCCATACTAAATATTCATAGTTTCTACCCTCCATGAAATAAAAGACAAACAAAATACTTATTTAAAAAAACGTAGCAGAGGAGATTAAAATATTGTGGGGATAAGATGAGGTACATATTGTTCCCATAGTTCTGTCTGCTACTAGAATTGTGCCAACAATGCTTTCAGGGAATCTATGGACGACGAGTTTACAGTCTAATACTCCTATTAATTTATTAAAAAATTACATTTATTCTATCTACTGGGGTTATATTATATTATAGAAAATTACATAAAATAGAATGTAGTGACATTTTCTAGTATCATTTCTATCTGAAATCTATTGAGAAAGCTAGAAAGAATGAGAGAATCATAAGCGTAGTTACTACTGCTAATACTACTGGGTATGCTACCCAAATTAGGACAAATACCAACTACTCTTCTGTTGCATACTCTCATCTGATTAGTTTTCCATGAGGGGAAATAATGATTAGAATATTTTTTTTCTTTTTTAAAAAAATCAAAGATATATATTTTTTTCTAAACTGTATTCTGAAGAACAGTTCTTGCCCTCAAGGAGATTATAGTCTAGGAGAAAAAAAAAAGAAAAATCATGTCACTTTAGTAAAAACAAGAACCCAAAATGTATCCTTATGGAGTTTTTGCCTTAATGAATAGACCATCAGGGACTATCCTCTTCTATTTCAATTTCAACTCTTTCACTCCCCCTAATTCAAGCCCTCTGTTTTCATGTTGTTTGCTTACTTATCATATCTTATTCCTGAATGCCACTGGATTGACCTTCCATACTTCCAAGTTTATAAAGATCTCTTTATTCTCTACACCTAGTTGCCCATTAAAATGCATTCTCCTTTTCTAATTCATTCCCAGTCCAATATAGATCCACTTTATTAATCTATCTTCTTGAAAACACTGAAGTAAAGTATCTTTGGGTGTGAATGCCTGATGATAGCTTAATGTGTTCTCTCTCTCTCTCTCTCTCTCTCTCTCTCTCTCTCTCTCTCTCTCTCTCTCTCTCTCTCTCTCTCTCTCTCTCTCGGATATTTGCATTTTTATCAGGAGATATCATATGCCCAAAGGAATGACTTTCTCTAATTCTAGAATTTCAATCATCTAGGAAGACCATTGGAGAAGAAATTTGGGTTCAGAGGATGACAGGATTTGGGGCTGGAAAGAGTCTTAGATTTTCTGTTGGAATATCTGAATTCAAGTCACAGCTTTGCTAGGTATAACCTGAATCACAATAAGTAAGTCATAGAATATCTCCCTCAATTTCTTCCTCTGTGAATTGGGAAGATTGAACTACATTATTTTTGAGGCCTTTAACACCTCAAATTCTACAGTAGTAACTACATTCTACTGTAGAATCTTTTCCCATCTCCCTTCAAATGACCCTCTGGTGCTTTCACACATTCAGACTGACAGTCGGAAACCTGGATTCCAGTTTCCAATCTGTCTCTAACTGTGACCTTGGGAAAGTCACTTCTTTCTTCAACTCAATTTCTTCCTCTGATGCAGAGAGGATCAGACTGCAATTCTAAGATGCTACTTGCAGGGCCCTGACCTCAACACAGTGGGAGATGCCTTCATATATTAATATCTCATTATCTGTGATTACTTCCTGTGACCACATCAACTCAGCTGGTGATAGGAGTGGAAGAACAGAGTATTTCCCACTCCCAATTATGTAAAAGTAAATAAGACATGACTTTTGTCTTCAAGGAATGTATAAGGCTGACCTTGCCTAGGAAAGATAATACTCATCATTATTCTTGGTGCATATTCACTCATTTCTATTTCCTATCCTTGTATCTCTGGCACCCAGCACAGTGCCTGGTGCCTAGTAGGTGCTCAATAAATGCTTTGATTGGCTGATACTTTTACACTCTGACTAATTTCTTAACATATATCAAAGCCTGGTCATTAAATCAGTTTCTTTCTCCTCTGTGCCCATTCGACCATATACTTTGGTTCCCTGTCCTGTTTTAAGCGATATTACCTAGAAGGGGGGAAAATCTACATTTTACAAATAGAGAACAAGATTCCTTAGGCTCTGCCATGAAAATAAATGTTTTCTATCCCACTCCCTTCAAAGGCTGTCTCCCTCTCTGCCCCTGGCCCCCTTCTTTTTTATCTGCCTCTCCTCCATGCTTTGATATGTCACTTCTTAGCACCTTTGTTCCCAAATGGTGAATGTGCAGCTGTCTTTGAAGCTGACATCAATGCCAGTCCCTCTGCAGCACACAGAAGGGAGTCTGGAGTTATGGAACTGATGGCAATTACCTCTCCTTAGAGATTGAACAGCCGTGGCTGGGTGACATGCCCAGCAATGTGTTCAACATCTGACGGGCCAAATCTTCCCCTGTCAGCAGTAAGGACCATGGAAGGATCCATAGGATGGAAACTATGTTTGTATCTCTTCCTCAAAGCTAAAGTGGTGCCTCCAGTCTCCAATGAGGAAGACAGTTCCAAAGTAGTAGTAACGATGGCACATCCTTAGATGGGAAACCTCACTGCCATTTTTTTGCCAGGCCAGCAAGCTGTGGCACTACTGATCCAAGTACTCCCTGGACATACAGCCATGGTTATACCATGTCTCCATAGATGCAACTTTTGACAGTCAAAGTTCAAATGTATGCTTTGATTTTGAAGTAAAGATCTACTAGAACCTTCTACTGAATCCCTTCATTCTTACTGTCATTCTAGGTTTATGACCGAGGGAGGCATGGCTGAACAATAGTCTATGGGGAAATGATTTGAGGGTTTCAGTGAGCCTTCAAGTTGAAAAGGGTTCTATGACAGGGGAGCTAATGTCCCAAGGAGGAGAGTCAGGCTGCAGAGGAATGATTTTAGGAAGGATGATGACAAACTAGAATGACTCTGGGGAGGGAAACCAGGATATTAAAATATATGAGAATATTCTCGAGGAGGATTTGTTTAAGAAACTAGAGATGTTTATTCCAGAAAAGAAAAGAAGAGTGGGTTGTGGCAAGTTTGCTGAGGTCAGGTATAAGAAGGGTATCAAGTGGAAGAGAGCCAATGGTGTACTGGTAAATATTTAATAACTAGATCTCTGAAAAAAAATGTGTCCATGACACACTTTTAAATTTAATCTAAATTATTAATATTTTCTCTCTCACTTTCTTAAGTCTAGACAATCATTAAAACAATAAATCAGGTCTTGATTTGTAGTGTTGGCTTATTTCCTAGGCACAAATACTTCACTGAAAATTTAACAATCAGCTCCAGCACACTTCTGAAGATGGGAGAGGTGTACTTTGTTGAGTTATAGATGAAAGAAGTGGGAGGATTGGATAGAAGCTGTAAAAAAGCATATTTAGGGTTGAGGTAAGGAAAAAATTTTGCAAATTAGGACTCTCCCAAAGAGGAATGGGTTGACTTTGGAGGGAATGTTTATCAATCCCCTGCCATCTCTACAAATTGAAGCTAGGTGACCATTTATTTGTCATGAGCTATAGAGGTATTCCTCATTCATAGTAAAGATTTAGATGGGGGAAATCTCTCTGAAGTCACTTATTCCAACACCTTCATGTTATAGGTAAGAAAAAGGAGTCTTAGAGAAATTAGGATGTATTCAAAATCACATAGATAGCAAAAAACAGAGCTGGGATTTGAACTCAACTATTTCTACCATACCATCCTACCTTAAGTAGTTATAAATTGGTCTAAATGTCTTCTTAGCTATCTTCTAAATCTGAAATTCTATGTATGATTCCATCACAGTGGGTTGTGTAGATATCAGGGGTGCATACAAGAATCTTGCAAAGTGGGGAAATTAATATTTGTACAGCCTACCTCACATAGTTGTTATGAGGAAAGAACTCTATAAATCCCATGTAGCATAATAATGTCTTTTTGCTTTCTAAGGAAGATGGTGAAGACAATGATGTGGCAATATTTGTCAATTTTCTGCTTGTGGCACCTCTCAAACTAAATACTTTGTGACCTTTGAACTGGTCCTTCAGAATTAAAGAAAAAGAACAATATTGTGATGGTAATGAATGGAAAATCAAGGGATTGTCCATAATTGGGGGAATGACTGAACAAGTTGTGGTATGTTATTGTGATGGAATATTATTGTGCTATAAGAAATGATGAACAGAATGATTTTGGAAAAAATCTAGAAATACTTAATGAACTGAGGCAAAGTGAAGGGAGTAGAACCAAAAGAACTTTGTATACAGTGACAGCAATATTTTTTGATGAATAACTGTGAATGACCTAGTTATTCTCAGCAATGCAGTGATCCAAAACAATCCCAGAGATCATAATGAAAAATGCCATCTACCCTCTGAGAAAGAACAGATGGGAGTCTGAATGCAGGCTGAAACATAATATATTTCTCTTTCTTTTTTTCTTTTTTTTTGTTTGATATCTCTTCCACAAAATGACTAATATTAGAAAATGTTTTACATGATTGCAAATGTAAAATCTATATAGGATTACTTACCTTCTCAAGGAGGGGAGAGAGGTGGGAGGGTATGAGGGAACAAAAGCAGAAAGGAGAGAGAGAATTTGCAACTCCCAAATTTTTGATTGAAAAATTTTATTTAATCCATTAATTTAGAATATTTTCCATGGATCCATGATTCATGTTCTTTCACTCCTCTCCTCCCCTGCCCCGATATCCAACAAGCAATTCTATTGGCTTTTGCATGTATCATTGATCAAGACCTATTTCTGTATTATTAATATTTGCATTAGAGTGATCATTTAGAGTATGCATCCCCAATCATATCCCCATTGAACTATGTGATCAAGCAGTTGTTTTTCTTCTGTGTTTCTACTCCCACAGTTCTTTATCTGAATGTGGATAGTGTTCTTTCTCATAAGTCCCTCAGAATTGTCCTGGATCATTGCTGCTAGTAGAGAAGTCCATTACATTTGATTGTGCCACAGTGTATCAGTCTCTGATACACTGTTCTCCTGGTTCTGCTCCTTTAACTCTGCATCAATTCCTGGAGGTCATTCCAGTTCACATGGAATTCCTTCAGTTCATTATTCCTTTGAGCACAATCTTATTCCATCACCAACAGATACCACAATTTGTTCAGCCATTCCCCAATTGAAGGGCATCCCCTCATTTTCCAATTTTTTGCCACCACAAAATGCTTGGCTATAAATATTTTTATACAAGTCTTTTTTCTTTTTATCTCTTTGGGGTATAAACCCAGCAGTGCTATGGATGGATCAAAAGATAGGCAGTCTTTTAAAGCCCTTTGGGCATAGGAACCTCAAATTTTAAAGAAAATTAATTTTAAAAATGTTTTACGTGTAATTGGGGATAAATAAAATATTATTTAAAAAAGAAAAAGGATAATAGTTTCAGGAAATTCAGAAGAGTCCCTTCTTTTCTAGTTAGGGGTAACCTTCTGGTTTAGGTATTTTCCCTAGTTCTTTAAAGAAGCCAGGGCCTTTGGAAGAGGAACTCAGATTTCTCATTGGATGGAGGGACCTGATTCTAAGAAAATTTTGTTGAGGCTGGAACATAGAAAGAAAAACATTTATTCAAATAATTGAACAGAAAATCCTACAATTTTAATTAAGGGTGTAGCTAACTATTTTATCTGACTGAAGTAGTAGACTGAAAGTTCTTCAAGTTTACCTTTCTCATCTGTGTATATTCAAAGTACCAATCAATAAACATTCATAATGCCGCTGCTCTCAAGGAGATCACTATTTTATTGGGGGAGATACCAAAGGTTCTAATGATAGTGAAGGCCCTGCTGGGTGGGGGGGGTAAGAGTTTATGGGTACCATATTTTAGTACTGAAATAAACAAAATGGAGTGGCTCCCAAGAAAGGTAATAAGGATGATGTAAAGACTCAAGACCCTGTCACAATTAGCATTAAATGAGAATGGTGGGTCTAAGCCTGGAAAATGTGATTATGCATGTATATATGCAGAGACATGTGTGTATGCATATATTGAGAGAGAGACAGAGAGAGAGATCAAGAAAGAGATTGAGAGAGACAAAGAGACAGAGAGAGAGACAGAGAGACACACAGAGAGAGATACAAGTACTTACACTGTCTCCTCATTAGACTGTAAACTCGATGAGGGAAGGGACTAACTATTTCACTTTTGTCTCTTCTTGCTTCTTCCCTATCACTTAGCACAGCATTAGTACATAGTAAATACTTCATAAACACTTGAGTAACTGATTTATTGATTTCCCTATGATCAAAATAAGGAGCAATGGAGAGAAGTTGCAAAGAGGTGAATTTATACTTATTATAAGGGGGAAAATAAATTTCCTAACAATTAGAGCTTATCCAAAAGCAAAATGGACTACCTTAAGAGGCAGTGAGTTCTTCCTTCTCAACAAATGTCTTAAGATTGCTTGGTGAGAGTAAAGTAGAGGGAAGTGCTGTCCTTTCCATTATTAGGATTCTCTCATCTCTTTTAAAACATATAATAACCCTCCAAAGATTTTATGAGGGTTATTGTGACCTTTTCCGGGTGGATGATTGACTGAGGCCAGGATCTTACTTTTTGGTTTAAATGTCCTTCATTCTGGCATCTTGCTTTTGATCAAGTTGGTTTTAGAAAACATTCTTTCATTTCCTTTTGTCTACTGGACATCTGCAACTGGATGTCTGAAGTATCTTCAATATAACCTGTACCAAACTGAATTCATCAACTCCCCCCGCCCAATATCTTCTCTCTTTTGAAATTCCCTCTTACAGTCAGGGTTCCACCATTTTTTCAATCACCTAGGCTAGAAACTGAATTATCATCTTCAGCTCCTCACACTCTTACTCTTCCCATATCCACTCTATTGCCAAGACCTGATGATTTTACATAGCTCTCACCTCTCCTCTACTCCCTCTTTTCTTTTCTTTTATCATACTATTCAGATGCAGACTTTCATCACCTCATTCCCACGTTACTACAATCACCTGCTGCTAGACCTCCCTGCAACAAGAATTTCCCCATCCCAGTCTATCCTTCACTTAACTGTCAAACTATCTTTCTAAAGCTTAACTCTGACCATGTCACCCCTCTCCTAAGTAAACCATAGTACAACTCTATCATCTCTAGGATCAAATACAAAATCCTCTCCTCAACTTTTAAAGACTTTCATTGTTGGGCCCCTTCATTCCTTTCTTGTCTCCTTATGTACAACTCCTTTGCACGTACTCTGATGTCCAGGAACACTGGTCTTCTTGCTGTTTCTTGAACAACACATTTTACCTCCCAACTCTATGCATTTTAAGGGCTTTCCTCCATACCTGTAACATTCTCTTTCTTCAACTCTGCCTCCTGTTTCCTTCCTTCAAGTTTTAGCTAAGGTCTCATCTTCTGTAAAAAGTCTTTCTTGGTCTTCATAATCACATTGCCCTTCCTTTTACTAATGATCCACAATTTATCCTGTCTACATATTATTTGGGGGAAGTTAGGTGGTACAGTTGCTAGAATCAGTTGGACCATGAGTCAGGAAGACTCATCTTTATAAACTTAAATCTGGCCCCAGTCACATACTAGTTATGTGACCCTTGTCAAGTGGCTTAATTCTGTTTCCCTCAGTTTCTTCATCTGTAAAATGAACTGGAGAAGGAAATGGCAAACCATTTCAGTATCTTTGACAAAAAAAAATGAAATCTCAGGTGGGGTAAAAAAGAGTCAGTCACATTTGAAACAACTGAACAAAATACCAAAAATATCTTTTTAAAAATATGTAGTTGTTTAAATTATGTCTCCTCAACTGGACTGTGAACTTTTAAAGAGCAGGAACTCTTTTATTTCGTGTCTCTAGCACAATTCATGACACATAGTTGGAACTTAATAAATGCTTAGTGTATCATCTATTCTATCCTTTCATATGACCAGGCAGATTACCCCTAAAATTCTTAACTTCTTTAATTATTATGTATTATAATATCTGCTAGGCTGTAAAGCCCTAAAGGGAGCCAGGGAATAACTTTTGGATATGAGATTTGTTGAGATAACCTTTTTGCTAAGGTTAGGTGATTCTAAGAGTCCAAAATATGAAGATTTTAGAGTCTAAGATTCTTGGAATATAAAATTAGAGAAAGTTTGTTTCTAATGTAATAGGGATGTGTCAAATGGCCATAATGGAATCCTCTAGAGTGGTTTCAAGTGCCCTTAATGTCAAAAGCAAAGGATTTTCACCAGGAGTTCAATTCTTACAGGATTTACATGTGGATGGAGGTATTGTATCCAGAAACATCTACTTAGAAATGAGAAATCAAAGTTGCTTAGAAAGGAGATAGAAGGAAAAAAATGTGAATTAGTAGGGGAAAGCAGAGAAAGACTTTTTAAAAAAGCTGATTTCTGTTGTTAGAGTAGAGACATGGAAGGGGGAGTTTGTGGCACCCCACAAGAACATACAAGTCATGGCAGAATAGAATCTCGATGACTAGAGGCAAGTCAAAATACTTGAGCATTGTGTAGCCTCATCTGAAAGACTATTGCAGGGCTCTAGGAGGCAGATGATATGAACCCCTAAGCTTTTACACGGAGGCTATAAATTCTATATCCCTCTCTTATTATGCTGTGAGGGATTAAAGGAGATTAGGTAATATTAGAGTACCCCACCCCACCTCCTTCCACCCATTAAATGTGTTGCATCAGAACAGAAAGGGAGTCTACTATTCTACTATTGTTTCTCTCTTGAAATTTATACTGATTTTGTGTCTTAATTCAACGCTTTTGATATTGGGTTTGTGGTCCTTATGTTCTATAAATAGAATAGATTGATGAATATGGCCACAGCTAGTTGTTGTATCTGTCTCTATCTCTAAACAAGGTTTAGCTGAGGAGATCCCTTCTAGCTCCAGATCTTTGATCCTCTAATATTTTCCTGAGTGTATTTTTATATTCCTTGGTCACCCCGTCACAGAGGGTCAGAGCTAGAAGACACCTTAGAAATCATGCAGTCCAACTTCCATACCTCCCAGATCAAAATAAAAGAAATCAGCAGAGGATCATGAATCAGAAGGCTTCAGGGATTCATCTGGCCTTCATGCTGAGGTGGAAAGCCTAAGGTTATGGCATCAGAGGACAGCTGTGTTTAAATATAACCTCAGAAATTTAAGTCATTGGCTTACCTGAGTGACCTTGGTTTCCTAATTTACAAAATGAAAGAATGGGATCGGATGATCTGTATGTTCTTTTCAGATGAAGGATATTTAAGGACATATGAGCCTTGAAGGTAGGGAAGGATCCCAAAAGATGGAGATGAGGGGGAAAGCCTTCCAAGAATTGAACACTGCTTGTACAAATACATAGAGGCAGGAGAGAATAGGTTGACAATAGGGAACAACTAGTTCAATGGTATTACAAATCCTACTATTTCAGCCCTAAGCCCTAGTTGAGTTGTACATAGTGCTACATACAGTTGTGTTTTCTTCTGCCTTTGTTTCTGCTGTTCCTTAAACTTAAACTGGATTATAGGTTCTTTTTTTCTACATGAGCTTTTTAAGATTCGGAGTCTGAACCACTCATTTTAAAAAGAAAGAAACAGACCAAGTCAGTATTGCCTGAAATCTTGTTCATAGTCACATGGGTAGGAAGTAGAAAAAAACAGGATTTGAATTTTTGTCTTCTGACTCCGAATTCAATACTCTTTATAATGTACAGTGGTGCTTTGAGAGATGAGGAGGGCTTCAAAAGTCAAAAGGGATGGAAGGCATTCCAGGAATAGGGACATAAGCCAAAGGATGGAGATGGTAGGACTTTGCCTCCCCTCCCCGAGATCTCACCCCAACCCTTTCCAATCGTCTTTCCAACTGTCGAGTTGCTACCCATTCTTAGAAACCCAATTCAAATGCTTCCCTTTTCCAGGAAGGATTCCTGGAGCTGGTGATGTCCTTTCCTCCCTCAGACCTGGCTATATTAGGTGGAATAAGTCACTTTACTTCTCCATGCCTCAGTTTTTTCATGTGCAAGAAAGAAAATGAATCTTACATTTTAAGAACCTGACAGGTTACTGTAGGAAAAGCAACTAAGAAAAGGTATCTTTCTTCTAATTGGTACATCAGGATTCGCCCAGACATAGAGGTACATAAATGATTAAAGTGCACTGTAAGAAAATGGCAGAAACTTCAGAGGTAATCAGGTGCCTTAATTGCAAAAGGTCATTAAGACTAAAGAGATGATCACCTCTCTATAAAAGGTATGTAGGGAGATGGTCTTGCTAGAGACATTTTGCATTATTTTCTGGGCCTTCCTAAGGCTGCAATCAAGTGCCAAGTCAAAGGAATGTAGCCCCTAAATCATGACTTCATTATTTTTCACTGAATGGACATTTTAAAAATACCTACTCTCAGTTACACTAATAATGTATGATGATAAACTGTGAATGATGTAACTAACAATGCAAGATTCCAACACAGCTCCAAGGGGCTCATGACAAAAAGAAAAAAAAAAACCTTTCACCTCCACAGAAGGAATTTATGGAATCTGAATGCAGATTGAAACAAACCATTTTTCATTTCATTTCCTTCATGAGGTTTTTCTTATATAAGCAATATGTCTTTTTTTTTCTTATGATGTGAAAGCAGAAATATATATTGCATTACAGCACATGTATAACCTCTATATGCCATCTCAAGGAGAGGGAGAGGAAGGTGGGAAGAAGAGAGCATGGATTGTTTTTATCAGAAGATGATTATTAAAAATTATATCTACATATAATTGGGAAAATATAATAAAAATATAATTGGGAAAGGCACCTACCAAGCAGACTACTGTGACAATTACTCAGGTAGGTTAAGAAAAGATATAGTCTTTGAATTCAAGAAATGAATATATAATAAAGTGATTAGAAACAGGGATAATTAGAATATACAATCTTGCAAGAGAATTTTACAGATTATGGATTTAGCATTGGAAAGGACCTTAGAAATCATCTAGACTAACCCCCACTCACTTTATAGATGAAGTACTGAGGTTCATGGGATGAGTAATAGCCTGATTCTTACAACTGGTGTGACAGAGCCAGTATTTGAATTCAGTTCTTCTGACTCTAAATATAACATTTTTTAAAAATTGTGTCATGTCATTTCTCTTTTAAGAGGTGAAAAGGGAAGCTCTATATTCAGTGTGAAGAGGAAAACCTTTACTTAGGGTATGTGTGTGTGTGTGTGTGTGTGTGTGTGTGTGTGTGTGTGTGTGTGTTGGTAATAGAGTAGGCAATATCTGAGTTTAGTTTTTAAACCATAGGTAGGACTTCAAAAGTCAAAGAGGGGAGGGGCAGCTAGATAGCACAGTGGGTGGAGTGGAGTGGGGTGGACACTGCTTAGGTATATAACCCTGGGCAAGTTGCTTAACCCCAACTGTGGAGCCATTACTCTTCCCCTTGGAATAGATACTTCTTATTGTTTCTAAAATAGAAGGTATTTGATGCAGCCATACCCCTGCTGGGTTTGTACCCCAAAGAGATAATAAGGAAAAAGACTTGTACAAGAATATTCATAGCGACGCTCTTTGTGTTGGCAAAAAAAAATTGGAAAATGAGAGGATGCCCTTCAATTGGGAAATGGCTGAACAAATTCTGTTATCTGTTGATGATGGAATATTATTGTGCTCAAAGGAATAATGAATTGGAGGAATTCCATGTGAAATGGAATGATCTCCAGGAATTACACAGAGAATGATACATTATGGCATAATCAAATGCAATAGACTTCTTCTCTACTAGCAGCAATTCAGGACAATCCAGAGGAATTTATGAGAAAGAACATTATCTACCTCCAGAGAAAGAACTGTGGGAGTAGAAACACAGAAGAAAAACAACTGCTTGATCACATAGTTCGATGGGGATATGATGGGAGATGTAGACTCTAAATGATCACTCTATTGCAAATATTAATTATATGGAAATAGGCCTTGATCAATGACACATATAAAACCCAGTGGAATTGCTTGTTGGATACGGGGGTGGGGGAGGTGGGGAGGGAAAGAACATAAATCGTGTAACCATGGGAAAATATTCTAAATTAATTAATTAAATGAAAATTTCCAATTAAAAAATAAAATAGAAGGCAAAGGTTTAAAAAAGTCAAAGAGGAAATAGAAGGCATTCTAGAAATAAGGAACAATATATGCAAAAGAAAAAACATATTACAAATGATCACTTTTGAATGTAGGAAAATCATTTGCTGCTTTCAAGCCTCTCTGACCAGAACATGGCAATTCTCTTGTCTCTTAGGGCTGGAATGAATTGACCTTGAAAAGGGAATCATCAAACATGTCAATGAACTAACAAACATTCCTTAACTACTAGTAAAAGCTATATACAGAGTTAAGTGTTGCAGACACCAAGGCCAAAAAGAATATCTGCTCTCTACTAGTGCTCTGACTCCAGGAACATCCATGTTTCCAGTGATCTCAGATTCAGTGATAACTAGAACCAGCTGACTTATAGTATAGAGAGAGACATTGCTAACTCCTTCAAGGTAGTGAGTTCTCCTATACTGGAAGTATCTAAGAAAAAGGTTGACTGAGCACTTTTCAAAAGTGTTCTATAGGAGATTCATGCATAGGTTGGAAGGGTTGGGCCAAGTGATCTCTGAAGACTGACTGATGCACTCCAACTTGCCCTCAAAGTAGAAGGTCTAAATTCCCTACGAAGGACCATTCCCATGTGGCAACATTCAAAATTTCTCAAGGGCCTCAGCATAACTCCAGGGAAGGGGGAAAATGCCCTTCTGGTTTGTCCTGGAAATTCTTGAGCCCTCACCAGTTTGTTAGGAAAAAACCCAGCTACTTATCATGATGACAGTTTTAGATCTTAATATATCCAGGTATTTAGCAAAAGGAAAAGAACTAATAATAAATCCACATATGAAAGCAAATGCAAGAAGAATATAATACACGATGTGCACATTAACTTGGGTCACACTTTCTTATTCATTCTCTCAGTATCTAAGGGGAGAATGCACATATGCTTAAAACTATTAAGAACACAAGTGAGTTAAACCCATGTGCTAACTCACAACTGGAATTGTAAATTCTGGTGTCCTCTTTCTGTTTCAGGGATTGTACACACAATTTCCTTGAATGTAGCTTCTGTATTAATCAAATGCTTCTGCTCCTAAGCAGAGCTAATTTATACAGTGCTTGACTAATATCTTAAGGGGCATGACATCCCAGGCAAACTAATCAATCCACTGAGTGATTTCTCTGAGTCTTTCTTCCAAACTGTTCCACTGTTTAGTTGTGCTTACTCTTCAAAGACAACTATAGTCACCATCACTTCCAGCTTTAAGCTTGCTGGATATAGTTTTGAAATTTGTCATCTCCATCACCATCACCCTCCTCCATCCTCCTCCTTTCTCCTCCTTCCTCCTCCTCTTCTCTTTCCCCTCTCCCTCTTTCCTCCCCTTTCTCTCCCCTCTGCCTCCTCTTCCTCCTTCTCCTTCTTTCCTCTCCCCCTCCCCTTCCTCCTCTCCATTCTCCTTCCCCTCTTCCTCCTTCCCCCTCCCCTTCTCCTTCCAGATTTTTTTATAGTTTTTCCAATAATTTTTACCAAATACTGAATTCTTTTAACCCAAACCTGGATCTTTACTTTTGCCAAACACTATTACTATAGTCTTTTATTTATTTTTTTTATTATTTATTATTTATTTAGTTTGTTGTATGTCTGTTATGTTCCGGATCTACTTTTCTATTTCTTAGTCAAGTACCAGGTAGTTTGGGGCATTTCTGCTTTGAAAAGACAGTGCCCTAAAGGAAAGAAAGAAGGAAGGAAGGAAATTAGTATTTATTAAAAAGCGACTGTACCAGGCACTTTGCTAAGTACTTCATAAATATTATCTCATTTCATCCTCACCACAACCCTGGGAAGTTGGTACTACTATAACAATTGTTGTTTTGAGAGAACCAATACAGAGAGAGGTTAAGTGACTTGTCTAGGGTCATATACCTAGTAAGTTTCTGATACAGGGTTTGACATCTGGTAAAGGGGTGGATTCTGGCAGGAAGTCTAGGAGCTCTCCTTTGGAAATACTGAGGTTGAGTTGTTTCTGGGACAGTTTGAAATATCTAATAGTCAATTGATTAGGTGCTAGGGGAACAGAGGAGAGATACTAGACTGGTGATGTAGATTTGCATCAACTCCTGGGAGCTGATGTGATTACAAGGATTGAGTAGATAGAAAAGAAAATGTTTTTGGATTCATCCTCTTTGTATGACCCTAATTATGGGGCACAATATGGTTACTGAGTTGGCAAAGAAATCTAAGATGGAATAAACATACAGGGAGGAAGAGAACCAGGAGAAATCATTATCAATCAAATTTGCAATGGAAAGAATATATAAAAGGAAAGTGTGATCAACAATGTCAATGCAGCAGATAGGATAAGAAGAATAAGAATTGAAAGAAAAGATCCTATTTAATAATTAGGAAATCATTGGTAATTGGAGAGTTTCATTTGAGTGGTGAGGTCAAAAGTCAATTTACAAAGAGTCAAGGAGTAAGTGAATGAGAAGAGAAACAGAGGCTTTGGATAGAGTTAACTTTTTCTATGAGTTTGCCCAAGAAAGGGAAGAGAGATATAGGAAGGTTAAGGGGATGGAAGGATTTAGTGAAGATTTTTTTAAGGACAGGGAAGACTTTGGCATGTTTGAAGGAAGTAGGGGAGGAACTATTATATGAAGAAAGTATGAAGATTAAAGAAAGATGTTGATTGAGATGGCAATCTGTTATAGAAAACAGGAGACATCAAGGATACCATTTAAGGAGATTGACCTGGGCAAGGAAAAGGACCACTTAATTGCTAGAAATGAGTGGATAAGAAGAAAGGGTAAGGGATAATGCCAAGGGATTTTAATATAAAAAAGCAGAAACTAGGGAGCTCACAGTGAATGGCCTCAATCTTTTCAGTAAAAGTTGAGATCCTTATCTGAGAGAGGGTGGATGAGATGGTGCTATGGGAGACAAGGTTAGAAGAGTTTAGGAATGCTTTCTTTGGAAAGTGGGGTATGGAAATCAATTTGAGAATAATGAATGAAAGAAAAGAAACCATTTATTAAGCCCTTATTTGTTCCAGGACACTATGCTAAATGCTGAGTTTCTTACTTCTTTTTATCATGTCTATAGTTATTGTACTCTCCTTTGTCTGAACTCATGTTCACAAATATAACCTTGGGTTAGAGGCTAGAGCATTTATTCAAGATTCTTCTCATTGGTGGAAAGTATGATTACTTGGCACTGTATCTCTATGTGACAGGTTGAGTTGGCATGAGAGTGTGGCAGAGTAAAGCTCTGCTTCAAGAGATAACATTATGTGGCTCCAAATGAGAGGGAGGAGGCAGAAGGACAGGGAGCAAGGAGGGGAGAGACAGACAGACAGACAGATAGAGGGAGAGAGAGAAAGACACGGAGACAGAAACACAGAGAAAAAGATAGAAAGACAGAGACAGAGAGAAACACGGAGACAGAGACAGAGACAGAGATACACAAAGAGAGATAGAGATAGAACCAGAGACAAAAAGGGAAGGAGACAGTTAGGAGTTAAAGACAGATATTTCTGATGTCAAGTCCACTATTCTGAGCTGCCTCTCTGGTTGATGGTGGTGGTGACAGTGGTGGTGGTAATGGTGGTGGTGGTGATGGTGGTGGTGACAGTGGTGGTGGTAATGGTGGTGGTGATGGTGGTGGTGGTAGTGGTGTGTGTGTGTTTGTGTGTGTGTGTGTGTGTGTGTGTGTGTGTGTGTGTGTGTGTGTATGAGAGAAACAGGCAGAGATAGAAACAGACAGACCAAGTCATACAGAGTCAGAGAGACATAGAGGGACAGAGAGACAGAGAAAGACTATGTATTTCAACACATCTCTGATTTCCAGCTTGTCTCTATAGAGATTTTGGAGAATTTCCCCTGGGATGAGATTGAGGACTCTCTCTTGGTTGAGCAAGGTATATTGCTCCCAGTGGTAGGACTCATTCATTGTTATATGTCTTTTGGTATATGCCAATTGATGTAACATTTCTGATTTCTGTTTTCTATCTTCTTGGACAAATGGATTTATTCACTATACAGGGTAGTCTTTTGTCTCACTGGCATTTGGTTCAGCCTTCAGATAGACACTAGGGGCATCTCTTCCTCTTTAATTCTTTTGTAAGGAAGGACTCCATCTGAGGTTGGATAACATGCCTTTGTAGTGGACCCAGGCAGGTAAGTTTTGTGACGTTCTTGAATTCCATTCAGCAGTATCTGAGTGGAAGCAGAGGAGGCAGATGGTCAGAATAATTCAGAATTGGGGATTGAGAAGACATGAGTAGTGATAACCCAAGGAGATGAATGAGAGATTTGAGACTATAATGTGGAGGTGAATTATTTAACTAGAAATTTGATATGAGGAAGAAGAAAAATGAAATCATAGTGGAGATAACAGCTTGTTAGTGGGTTAGAGGTCAAAATAACAAAAATAAATTTAGGGATTAAGGCATAAAGAGACATTGAACTCATGAAGAGACAGGAAGGACAGGAAGATGATAATATACTTTTTTGTATTCTTGGTTTGTTCATTGGAAAAATGGATTAGAGGGCAGGGAACTAGATCTCTAAGTCTATGTTTCTATGATTTTATGATAGTATAGAAAGATAACTATAAGGGGAATGGTTTAGGAGGCATTAAGATAATTTTCCCCAAATTGCTTGTTATATTCCCACATGCCTCCATCAAGCACTAAAGGGCCAGAAGGGGGAGAAAATCAACTCACAGGATCTCATATATGGAGTTAGAACCAATTACAGAGGACATTTTGGGTGCAACTCCTGTAATACCAGAAATTCCCTCCACCATAGCCTGAAAAGGGGTCAGAATAGTATTCCATAGTGCTGTGTCAGGGTTAAATCCCAGTTTGCCAGCATCCCAGAATGCAGAGGAAGAGGGAAGCCCGAGTGTGATATATAATCAGGACTAGGCATCAAACCCACAACAGTCTTTGATAAATCGATGGCTCTTCCTCAGCATCTAGGAGAGGGCTCTGCACAGTAGGCACTCAATAAATATTTGCTGAATGAATGATAAAATGGGGCCTCTGTAGGCAGGTAGTCCTGCTTGAGATTACAACGTGAAGGAAGGCAGAAGTGATTTCCTCCTCTGCTGAACTCTCTTATTGCCTGTTCATACCTCTCCAATACATTGTACATTCTAACTTTGTATTACATTTGCAGTTCCTCAGAGGCAGGAGCCATGACTTATTTATATTTGAATCCCCCACAGTTCTTTAGCAGCCTATAAGAGCCTCAGGAGAAAAGCTCCATGGGATAGTATTAATTGGGATTGAGGGATAGAGGAGACAATATGCTGTTGTTATATCTCAGATCAAGGGGAAGAAATTGTAAAAAGTCAAATTTAAGGTATGATATCAGGAAAAAAAAATCTTCCTCTCAGTTAGAGTTGTCCAACAGTGGAATGGGCTACCTTGAGAGGGAAGAGGTTTCCCCTCACTAAAAGTCTTCATGTAGAAGGTAGATGATCACTTGTTGGGTATATATGTTGTTCTGGGGATTGTGTTTGGGTATGGGTCAGCTGAAATGGCCAATGAGGCCACTTACACCTCTGAAATTCTGCAGCCTTGAAACACTGGCTCACACTACCAGTGTGCCTTTGTCTAGATCTCAGTGAGAGGGGCTCAGTGTGCTGCCTAGCATACTAGATAGAACTAAATAAATAAATTTTCATTCATTTGCAAAATAAGAGGATTGGACAATATAACATAAGAGTCCTTCTGGCTCTGATATCCTGTTTTAAGGTTCCTTCATGTTATCATATTCCATGTCTGAGTTTCTTTCTAGGTCTAGGATTTTATGATTCAATGCATAAACAAAAAGGTAGGGAAAGATATAAGAAAGCAGGGTAGTCCGAAGAGAAACATACTAGAAGATGGAACACCTTGGTGACAGTCCACAATATTTTTTGTAATTGTAGCAAGCCACCTTCCCTCTTTGAGGCTTAGTTTTCTCCTATGTAAAATGGGGATGATATTAGGTGGAATGTTGCATCTGGTGAAGACAAGAGGAATTAATCTCTACAAAAGCCTTGTATAACTAAAAGGCTAAATGGAAACTCTTGTTACAGAGGATCTCTGTTCTGGGGTAATATATGCCCTTGAGAAACAAAGGCAGGCATAGAGAAGGAAACCTGACAAATCTCAGCCATAGATTTGTGGAGGTTTGGTCAAAAAATAGAAAAAAAATTGTTGCTGGCTATCCCCAGGATATACCAAATGACATTTCTAGGTAAGAGATGTATCTCAGACTGTCTCCCTTACTTCAGTGATTCAAAGAGAAGCCATTCCTTAGTCGACACTTACTGATATTATTTTTTCCTATTTCTATCCTATTCAGGACAAAAACGAAGACAAAAATTTCATTGTGTGGCAAGAACAAATTATTGCTAACATTATCTAGATAAAGTCTCTAAAAATGTTATTCTGGGAGTTCCCAAATTCTTACTGCACATTTATATTTTAATGACTTAAAACGATAGGAAGACTTTTGGGGTACCGTGCATAGAGTTTAATAAAAAGGGCTTTTTACCTTTTGGGGGGAGATGAGGGGTCACAGACCCCCCTGAAAGAAAACTGATAAAGCTTATGGACTCAGAATAATGCTTTTAAAGGCATAAAATAAAATGTATAGAATCACAAAGGAAACCGATTATATTGATGTGCAATGGTCAACATATGAAAAAAATTTACAAACCCTACATTAGGAACTCTTAGCCTATAGGCCATATGTACACACATCTTAGACATAGAGGCATTATATACACTCTGCATTACATGCTCTATATACATTTTGTGGTCTATATTTTATAGACTTATAATAATATATTTTATAACACACAATTTTATGATATATAAAATAATATTTAATAGACTTGTTAATACTCTAAGTAAAGAAATCATGTGATTAGTACAAACAGGATTTTGCCTCTCCCTTCAAAATATGCAAACACCCAGGTTTGTCTTAATCTACTGGCAAGGGAAACGACAAATCTGTCTTTGCCAAGAAAGTATCATAGATAGTATTGGCATGATCTAGTGCATGGGATTATGAAAAGTCAGACATGGCCAGACAACTGAACAACAAAATATTGGACATGGTTTGAGATTTCTTTGGAATTGAGAATTCTATTAGATTGTAAGCTCTTTGAAAGCAAGAACTACATTTTTCTCTTCTTTTCTCTTTCCCTTCCTTCCTTCTTCCTTCCTTCCTTCCTTCCTTCCTTCCTTCCTTCCTTCCTTCCTTCCTTCCTTCCTTCCTTCCTTCCTTCCTTTCTTTCTTTCTTTCTTTCTTTCTTTCTTTCTTTCTTTCTTTCTTTCTTTCTTTCTTTCTTTCTTTCTTTCTTTCTTTCTTTCTTTCTTTCTTTCTTTCTTTCTTTCTTTCTTTCTTTCTTTCTTTCTTTCTTTCTTTCTTTCTTTCTTTCTTTCTTTCTTTCTTTCTTCCTTTCAGAACACTTGGCACAGTATTTGCCACATAGTAGATAATAAATGCTTGTTGATTGATTGATTGGTTGGTTGATCCTGATGGGAAAGTCCCCTTTCCCACTGAAGAGGGACAACTACCCTGTAACTGATAGTCTTAATAGTCTTAGAGAGTTGTTTGGGTTTTGTGAGGCTAAATAATCGTCTGTGATCCCATAGTTGGAATTGAAGTAAATGAATTTTGTGCCAGAAATTAAATGCCTCATTAGAGGCAGACTCAATCCACTACTCACCATGTTGCCCCTCTCTCCTCTCTCCCTCTGTCTATCTGTCTCTCTCTTTCACACACACACACACACACTCATACATACACATCATCATCATCATCACCACCACCCTGGTTTCTGGAACATCAATTAGGGAGGCAGTTTAGAGCATTGGATCTGATATCAGGAATATCTATAATTCCTTTCTCTAATATCTACTCCTTTTCTCATTATGGCATTTTATATCTGAATATCAGTTTCCTTATCTGTAAAATAGGAATAACAGGTATAATCATATTGTCATGTCTATATCACAGAATTATTTCAGGCTTAAGTAAGAGAGTATATATAAGGCAATTTGCAAGCTGCAATATGCAGATTATATTTATTAACATGTTAATATCAATTATCATCAATGTAAAAATATCAGCTCTCTGATCAATATGTAAATATGAGTTACCAATGTGTATGTATCAATTATCTTTACTAATAGATATATAAACATTGATTATCAATCAGTGTGTAAATATCAATTATTATTACCACCAGATTAAAAGAGGAGGCAGTTAGGTGGCTCACTGGATAGAGAACCAGGTTTGGAGATGGGAATCTGGGTTCAAATTGGGCTTCAGACACTCTCTAGCTCTGTGACCCTGGGCAAGTCTCTTAAAGCCAATTGCCTAGTCCTCACCATTTTTCTGCCCTAGAATTGATACCTAGTATTGATTCTAAGAGAGAAGGTAAGGGTTTAAGAAGAAAAAAAAGATTAAGAAAGGAAGACAAGAGGCAAGAGAAAGACACTCAAGAAATCCTTTCTTTAGAACAGGGATGGAGAAATAAACTCCTAGTGGTTTTAGTAAACTGCCTGCCCAGATGAGGTATAGAAAAGTGGCAAGAAGCAGCCTTAGAAGGGTCATAGTTTGGGGTCACCTGATACTTATCTATGTCTCTTGCAGATAGCAGCAGCTAGCTAAGAATATCAGCTTCACATATTAGGATATTAAAAATATTACAATTACTTTTAAACACACAAAAAGGGGGGAATAGAAATAATTTTATTAAAAAATAAGGAGGGCCCAAACAAAACTATCTTTATTAATATTTCTACAGTAGCGATAAAAGAGACGGATTGGAATTAGATATGGAAAAATATGGAATATTCTGCAAAAGAAATCCAAAGGAGACCAAGTGAGTTATGAAGGTCATTTCTCATTAATGTTGAACTTTTCCATTTCTTCCTAGACTGCATTGTAATTCAGACCTTGCATACAGCTTCTGATTCTTTTGGCTAGCACTATATTAGAAGGGACTGTTTATCATCATTATTATTATTTTTAGTGCTATTATTAGTATTCTGAAGCAGTGTTCTTTAATCCAATTACCAGAAGAATTTAATAATGATTCATTTATATTACATTTTAGGTTATCCAAAGCACTTTACATACATTATTTCATTAATCATCACAACACACTGGTGGGATAGAATATTTTTTATTTTTGTGCCCAATATAAAGCTGAGGCAAAACCAAGGCTCAGAACAACCGAGTTGGCCAAAGTCAAATAGTTAAAAAATTGGCCGAGGTAGGATTCAAACTCAAGTCTTCTGATTCGAAGTCAGATTCTCTTTCTACAACACTAAGTCAATAAGCATTTATTCAGTGCTTACTGTGTGCCAGGCATTATTTATATAACTGCATCTCTGTGCAGTTAATGAAATATATTTTCATTGTCGTATTTGTGGGTTGTATTGAGAGGGACAGACACTTGACACTGAAGAGTCAAGAAGGAAAAATATGAAGGAAAAATCACTATGAGTAAGTCCTATGAGAGCAGGGATTATTCATAGCATCACAGGATCATAGACGCAGAGCTGGAAGGGACTTTAGAGGTCATCTAGTCCAACCCTCTATTTTTGAATATTAGGAAACTGAGGCAACCAAATGGTGCAATGAATAAAAGGAATAAATTGCCCAGCCCAGAGTCAGGAATACCCGATTTCAAATCTGGCTTCAGATACTTACAAGCTGTGGGACCCCGAGAAAGTCACTTAACCCTGTTCCTCCCTCCGTTTCCTCACCTGAAAATGAGGTAGAGAAGGAAATGGTAAACTATTTCTGTAACTTTGCCAAGAAAACCCTTAATGGAACCACAAAAAATATGAACCAAAAACAATTGGTCAACAACAAAAACAACTCTGAGGTTCAAAGATGGTTATGTCCCACCTAAGTCACTCAGTGAGTTAAGTGGGTTTTATTTTGGAGATGGGAATCTGGGTTCAAATTGGGCTTCAGGCACTCTCTAGCTCTGTGACTCTGGACAAGTCACTTAAAGCACTAGTATAATGGAGGCATCAACACATTCAGTATTTGAAGAGGGTCCAAATGACTTCCAATATATTATCTCATTTGTCATAATATCCCTGTGAGGTAGGCAAGATATAGATATGACATATATTTTCCAATTGAGGAAACTGAGACCCTAAGAGAAGAATGAGCTGCCCATGGTCAAACAATTCCCAAGGGAGATCTGAAACAGAGATCTTGCTCTTCTGACAAAGTATGAGAATCTTCCCATCTTTTCCTTCTGTCATTTCAGTCATGTCCAACTCTCCATGATCCCATCTGGGATTTTTCTTGGCAAGGGTATTGGAGTGCTTTGCCATTTCCTTCTCTGGTTCATTTTATAGAGGAGGAAATAGAGGCAAACAAGGTAAAGTGACTTGCCCAGGGTCACATAGCTAGTAAGTGTCTGAGGCCAAATTCAAACTCAGATTTTCCTGACTGTGAGCCCAGTGCTTTATCCAGATGTGCCACTTCACTGCCCAATCTTCCCATAAGTCACACAAATAGAAGGAAAATGATATGAGAAGGAGCAGGCTGACAGTAAGAGGCAACTTGAATCCTGTATTGTTAAAGCTTGGAAGGACCTAAAAGGACAACTTGTTCAACCTTCTTGTTTTACAAATGGAGAAATTGATGCCTAGAGATCAAAAGGTCCAAGGATTGTGCTTTATGTTTCTTAGTTCCCAAAAAATCAGTTTATCTTTACATACCTTTGGAACTAGAAACACTTTCAGGAGGTGTCTGAGATGTAGGGAGTAGTGGAAAGAAGTTTTCATTGAGAGTTCCTTGGAGTCTAGGGTTTTTGATTGAGGGCTGCAAGGGGAATAAAAGTTATCTAATCCAAACACTTCATTTTATAGATGAGGAAACTGAGGCATAAGAAGGTTGAATGACTCGGCTGAGATCAAGCAGCTAGCAAGAGGCAGGGCAGGAATCTGGATCTGGATAAAACTCTGAAAATTCAATCTACATTTATTATATGCCATTGGAGAAATGAAGATGTTTTAGGGTCTATTGAAAATACAGAAGAGCTGTAAGTCACAGTCTCTGCCTCCAAGGGCGATTTAATCTAACAGAGCAGAGAAGATGAGCTAGGTATCTAGGTGTTTAAACAGATGCAGTGGTGGACCTGGAGCTAGGAGGACCTGAACCAAGTTCTGCCAATGGCACTTGCTAGGAGAATCACTTAATCTCTGGTATTAGCCTCAGATTTGACAACTAGAATGACAGCAGCTGCTTCCCAGTATTGTTTAAATGATGGGCAGCATGAATAGCTCAGAATACTATTCTTATCACTATCATCATCATCAGGACCAGCATTTAGGTAGAGATTTAAAATTTTCACAGTGCTTTACAACAACCTGGAAAGAAGGTGCTAGTATTATTTCCCATTGTACAGATAAGAAAAGTGAGAAAAAGGACATGTTAAGTGACTTACCCAAGGCCACTCAGCTAGAAGCTGAGGCAGCCTTTGAGCTCAGGACTTACTGACTTGAGGTCCAGTACTCTCTCTACTGCCATTCCTCACTGCCTTCAGACTAGATCAGACTAAGGTTCATTCTAAGGCTGTGTTCCACAATGAGAATAAACTGGGGAGTGAGGGGAAACAGTCAGAAGAGATAGAAATGGCCTGGTGGTCTGCTGAAACCTTGAGAACATTAAAAAAATCATCTTTCTACTGTCATCCATGAAACTAGTATTTCTATTTTCTGGGTTCCTACATCACCAAAAAAATGGAATTTTCAGTTCTAGGATCTCCTATTGTGTCACCTCATTTTTAACTGTGTTAGACTTGTCTCTCTTCCTAGTCTGTAAGCTTCTTGAAGACATGGACAGCAAATTATTTCTTTTTCTTCTCCAACGATCATGATGACAGTTAGTATTTTTATAATGCTTTATGGTTTGCAAAATGTGCCATATAGGCTAATTAATTTAATCTTGACAACAACCCTAAAAGTAAAGAAAATGCTTGTTACAATTAAAATCTTGACAGATTGATTTTGGGGTAAGAATATCAATTGATTGACTATACGTGTTCACTGATTGGGTCAGCTCTTTGAAATATTAGTTCCATCAAAATGGGAATAAATGAAACTTTCAGATTTATGGAGAACTTTCTTCTCAATTATCTTGTGAACATCCTAAAATCCTTGAGGAGTATTCACCCCATTTTACAGGTGAAGAAACTGAGATTCAAAGCAGGTAATCAACTTTTATAGTCACACACCTAGCAAGCAGTGAGCCAGGTCAGGAATGAACCTCTTTTGTCTTGGAAAGCTACTATTGCGAAAGCTACAAGTACTAAATTAGAGAGTGGGACAGAGGTGTGTGCAAAACCCTAAATCTGTCAGAAAGAGTTCTTGCTGTCAGAAAGATGAGAGTCATTTATCCAACTTCTTTCCATAACTCATCTGCAAGAAGAAAGGGGGGGGGGGAGATTACTTGGATCTTCTTTAATTGGGAATTTGAATGACTATCTCTTATGCAGGTCTGAATTTCTGTCAGGGATGGGACCTGGGCCTGAAGCCAGGATAATTTACAGGACCACCAGCAAATGTCCTTCCCTTTGACCACTGTACTCAGTTTTGGTCTTAATTATTTAAAAAGACTTTAAATTTTATGAGAGCACCTTAAGGCCTGGCAGCTAAGGGCACTTAAACAAAGTGAAAAATTAAATCCAGATGTTCAGAGGACACTGGATTCAGATGGATTGCATGGAAAGGATGTTTGGGATTGTTTTCCATCTAAATACCATTGGCGATCTACTCCCCCCTCCCCTGCCTACTTCTCCCAGCACTTCATATTCTGCTTCTAAAGAAGACTACAAATGAGATGACCTGATTGTAAATACTGCATCTGTTTTTAACTCATGGTATGGTCTTGGACAAGTCACTTATCTTTTCTGATTCTCAATGTCCTCATTTATAATGTGGAGATAATAACAGAACATATTTCACAGGGTGAATGTAAAGAAAAGCTTTGTGAAATATCATACCCTAAAGCAAGGGGGGGTGGCTTCATCTTTTTAGTTTGTTGTGACCATTTTGATAGTTGTGATGTGTAGCCTGAATATCATGTCTCAGAATAGTGTTTCAAAATGCATAAAACAAACCACATAGGATTACAAAAGGAAAATGATCCCAGAAATACAGTTATGTGTGTGTATACATATATATGTGGGTGTATATTTTTTAAATCTACATTCATGTACCCCAAGTTAAGGAGTTCTGATGTAGAGATTTTGTGAACCAGCAAAAGGAAACTTTATGAAAGACACAGATTTAAATTTTAGCTCTGAAACTTATTAGTTTTGTGTCTTTGATCATTCATTTAACTTCTGTGACTTGTTTCCTTTTGTGTAAAATGGGAAGATTCATTTTTGCATTTAGACTATAAGCTCCTCTATTCAATTGGAAGCTTCTTGAGGGCAGAGACTATCTTTGGTTTCTTTTTGTATCTCTAGGGTTTAACATGGAGCCTGGAACATAGAAGTCATTTAATAAATGTTTATTAGTTTATTGATCTACCTAATTCATAGGCATAGGATTATTGCCAGGAAAGTGTTTTGGAACCATAGCAGAATGTTCTAGAATAACTCGAGAGAAATAAATATCATAAGAGAAGAGAAGAATTAATAGCCTATTTGATAGAAATAATTTGGAAAACAGAAAAATTTGAATCCATGATGGATAATCTCAACAAAACCAAACAAAAACAAAATACAAAGAGGGAATAATTGATTGAAAATGTATAGTAAAGGAGGAGGATCTGGAAGAAGAGAAGCAATAAGCAATAATATTAAAAGAAATCATAATATCTATGCAATTAAAACCTATTGCTCTCAAAGAGAATGAGTAGAGAAAACTTAAGGTTTATAGGTCTTTTAGAAGAAAAGAACAAATAAAAAATGTGGTATCAAAATTCAAGAAAAAATATAAGAAAAAAGCCCAGAACTTCTGAAGCTAGAAAATAAATATTACTTAAAAGAATCCACAGTCAGTCCAGGGGTAGAGCCAATATGGTGGATTAATCCTCACCAGCTCTGTGCCACCATGAGAATCCTCTCCAATAAAGGCTAAAATATCACCACAAAACAAATACAGGAGAGAAAGAACCAACAAGGAGACAGAATGAAACAACTTTCAAGAAAAGAAAAACTCAAAATGTATACAACAAACATCTGGGGCACTGGAGTGAGAGGAGAGCAGACTCAGAAAGAAGCTATATCGAGGAGAGGAGAGCAAGCCAAGAGAGAGCCACACTCTCCCCCTCCACATCTGCTGTTCAAAGTTTGGTAACCTATGCCCAAGCGAACATGCAGATCCCCACACCCTGCCTGAACAAATAGAGGTACAAGCCAACCTAAACCCTTCAAAATTTCAAACTGTGGAGAAGTCTATAGCCCCAGAGCCCAGGGAATTCTAGTCTAGGCTTAGGACAAGGACTTAATTCACACTTTGGGGTGGATGATAGTATTAAGTACTAAGTACTAATCTTTTTGCCTAAAGCTTAGGGCAGAGTTCCAAGACAGGATAATCAAGGGTATGCCTGATTGGATCAAGTACACAGTAAAATAAAAAATTTGAGACTAAGCCTGAGGCTAGAATTTGATCAGTACCTGACCTGATCAAGATCAGAGTGAGATCAAAAGCTTATACCTAAGCCTGAGGCTAATCTTTAAGTTATCAGCATCTCAAGGGTTAACTGAATCATCTTGGAGAGGGTCCTCTCAGAGCTCTCAGCCCTCAGACCATCAAATCATCCACCCAAGCCTACCTATTAGATTAAAACATCAGCAAACAACAAAAATATCTAACTCTAAAGAATTTTTATAAATACAAAGAGCAAGGTACAGTCACAAAAGAGGACTGTGAAAGTAAAGGAACACACCCAAAGTCCAAAAGAAAAATGTGGATTGGACATAGATTCTCCAAGAACTCAACATAGACTTCAAAATCTAAGAGACACAGAAGAGGAAAAGTGGGAAAGAGAAATGAAAGCAATACAAGGAGAAATAAAAATGATGCGAGAAGTGGGCCAGTTGAAAAAGGAGTATCAAAAAAGTGACAAGAAAATCAGATCTTAAAAATCAGAATTGACCATGTAGAAACTAATGATTTTCTGAAAAATCAAGAAACAATAAAGCAAA
This sequence comes from Monodelphis domestica, assembly GCF_027887165.1. NCBI lineage: Eukaryota > Metazoa > Chordata > Mammalia > Didelphimorphia > Didelphidae > Monodelphis > Monodelphis domestica. Next base: position 337,215,939 of record NC_077230.1, on the reverse strand, counting down.
ATCAAAGGAATGGGAAAAAAAAACAGAGGAAAACATGAAATAGCTTATTGAAAAAACAATTGACATAGAAAATAGATCTAGGAGAGACAATTTGAAAATTATTGGACTATCTAAAAGCCATGATGGGGAAAAAAAACCCACAAACAAATCTTGGACATCATATTCCAAGAAATCATCAAATATTACTGTACAAAGATCCTCAAACAAGAAAATAAAATTGAAATGGAAAGAATTCACAGATTACCTTTAGAAAAAAATCCTCAAATGACAACACCCAGAAATATAATAGCTAAATGCAAGAGCTACCAAGTCAAGGAAAAATACTTCAAACAGTCAGAAAGAAACTATTCAAATGCCATGGAGCTATAATCAGGATTTCACAGGATTTAGTAGCTTCTACATTAAAAAAGGTCTGGAATATGGTATTCAGGAAGGCAAAAGATCTGGGTTTAGAACACAGTCACCTATCCAACAACATTGAGTATATTCTCCTGGGGGGGAAAGTGGACATTCAATAAGATAGAAGATTTCCAAGCATTCCTGAAGAATAAGCCAGGCCTAAACAAAAAATATGAAGTCCAAACATGAAACACAAAGAAGCCCAAAAAGGAAAATGAGAAAGAGAAAATTTAAGGGACTCATTAAGGTCAAAATGTTTGTAAGTCTACAAATAAACAGCATTTCTGAATTATCAAAAATTAGTAAAGAAGATAGAAGAAATTTATTCAGAAAGAGGGTAGAGAAGTAACCTGATTATGATATGATATATATGTAAATATTATGATATAAAACAATTTCTTTATATGATATGATATGTATACATATGAATGATATGTAAAAATCAATCAAAGGCTAAAAGAAAGGGTTGTACTGAGAGAAAAGGGAAGAGAGAGATAGAATGGGGAAATTATATAACATAAAGAGGTGTGAAAAATCATTATAGAGAGGGAAGGATAATGGTGGTGATGGGCAATGCTTAAATTTTACTCTCATCGTAAACAGCTCAGACAAATATACTCAGTGGAATATAGAATACTTTCTTACCCTACTCATTCATAAGATAGAATAAGAATTCTATCTTATGCCACAGAGAAGTAGAGGGGAATAAGACAAAAGAAGAGGGGGGTAATTAGAGGGAGGGTAAAACTGGGGGATGGAAAAATACTGGTGAGGAGCAACAAAGAGAAAGTGAACAGAGCAGGCTTTAAAGGGAATGATATGATGGAGGGCAACACACAGTTACTGATCATAACACTGAATGTGAATGGGATGAACTTACTCATTAAACAGAAGCGGGATTATTTAGGGTTAGGATTAGAAATCATCACGAATTCTGGGTTAGAAAAGACTCCTACAATATGATTTTACAAGAAACACATTTGAGTCAGGGTGACACACACAGATTCAAAGTAAAAGGTTGGAACAGAATTTATTATGCATCATCTAAAGTAAAAAAAAAAACATGAGTAGCAATCATGCTACAAGACAAAGCTAAAGTAGAAATTGATCTGATTAAAAGAGATAAGGAAGGAAATTACATTCTGTAAAATGGTACTATAAATAATGAAGTAATATCATTCCTAAACATTTATGGATAGAATGGCATAGCATCCAGATTTCTAAAGGAAAAATTAAAGGAGCTCAAGGACATAATAGATAGTAAGACCATATTAGTGGGGTATATCAAACTTCCCCTTTCAGAACTGGATAATTTGAACTGAAAAATAAATAGGAAACAATTAAGTGAAGAATAAAATGCTAGAAAAATAGAATTAATAGATATCTGGAGAAAACTGAATAGGGATAAAAAGGAATATACCTTCTTCTCATCAGTACATGGCACATACAAAGATCAACCATGTACTAGGGCATAGAAATATTGCAAGCAAATACAGAAAAGCATGGGAAAAGAATTCACTATTTGACAAAAAATGCTGGGAAAATTGGAAAACTATGGGAAAAATTAGGTTTAGATCAACATCTTACATTCTATACCAAGATAAATTCACAATGGGTAAATGGCTTAAATATAATGAATGAAATCATAAATAAATTAGGTGAATATAGAATAGTATACCTGTTATATCTGTGGGAAAGGAAGAAATTTAAAACCAAGCAAGAGATAGAGAACATTACAAAATGTAAAATGAATGACTTTGGTTATATCAAATTTTAAAAGTTTTGTACAAACAAAACCAATGCAACCAAAATTAGAATGAAAGCAACAAATTAGGGGAATATGTTTATAACAAAACTCTCTTACAAAGTTTTAACTTCCCAAATGTATAAGGAATTAAATCAAATTTATAAAAAATCAAGCCATTCCTCAATCAACAAATGGTCAAGGGACATGAATAGGCCGTTTTCACATGATGAAATAAAAACTATCAATAAGCACATGAAAAAATGTTCTAAGTCCCTCTTGATTAGAGAAATTCAAATTAAAATAACTCTGAGGTACCACATTATACCTATCTGACAGGCCAATATGGTAGCAAGGAAATTGATAAATGTTGGAGGGGACTTGGCAAAATTGGGACACTAATATACTGCTGATGGAATTGTGAATTGATTCAACAATTGCAGAGGCAATTTGGAACTATGTGCAAAGGGCTTTAAAGGAATGCCTGCCTTTTGATCCAGCCATATGACTGCTTGGTTTGTACCCTAAAGATATAATAAGGAAAAAGACTTGAACAAAATGTTTATAGTCATGCTCTTTGTGGTGGCAAAACATTGGAAAATGAGGAGATGCCCTTCGATTGAGGAATGGCTGAACAAATTTTGGTACCTGATGGTGATGGAATACTATTGTGCTGAAAGGAATGCTGAACTGGAGAATTTTTAGGTGAACTGAAAAGACCTCCCAGAATTGATGCAGAGCAAAAGGACCAGAACCAGGAGAATGTTGTACACAGAGACTGATACATGGTGGCACAATTGATTGTAATAGAATTTTCTACTAGTAGCAATTCAATGACCCAGGGCAATCCAGAGAAACTTAGGAGAAAGAACACTATCCACATTCATAGAAAGAACTGTGGGAGCAGAAACACAGAAGAAAAACATATGATGGATCACATAATTTGATGGGGATATGATTGAGGTTTTTACATTAAAAGATTAATTTACTGCAAATATGAATAACATGGAAATAGATTTTGAACAATGATACATCTATAAGCCACTGGAATTGCTTGTTAGCTCTGGGTGGGGGGTAGGGAATCAAGAATCATGTAACCATGGAAAAATATTCTAAATTCAAAAAATAAATAAAAATAAATAAAAGAATCCACAAATGTCTACAGGATAAAAAGAAATATGTGTTGTCAAACCCAAGACACATTTCAATTAATTTTAATAATTCCTTGGGTAGACAAAAATATTCTGCAAGTGCCCAGGAGAAACTCTTAAATATAAAAGAGAGGAAAGTTGAGCAGCAAAAGACTATTCTGTACCTTCCAGAAACCAAAGGAATGGAATAAAGCATTCTAAAGTGCAAAGAAGCTCAAAATGCAACCCTGCAAACCAAATCATCAGTTTGGAAAAATGAACATTCAATAAGAGAGGCATTGGAAATTTGTTTTAAAAAAAGATATAAACAAATTATTTGCTCTACTACACCAGATAACAGAAATATAAGAAAAGTAAATAAATACAGCTACCAAGGAAGTGACAAGCAACAGGATAAATTACCTCAGAATAAAAGAAAAAACAAAATAAAGCCTAGTAAGTTAAATAATCACAACAAAATAACAATGAAAAAACAACCCAAGGGATCATTAAGCAATTTCTTTCTCAAAATACACAAGGAGATAATGATGAAAACGGAATTAAAAAAAAATAAGCGATTGTGGAGGAAAAGGCCTTGAAAGATGAACTAAATTAAATAATGTTTATACCTTAATTAAAAAATGCTCTGTTGCTAAGAAAACCTAACTTTTATCTGAGCCTTCAGTGAGTGGTAATCTTTTTGCTGGTCAAGTCTTGCCATGATGTTGATCACTGCTGACATAACAGGGTGATGGGTGCTGAGGGTTGGGGTTTCTGTGGCAATTTCTTAAAATAAGACATCAATGAAGTTTGTCACATTGACTGACTCTTCCTCTCACATGAGCCTTTAGAGATCATTGTAGGGTTATTAATTGGCCTAATTTCAATATTGTTGTGTCTCAGGGAATAGAGAGGCCCAAGAAGAGGGAGAAAGATGATGGAACAGCTGCTTGGTGGCTCAGAGAGAGCACACAAACATTTATTGATTAAGTTTGCCTTTTTTACACGGGCTTAGTTTATGCTGTCTGAAAACAATTACAACAGTAACATCACAGATCACTGACCACAGGTCACCATGATAGAAATAATAATAATGTTAAAGTATAAAGTGTGAGAATTACCAAAACGTGACCTAGAGAGACAATGTGAGCACATGGCATCGGAAAAATGGTGCCTGTAGACTTATGGGATGCAGGGTTGACACCAATCTTCAATTTATTAAAAACAAACAAACAAACAAATATGTGTGAAGCCAGATAAAATGAAGTACGTCTATAGTTGTTTGGAAGATATCATTAGATTTTGAACTCCTAGAGGGTCTACAGGAACTCTTCTCATCTTTCCCAGCATTTAACACAGTGCATTAGACAGAGTAGGAGCTGAATAAATACTTACCTTCTTGACCACATAGAACTTTTACAAAAAATATTCTTGCATTAAAGCATATAGAACAAAAAAAAACATTTTAAAAAACCAAATAGGGGACAATAAGCATGAATTCAGTACATTTTCCAGCTATTTAATATTCATTATCATCATCAATAACAACAGAAACTCTATATTTTGATCACAATGCCTCAGTATGAACTGTGCTTGTTACACAAAGAAGTAGAAATGGAGCTCATTAAATTAACATTGGTATGAATAGTTGGGATGGCCATTATTGACAAAGAGGAGAAATCCATGCTGCATTTTGTTCACGGGTACAGCAGTACCTTGATACACGCGCACCTTAAGTCACGAGCAATTTGAGACACGAGCAGTTCTAATGGCGATTTTTTGCTTTAAGTCACCAGCTTCCAGTACCCTCCACTAGATAGCCTGAGGAACGTTTAGGTTCACAAGTTACAGGAGGCTGTCTCATTTAGTTAAGTGTTTATCTGACCGTAAGAGCATCTGTATTAAGTTGCTTTTGCATTCTTCTTTATTTTTGTCTTTACTATAAGTTTTTTTTTTTTTGCAAATTTCTTAACTTTTAACAATGATGGAGGAATTGAAGGAGTTACAGCAGCAGGAGCCTACAGAGGTTTTTCAGGAAATTAGTGGGGCCCAAGGTGAATGAGGTAATCAGTACCAGCAAGATTAAGGAAATGTTGAGGATTGGGAGGAAAATTGAACAACTTATTGAAAAGATACATCCAGAAAAAGTTGCAACAGGTCATGCATTGGAGCTGTGTAATAACACTTGTTTCACACATTATCAAAACGCTTGAAAGGGAAGAAGAAACAAACATTTCCATGGAAAGGTTTTTGTTGAAATGGCCTCTAAGTGAAATTGAGGAAAGTATGGCAAAACAGCCAAAATTCAAAGAAGAAAATGATGATAATTAAGTAAAGTTAAAAAAAAAGCAATTCAGTTTAGCAATAAAATTACACACCACAAGTCATGTGTAAGGTCAATTATGCATTTAAATGTAGCGTTCAATGTGTAGAGAGTAATTTATGTTAAGTGATAGCCCATGAAATGAAAACATTTTCCGCCAGCATCTTCACCTGCCCTTGAAGGTAAATAACGTTTTATAAACAAGTTTATTTATTTACATTCTTTCTTATTATTTATAAATATATTTATTTTTATTTATAAAGTACATTTTTGTATTTAAAAGCATATCAAACAAAAAAATCATGTGGTTTTTTACAATAAGAATGGATTAACTGCACTTCCATTAACTTAAATGGGGAACAATTTGATACACGAGCAGATCAAATTATGAACTCGGCCATGGAACGAATTAAACTCATGTGTCAAGATACCACAATACCACTGTACTTGAAATCATTTAAGTATCAAAATGTTTAAAATTTATTTCATCTTTCCAATCACTTCTTTGTCTCCTCATTCTTTATTTCTTTACAATAGATCATAGGTTCCTGAAGGCCAGAGACACATTTTATTATCCTTTGTGTTAGCACCTAGCATTATTTGCTGAATGAATTATCTTGGAAGAAAGAGATTTGAATGTAGCAAAGAGTGTTACTATTCCTGCTACAAGTTTTCTAAAGTTCTGTTTATTGTTTTCTTCAGTTAGATTCCTTGCACTTAGAAAGTTATATCGTTAGAAGTATAAAATGTTAGATTTTGAAAGAATCTTGCAACCTAGAACTTTCAAACACAAAACCCAGAATATTAGAACATGAGAGACCAGAAAATAGGATGCTAGATGATAGAGTTTTAGAGCTTAGAAATGGGGCTCATAATTGGCAAAGTTAAAGTCAAATGAGACCTTAATGATCACCTAATAATTTGCAAAGCTAGTTGGTAGCAGTTCCTGAACTAGAACCCTAGTCTTAGCACAAACCTTTGCCTCATTACTGTGAATGATTACATTTCCCTTTAGGAAGAAAAACAGTCTAATAGCTTGTCAGCTGGGGAAAACACCTCTTTGGCTGGCAGGATCTCACCATGTTGCCTTAGGAAGACACAGTCTGGCAATGCCTCAATTTCCTTAAAACTAAAAGGAACTTGCCCTGTGAGGATAGCCCTGTCTTATTAATGCTAGAAAAGTAAATTGAAAAATGCAAAATCATATTAATTATTCTCTTGGCCCACAAATAAGCTATAATTTAGAAGCTGGGATTTTCCTTCCAAAGGATTTTTTTTCCAACTTAATTGCGGAATTATATTTGCCCCTATACAGAAAAGAGGAGTGAGACTGGGTTCTTGCTGCTGGCAATGACACACATCTGAATGCCACAGGGTTCTACTTTCCCAGTTTAAGTTCTATCATGGATTCCTCAGGCTAAAGTCCACAGTGATTACAAGGATTCTGTTTCCTACTATTGGAAGTGATTCCCTCAGCATTCCTTTGACAGTCATGGATTAGATATAGGCTAGACCCTATGCTAGGCATTGAGGGGAGACACCAAGATGAAATAAGATGTGGAATTTTCCACAATAAAACATTAACACAGATAGATCTAATATAAATTAGAAGGACAAAGCTAGGTGACTCAGTGGATAGAACATCAGGGCTGGAGTTGGGAGGACCTGAATTCAAATCCAGTTTCCCACACTTCTTAACTGCACCACCCTGGGCAAGTCATTTAACTCTGTTTGCCAAGCCCTTACCATACTGTCTTAGAGTTGTTACTAGGACAGAAAGCAAGGGTTTAAAATATAAATTAGAATGAATAATCAATCAATAAGCATTTATTAAGAGCTTATTGATATATAGAGGCACTGTACTAAGAATAAATGCATAAGGAAAATGGGAAAATACTAAGGCATCTCATGAAAAAGAGATGGAATCTGTATACAGTATGAGATTAACAATCACAGCTGAAATGTATGTATATATGTCCATATATGCATTTGTATGTGGAAAATGGATGCATAAACCAAACTAAAGAGAAGTAAAGTGAATAGATTCAAGTACAGTTACTGGCAGAATCTGGATATGTATATAGTCTCAATTTTGATACCAATTATCTTTCCACTGAAATATGATGTTTCCCTAATATTAATGTTAACTTGCATGTAGACAGTGCTTCTGATTTGCCAAAATATTAATACAATTTTTTGGTAAAAACAATTAACTGAGAAACATCAAATTCCACTGGAGCATTTTGTTTCTTGCTGCAAAAATATTTGAAGGCTTTAACATTTTCCCTCCTTCCTGTCTCTGTTGTGTATGCCCTAGTAGGGTCACTGGGCTATAGGCTCAGCTCATCCACTAATGATTAGCTATGTGGTTATCCCTTATCTGAGACCCTCTTTCCACATATATAAAATGAAGGTTTTGGACTAGCTGATATTTAAAGTCTCTTTCATCTCTAATATTCCATTTCCTCTTATCCCACTGAGTATACTGTATTCTAACATTCAATTCTGAGACACTTTATACCATACATTTGATGGCAGTTAAAATAAGTAGAATAGGAATTGGGGAAGAATGATTATCTCCTTAACAATTAGAAAGGAACATAACATGTTCTTAGTTTTGTTCTTAGCTCTGTAGCTATACAAACAATAGCAATTAATACATGGTTTTTTAATTGAACTGATTAATGTAAATATCGGGAACATCTATAAGGAGATGTGACCTAAGTGAGAAATTGGATTCCACTGCAGTTAATTGGATGAGTTTTCTGGAAAATATTAATTTTGAGTAATTTTGGAGAGATGAAAAATGAGATATTTTTGTGGAGCAGAGGCTGAAGGGCATTTCCAAAGTTTGGTAATGGCCTGTGTGAAAGATCAGAGATAGCAACGAGTTGGTTGATGAGAGGAATGGCAAACAGTTTTACCTAATTGAAGTGCTGTCTAGATAGCTTTCTATGGAATGTCAATTAAAAAGGCAAAGAGAGAAAAAAATCTTTGTATTAAAAATCTCTGACCTAAGTCTGACATCCAAAATCTACAGGGAACTAACCATAATCCAGAAGATTAAGAACCATTCTCTAATAGATAAATTGGTCAAAGGACAAGCAATATTAGTAATCAATAACCACTAGAACAATTTAAAAATAACTAATAAATGGAGATATGCAAATTAAAATAACTGGGAGTTATAAGATCATGCTTAATAAGCAAAATTTAAGCTAGCAAAATGCTAAATAATGGGAAAATTCATTGTGTGAAAGACTGTGAGAAGACAGGTACCCTAATTCTTTGTCGGTAGAGCCAGGAATTTGGTTTAATCCCACTGAAAGACAATTAATAATTCACTTTTCTGAAAGAAAAATTACCAATCTTTTATCCACCTTGACCCAGAAGTATTATATATATATATGTATATATATATATATATATATATGTACCTTAGGGACATAACTGATAGCAAGAAGAACACAAAAATAATGTCCATTGTTTGCTGAGTGTCTGAATAAATGATAGCATCTAAGTACAGTGGCCTATTACAGAGTCACCAGGAATGAAAATCTGAACAATTCAGAGAAATTAGAATGCATGTATGTGTGTATGAAGTGATACAGGGTGAAGAACACAGAACAGGAAAAAGTGCATGATTCAAGTTTCAAATATAAAAGAAATTCAGCATAGAGATTCAAGAAAACTTAGGTTAAATACTAAATATTGTATATTGTCACATCATCAGGGTAAGGGGAAACACACATGTGGAACAACCAGGACCTCATAGAGACTTCTTTTTCCTTATACTTTAAAAAAATATCATCTGTCCTAAGTATGGGTTCAAATATAGAAGAACATAAGGGCTGGCAATTGGGATCAAGTGACTTGCTCAGCAATTTGAATCCAGGACCTCCTGTCTCCAGATCTGGTGCTCAAGCCACTAAGTCACCTAGCTACCTCTATTTCCTTATATCTTCCAACATGTTTCATGTTTCAGACCAGGGGATCTCTGAATATCCAGAAGTTTAGATTAAGACAATATCTAGAACTGAATTTATCATACTTCACCCTTGATCTATCTCTCTTCTCTACTCACCTATTTCTGTTGAAAGTACTACTATTCTCTCATTCACCACCAGGGTCATTCTTGAGTCCTCTTCCCCTCCTCCCCCCTTTATCTGTTGGTTAAATTCTATTGATTCCACTTCTATAATTCCATAATATTTCTGACAATTGGTTATCTTCTTAACTCTCATTTTAGCTCTCCTACTTCAGGCCCTTATCACTTCTTGCCTAAACTATTAGAAACTTCTTGCCTCCAGTCCAAAATTCTTCCAATCCCTCCATTCCATGGTTACCTGAGGTTGAATTACATAGCCACTGAGGTCTCATTCAGCTCTACGACACTATGATTTGGTGATTCTATAATTTTCCCAATGTGCCATTCTGATCATGCCATCTCTTTCCTCAAATTCCTTTAGTGATTCCTCTTTTATTTTTTATTAAATAAATTATAAATCCATAATTCTTGATTTTAAAGTTCTCAATAACTTCTTCAAACAGCTTTCAGGGTTCAACCCATTTTTCTGTTCTTCATATCATAGACATCTAAATATTAAGGGCAGCTAGGTGGTATACTGGATAGAGAGCAAGAGCCAGAGCCAGAAAAACCTGATTTCAAATCCAGTTTCAGATATTTACTATGGGACCCTGGGCAAGTCACATTAAAAAAATTTTTTTTCCATGGTTACATAATTCTTATTGTCTCCCTCTCCTCTTCCCTCTTGCCTCCCAGAGTTGACAAGCAATTTCACTGGGTTTACCTATATTATCATTCAAATCCTATTTCCATATTATTCATTTTCATAATAGAATAATCTTTTAAACCAAAACCCCAAGTCATACAAACAAGTGATAAGTCATATGTTTTCTTCTGGCTTTCTACTCCCACAGTTCTTTCTCCAGATGAGGATAGCATTTTTCTTTTCATAAGTCCCTTAGTGTTGTCCTGGATCATTGCATTGCTTTTTGTATCAAAGGCAATCATATATGATCATCCCACAATGTTTTAGTTACTGTGTATAGTGTTCTACTGGTTCTTCTTATTTCACTCTGCATCAATTCATGAAGGTCTTTCCAGGTATTTCTGACATCATCCTGTTCATCATTCCTCAGAGCACAATAGTATTCCATCACCATCATATACCACCATTTGTTCAGCCATTCCCCAATTGAGGGACATCCCCATATTTTCCAATTTTGGGGCAAGCAACTTCTGTCTCCCTCAGTTGTTTCATTTATAAAAAGGGGATAATAATAGTACCTACCTCTCAGGTAATTTATGAGGATCAAATGACATAATCATTATAAAGTGCTTAGCCTGGTGCATTTATAGCACACATGTTATTTAATCATTCAGTCACATCTGAAATTTTATGACTCTTTGGACCAGCATTCTGGTAAATCTCCATGGGGTTTTCTTGGCAAAGATCAAGGGGGTGATTTGCTATTTCTTTCTCCAGTAGATTAAGGCAAACAGTAGTTAAGTAACTTGCTGGGATCATAAAGTTATTGAATGTCTGAGGCAAGATTTGAATTTAGGTCTTCTTGACTCCAGGACCATCAGACTAGCCAATATGCACAATTAGGAATCATCATATAAATGATACATATTATTTTTTATTATAATTAATGGTTTTACTCTGTTCCCATTCTTATTCTACCAACTCCAGTTATCTATTTCTGAAATAAATTTTTCCATCTCTATCTCCAGAAGTTCCTACTTTCTTTCAAGGGCCAATTCAGTCGCCACTTCTTCTATTGGGTCTTCTTTGATTCCCACCAAATATGAGCTCCCCATTGTGAAAATGTAGTTTTTTCCTCCTCAAAATTCTCATATCACACTGCCTGAGCCTCTTTCCAATTTTATTTGAGAGGTGATGGGCTAAAAATGCAGAATTATGCTTTCAGCATAGTTATTTGTGTATACATTCTTCACCCCTCCTCCTACTTCCTACAAGAGGATTATAAACATCTTGAGAGTAGGGTCTGGGTTGTGACTCTTTTTATATCCCCCACAGCATCTAGTAGAGAGCCTTGTTCTCAGCAGGTATTTAATTGATATTTGCTAAATCTGAATTCAATTTTACCTCTGTTAGTGATTTCCAGGAATGGGGATCTCACTACCTCCTGAGAGAGCTTATTATGCTTTGAACAAGACTGACTGTGAGGAGATTTTTCCTTCTGCTGAGTTAAATCTGTCTGTCTTCATCTTTCCCTCTTTTTTCTCTCCCTCATCTCTACCAGACCAAAAAGAATAAATGATTCTTCCACAAGACTTCCCCTTCTCTACCCTGCCCCCTTTCCTCCCTACACACCATTTTCCTTTTATAGGTGAGTCCTAAATAATGGAACTGCTTCCCCAAAGACATCCTGGGAATTAGAGGCAGTACCAGGACAAGAATCCAGTCCCCTTGACACCTCTTCTGGTATCTTCTATTACGGTCTGCTATTCTTTTGGCAGCTTTCCCAACCAAGGGACTTGGGGCTGAGTTTTAAAATAACATTAAGAACAGTCTCTGATTTACTAAATCAAAATGGCATTCAAGGTTCCTCTTTAATGTCTGATTCCACTACTTTGGGACAGCTAGGTGACACAGTGTATAGAGTTCTGGGCTTGTGGTCAGGAAGACTCCTTTTCCTGAGTTCAGATCCAACCTCAGACATTTACTAGCTCTGTGACCCTGGAAAGGTCATTTAATCCTGTTTGCCTTAATTTCCTCATCTGTTAAAGGAAAGTAGAGAAGGAAATGGCAGACTATTCCAGTATCTTCACTAAGAAAATCCCAAATAGGGTCATGAAGAGTCATGAGTGAAGTCAAGACTGAACAACAACTACTCAAGAGATGGTGCTGAGGAATTAGAAACAGGAATTGAAAATGGGGAACTTTGAGATCTGGGATCCCTGGGAAGACACATCCTTTCTTTGGCTTAGGTCTCACATTTTGAAAATGTGGATAAGAACATTTTCTTATCTCTTGGAAGGAATGGGAATAAGGTACCTGGATTGATTAGCCAGTAGGGCAGAAGGTATATGGTATCAGGGTCCTATAGAATCTGAAATCTGTGCTACTTATATTTTTATGTGAGTTGAGAAATTGTCTCTTTTTTTGTGTTGGTTGAGGTCTCTGGGGTTTTGTTGTTGCCGGGGTATTGTTGTTTTCTTCCAATTTCACAGTGGAAGGCTATGCTTAAAACAAGGCTATTGGGAAACAGAACAGCAGGAATTAAACAGCCAAACCGTCAAACATTAAAAATCACTCTGGATTTAAAAATCCATTTGCTATATTTAAATGCTTTTAATATAAATGCGGAAAGGGGGAAGAGAAGGGGAGCTGTAAAAGCTTTCTTTCCCTCTCTGTGTCTTCCTTTCTTTGCCTCTTTTTCTCCATCTCTCAGCTCAAAATTACCCTTCCACTCCACAATATCCAGGCCTCCTTAATTCAATTCAATTTAAATCCCTATTTAATATGTCTGCTATGTGCCTGTCCAACTCTGGGTCCAACTCTTTGTCCATCTGTTCCGTCTGTCCTGGATATATATTCTGTTGGACAAGCTTTATTGGATATCTCTCCAAATGTTTGCTGAAATCTGGGCAATAGACATTCTTCAATCTATTGGTGATTCCAGGGTTGAATAGGAGGTTGTATTGCTTTGGGGAAATTGCAGGGCTCCTTTTACTGACCCCAAACTTCCCAAGAGAGCAAAGACTCATGTTTTCATTCCACTGGTGTTACTATGTGGTAGTGAGACATGGAATACCACTGCCTCTGAAGAATTAATGATGACTATGGCTCAGAAGATATGTGAGAGATGCACTATATAACCATTGAAGCATTCTGACAAAGAACAGGAGGAAAGGGTATCCTCAAGAAACTTCATGATAGGAAGAGAAGATGGGCTGGTCATGTGGTAAGAATCAAGGGTGACAAGAGGTCCCTCCAAAGTGTGCTACTGGTACCGTTGCAATCTCAGGAGAAATGGAGGCTACCATTGTGTTGGATGAACCCTCCTTGTATGGGAGGGCATGGACAAGAGGCACATACGGGGCAGATAGAGAGGGATTGTGAGATAAATCATTGAAGAGAACTCTCAAATTGTTGGCATCGCCAAACCAGTTCAATATCCTTTGTGCCCGGCACTCTGCTAGACACTGGGGACACATAAACACAAAATGACTCAGTCTATGTTCTCAAGGAGCTTATATGCTACTGGAGGAGTAAATCAAAGAATGTGTGTAAAATGCTTGTGAACCTTTAGGAGCTAACTAAAAGCCAGTTATTGTTGTTATAGATTATCAAAGTGTTTCTGCAGCTGAAGAGTAGTCCACTTGCATGTAGGCGTTCAGCTTTGCATCTGACACTCATCTGGATGCATTCAATGGATAATTCATTCATTAAGCACATACTATGGGCAAAACTGCCTCAGTAGATGGGGAAGGAACTACACATTTAATTTAGATGCTGACTTTTTTTTTCAATACACCTATAGTCTATTTGGGGAGGATGAGATGTGGATACATGGATATAGAAAATGACAACTGAATAAAAGAAAAAAGAAGTTCTCTGGTAACAGGTGAGGGGGAAATGATTCACTGTTGTGAAAGTGCATCCTAGGAGAAAATCTTCATTCTGCTACTTCCAAACAGTATGACCCTAGGCAAATTTTTTTTCTCTCTCTAAGCCTCTGATTCTTCATTTGCAATATGGAAATAATAATAGCTGCTCTGCTTACCTAGAGTGAGTCCATTTATATTATGTTAGAGTGCTAGAATCACTTCAGTGTGAGTTATTATAAGGCAACGAACACTGGGCAGAACATTTAGAGGCCAAATTTTGAAGTGAGAGTTCTTAACCCTTATAATGACATAAACCTCCTGGAAACCTGTTGAAGCCTTTATGACCTCAGAATAATGTTTCTAAATCATAAGTGAAGGGGGGCAGCTGGGTAGCTCAGTGGGTTGAGAACCAGGCCTAGAGATGGGAGGTCCTGGGTCCAAATCTGGCCTCAGACACTTCCCAGCTGTGTGACCCTGGGCAAGTCACTTGACCCCCATTGTCTAGCCCTTACCACTCTTCTGCTTTGGAGCCAATCCACAGTATTGATTCTAAGATGGAAGGTGAGGGTTTAGAAACAAAAGAAATCACAAGTAAAATGAATAAAGGATTACAAAGGAAATAATTTTCATCAAAAGGTAATTTTTTAGAAAGTTCACAGACCTCAGACTAAGATTTTCTGTTTTCAAAAACTCAGACAGTAACACCACAGGCCTTCAGATTCTCATCAACCTTTGGAGAGTGAGTTTTCTCTTTCCCAAACACATTGTCCTCCCAAGGTTCTTTGGAGGATAAAATATAATAATAGCTTTTGGTCATTCCAAAGATTTTGGTTAAAACATATACTTCGTATCTAGCACTATAAGAAAAGGAAAAACCATGATTTTTGGAGGTAAAAGAGCGTTTAGAGATTATCTAATCCAGTTTGATCTTTACACAATGAGCATTACATGATTATTATATAATTATATTGTATATTATATATCTATTATATAAATATAATATATATAATCACATATTACTCATTATATAATTCCTCCTCTATATACATGAGGAAACTGAGGCTTCAGAAAGGGATTCAGTGGTTAAGATCACAGTACAATTTAGTGGCTGAGGCAGGAACAGAAGCCAGGTCTCTCAAGTCCTAATGCATTGTGTATCATCTGATAAACTACAGGGCTTTGTCCCTGCCCTTAGTGAATGGCCACACTTTATGGAAACATTTAGAAAATGAAAAAGAGAACAACCCTCTCCAATCCAGGGACCTCCAATACACCCCAAAGTGTTACTGTTTTTAGTATATTACATTGAGTCAGGAGATTTGGGACCCACTTGTGACTCTTCCTCCAACCACTAAACAATTAGGGGTAAATCACTTCATTTTTCTTGGTCTTATGTTCCTTTTGTGTAATATGAGGTGAATTCGAAACTATCTAAGGTCCCTTCTTGCTAAGAAAAAAAAGTGATGTTGATAGTTTCTTCTAGCTCTGTTTTCGGGGGGGGGGGTGCGGTTCTGCAGTAAATCTGAGTTCTAAAGTTGTCTTCATGTTCCAATACTTTAAGTTCTTTGGAATTCTGATATTCTATGCATCAATGATACTGTGGCCATTTGGTACCACTTTGATTACTATGGTGGTGATAAATGAGGGGACTAACACATTATTGTCTAGCAAAGTTCAACTAAACTAGAATTTTTCTTTGTACTGTCCCAGTAGACTTTAAAACTGTCTGGTTCTTGGCAATTGGATTTAGAGAGACAGCATCCTCAGGCCCTTCCAAACTAATCTTTCTTTGACTTTTATACTGATTTTGCTAATCAATCAACCAACTGATCCCAAGCTCATCCCTAACTTTCATGGCCCTAGACAATCTGACTCCTATCTTCCTTTCTAGCACTGTCTCTCACCATTTTCATTCAGCTGTTCCAAATTGGACTATTTGCAGTCTTTCACACATGTTTCTGTCCTTAGTCCATTTCCCATACCTGTAATGATATCCTGACCCCACCACCATTTCTTCCTGAAATCTTATCCTTCAAAACAGCACAAATTAACTCTCCTTCATGAAACTTTCTTTGTGATATATATATATATATATATATATATATATATATATATATATATATATATATATATAACCTTGGATGAATGCTCAGAGCACTTTATTTATATTCTCATTATGCATTCCAAAATATTAAAATACAGTTATCAAAATATATAAAAGGAATGGACCCCAGGTTAAGAATCTTGCTCTAGGATAGTTTGTTCATTCAATGACTTTTCTATACTAATAGGTGATTGCCCCAGTACAGACCCTCATCATCTCTCACCTGTACTATGACAATAGCTCCTAATTAGTTTTTCTTCTTCTAGCCTTTCTGCTTTCTAACTCATATACTGCACAGCTGCCAAAACAATCTCTCTGATGCACACACTGGATCATGTCACTCCCCTGGTAAAATAATCTTAGGTTGTTCTCTGCTGTTACATGGATAAAATTCCAATTCCTCAGTATGTCACTTGAAGTCCTTTCATTTCTCCCTTTGTAATATATCTCCCCTATATACCTCCTTCTCTCCTCTGACACTGTAACCACCCTGATATAGGTCCTCATCACCTTATGCCTGGACTATTGCAATAGACTACTGGTTTACCTCTTTGTCACAAATCTCTTCCCACTGCAATCCATCTCCCACACAACTGTCAAGGTGGCCCTAAAACACAAAGCTGACTGTATCATCCCCCTTCCCCCATTCAATAAACTCCAGGGGCTCCTTATAGCTTCTAGGATCAAAGTAAAAAGCCTCTCTTTGTCTTTTAAAGCCCTTTATAACCTACCTACTTCCTTTTTTCCCCATCTTGTTACACTCCTGATTCAGTGGAACTGGCCTCCTTGCTGTTCTTTAAACAAGACACTCCATCTCCCTGCCTTTGAAATTTTTCATCAGCTGTCCCCCACACCTTAGATTCTGTCCCTCTTCATCTCTGCCTAATTTCCTACTTTGCTTCAAGACTTATCTAAATTCCCAGCGTCCATAAGAACCTTTTCCAATCATCATTAATCTTAGTGGTTTCCTTCAAAGATTACCCCTAATTTATCCTGTATTTATCTTGTTTGTACATAGTTGTTTGCATGTTCTCTCCCTCATAACTTTCTGAGAGCAGGGAATGTATTTACCCCTTTCTTGGTATTCTCAAAATTTAGGAGAGCAATTTGGATATGCCCAAAGGGCGCTAAAAGACTGTCTGCCCTTTGATCCAGCCATAGCACTGCTGGGTTTGTACCCCAAAGAGACAATAAGTAAAAAGACTTGTGCAAGAATATTCATAGTTGCGCTCTTTGTGGTGGTAAAAAATTGGAAAATGAGGGGATGTCCTTCAATTGGGGAATGGCTGAACAAATTATGATATATGTTGGTAATGGAATACTATTGTGCTAAAAGGAATAATAAAGTGGAGAAATTCCATGGAGACTAGAATGAACTCCAGGAAGTGATGCAGAGTGAGAGAACCAAGAAAACATTGTACAAAGAGACTGATACAATGCGGTACAATCGAACTTAATGGACTTCTCCATTAGACTCAATGCAATGTCCCTGAACAACCTGCAGGGACAAAGGAGAAAAAAAAAACCACTACCCACAAGCAGAGGACAAAAGGTGGGAGTAAAAACACCAAGGAAGGACAACAGCTTGACTACAGGGGTGGAGGGGATATGATCGAGGAGAGACTCTGAATGAACACCCTACTACGGAAACCAATAGCATGGAAATGGTCTTGGGTTGAGGACGCATGTGACACCCAGAGGAATCATGCATTGCCAATGGGAGGGGTGGGGACAGGGGGGAGGGAAAAAAAAGGTGATCTTGGTTTCTAGTGAATAACGTTTGAAAATGACCAAATAAAATAATGTTTAAAAAGAAAGTATATAGATATTTTATTTTACCAATTACATGTAATAACAAATTTCCACCTAATTTTTATGAAGTTATATGATCCAAATTGTCTTCCTTTCTCCCCCTATCCCAGAGTTGGCAAGCAAGTCAATCTGGGTTCTACATGTATTATCATACAAAATATATTTCTGCACTGTTCATTTTTATAAGAGGATAATCTAATAAAACCAAAATCACCAATAAACAGGTGAAAATCTCATGCTTTGATCTGCAATCCAGATTCAACTGTTCTCTATATGAGGGTGCATAGCATTCTTTGCCATAATTCGCTCAGAATTGTCCCAGATCAATGTATTGTTTTTAGTAGCTAAGTCTATCACAGTTGATCATTCCACAATATTGCTGTTACTATGTACAGTGTTCTCCTGGTTCTGCTTATTTCATTCTGCATTAGTTCATGGAGGTCTTTCCAGCTTTTTCTGAAATCATCCTGTTCATCATTCCTTATAGCACAATAGTATTCCACCACCATGAAATATCACAGCTTGTTCAGTCACTCCCCAATTGATGGACATCTCTTTAGTTTCTGATTCTTTGCCACCACAAAAAGAGCAGTTATGTTTTTGTACAAGTAGGTCCTTTCCCTTTTTTGAATCCTACCTTCTTGCCAAACTAAACTCTTAGTTATTCCATGAATCTGACATTCTCTCTCCAGCCTTTGGACACTTTCAAAGTCTTCACATGACTTGGGATGGACTCCATCTTCATCTCTGTCTCAAGGAACCATTGTTTTCCTTCAGGGCTTAGCTGGGGTGGGTTTCCCTGCTTGAAAACTTTCCTAATACTTCCACTTGTTAGTGCTGTTTTTCTTCTCTAATTACCTACATTTATACCCCAATTTGTATATATTCCCTGTCTTCCCAATAGAATGTTGCTATCTCAACCTATGTTCCCAAGCTGTGCCAAAAATGGATTGGATTATTTTATTATACATATAAATGTATATGTATATATAATGTGCTAATTTTATTATCTAGTAATAAGAAATAACTGACTTTTTTTTAGTTCTGCTTGACCTGAATGCATTTATGATACTCTTGAAATATCTGAGCTTTAGAATGAGAACTGAGTTGCTCCAGATGGAAGGGCTTATTTTAAAGGAATTGGGAGTGATCTAGGATCAATCAGGCAGTCAAATGGGCATTTTTTTTAATTAATATATTTTATTTGATCATTTCCAAGCATTATTCGTTAAAGACATAGATCATTTTCTTTTCCTCCCCCCACCCCCCATAGCCGACGCGTAAGTCCACTGGGCATTAGATGTTTTCTTGATTTGAACCCATTGCTTTGTTGATAGTATTTGCATTAGAGTGTTCATTTAGAGTCTGTCCTCTGTCATGTCCCCTCAACCTCTGTATTCAGGCAGTTGCTTTTTCTCGGTGTTTCCACTCCCATAGTTTATCCTTTGCTTATGAATGGTGTTTTTTTCTCCTGGATCCCTGCAAGTTGTTCAGGGACATTACACCGCCACTAATGGAGAAGTCCATTACGTTCGATTATACCACAGTGTATTAGTCTCTGTGTACAATGTTCTCCTGGTTCTGCTCCTCTCGCTCTGCATCACTTCCTGGAGGTTGTTCCAGTCTCCATGGAACTTCTCCACTTTATTATTCCTTTTAGCACAATAGTACTCCATCACCAACATATACCACAGTTTGTTCAGCCATTCCCCAATTGATGGGCATCCCCTCGTTTTCCAGTTTTGGGCCACCACAAAGAGCGCAGCTATGAATATTTTTGTACAAGTCTTTGTGTCCATTATCTCTTTGGGGTACAGACCCAGCAGTGCTATGGCTGGGTCAAAGGGTAGATATTCTTTTGTCGCCCTTTGGGCATAGTTCCAAATTGCCCTCCAGAATGGTTGGATCAATTCACAACTCCACCAGCAATGAATTAATGTCCCTACTTTGCCACATCCCCTCCAGCATTCATTACTTTCCTTTGCTGTAATGTTAGCCAATCTGCTAGGTGTGAGGTGATACCTCAGAGTTGTTTTGATTTGCATCTCTCTGATTATAAGAGATGTAGAGCACTTCTTCATGTGCTTCAAATGGGCATTTTAAAGCACCTTTGATCTTCTAGGCACTGTGTGAAAGGCTCTGGGAATTAAAAAACAAAAATTAAACATTTTCTTGCCCCAAATGGGCTGACATTCCAAAGACTCGAAAGCCTCCTATTTGCAAAAACCTTGATCTGTGATATGGGGTAAGTCCCTTCCCTTCTTTGGGTCTTTGTCTACTCCTCAGCAAAAGAAGAGGATTATTAGATGATATCTAAAGCCCTTGGTAGCTCTACAGTCTGTGTGACACTGAAGTCTCCCCAGTGAAGTCAATCTCCTATGAGCTGCCAAGGGTGGATTCCTCTGAGATGATGATCACAGACAAGACAGAAGCAGATGTCTGATTCACCAAACAGACCACCAGGGGTATGATTCTCTACATCTCACAGGATGTTAACATCAATTATCACGTGTACTACCTGTGTTGAGGACAGAAAAAAAAATGATGCCCCTAAACTATTGCCAGTAACTATGATAGTTCCCAGAATCTGGTGCCAGCAGACCACTGAAAAGGCAGGTGTGGGCAGGATATGAAAGATATGTGGCTTTGTGGTTAAAGAGCTGTTGCTGAGCTGGGGTAGGGGGAGATGGGTGAGAGAGACAGAAAGACAGAGAGACAGGGAGAGAGAGAGAAAAAAAGAGAGAGGGAGAGACAGAGATATATAGAGAGAAAGACAGGGAGAGAGAAAAAAGAGAGAGAGGGAGAGGGAGAAAGAGAGAGGAAAAGATGGAGAAGGAGAGAGAGAAAGAGACAGAGAAACAGAGAGACAAAGAAAGAGAAAGACAGGGAGAGAGAAAAGGAGGGAAAGAGATAGAGATAGAGACAGAGAGAGGGAAAGAAACAGAGAGAGGGAGAAGGAAACAGAGAGAGAGAGAAAGAGAGAGGGAGAGAGAGTCAGAGAGAGAGACAGACAGAGACAGAGAGAGAGACAGACAGAGACAGAGAGACAGAGAGACAGAGAGACAGAGAGAGAAGTGGAGCCAGACAGAGACAGAGACAGAGAAGCAGAGAGAGATGGGGAGGAGGGGGTGGGGGAGAGGGAGAGAAAAAGAGGAACCCCTCTTTTAGGCTTTATCAGTTATCTTTGGGGAGAGGTTATGTAGTAGCAAATAAAAAACACTGGCCTCATAGGTCAGAGACCTGGGTTCGAGCCTCCAATGCTGTCACTAATGAATATAATATATACAATAGAGGATATTTCTGTTCAGATGTGGATAGTTCAGCTATGTCTCTATGAAGTCTCTTCCAATGCTAGAATTCTGGTAAGTTGGTCACTATGATTCATTCCAATTCTGAATACCATGTTACAAATTCCTTTAAATGGATAGAAATGTCTCTCCCACATTGATCTGGAAATAGTCCACATGTTCCTCTCTAATGTGACCAGTGCAAGCCATTGGAAATTCTTTGAGGGCAGGGTCTGACCTGTTTTCCTATCATAATCCCTTCCCTTTCCCCCACTCCTCACCATTACCAGGTACAAAATGGCAAAATTGTGAATTGAATGATTATGTGATTATAAGAAAGTTAGGGAGACGAGAACAAAAAGGAAAGTATGATGAGGAAGGATAACAATGAATAAAAACATGCTTTTATGAATAGAATGAATTGTGAAAAGATTTCCCAGTAGGGATATTTCTCTTTAGGCTTAGGTCCTTCTGCCACCAACACTTATGACTTCCTGCAGAAAATAGATCATCTCCTTGGTGGGATGCCTTAGAATGCCTAGAGAGTTCTTGTTGTTGTTCAGTAATTCAGCTGTGTCCTATAATGCTTCCTGACCCAGTGAACAATAATGTCCATGGGGTTTTCTTGGCAACGATTCTGGTGTGGTTTGCCATTTTCTTCTCTAATGGATTAAGGCAAACAAGGCTAGGTGACTTTCCCAGAATTACATAGCTAGTGAGTATTTGAGGTCCCATTTGAACTCAGGTCTTCTTAAATCCAGCCCAGTGCTCTATCCACTAAGCTATCTAGCTGTCTCCTCCTAGGGAGCTAGGAACCCTTTAAATTTTAAAAATTTTACCCTTCCTTCAAGGTTCAGGTCAAGTTCTGTAGAATTATAGATTTAGGACCAGAAAGAACTTTAGGTATTATTCAGTTCAAAACAACCTTATTTTATAGAGGAGAAAACAGGACCAGAGAGTTTAAATTATTTATTCAGCATCACATAGGTAGCAAGGGGTTAGAGCTGGAATTTGAACCCAGGTTCCCTTGACTCCAAATCTGGGTTCTTGTCTTTGTTTAATAATGTATCCTTTTCCTTGAATTTTAAATATCTGACCACTCCAGGGAAATTGGTCTCTACTGTCTAGGATTGTCTACACTAATCATTGACTGGTCTACACATTCAACATATCTGAGATCTTGCCTTATGTTGTTTTTTTTTTAGTGAGCTTTTTTGTTGCTTTTATTACAAGCATATAATATTAATTGGCAAAACACTGAATACAAGCTTCACTATCATAAAATCAAAACATTAAGCAATATTCCCAAAAGATTTTTAGACAAAATATTAGCCACCAAGAGTACAAAAATTACACAGCAACACAAAGCATTAAGAAATGTAAACTTTCAAATGAAACAGTCAAAAATATCTGTAGTCTCATTTCTTTATACTGCGATTATCAATGATCATTTCAGGTCTTTCTTTCGCCACACAATGATGTTATAAAGGCTAAGTGGTTGCAATGTCTATTGTCCTTTAACTCTAAATAATGTCTCATCTGAGAAATTGCTTTCCTTATGCCCAATTAAGAGTGCCTGGGATACTAATTTACTCCAATGTTTTAAATACATTTTAAGCTAAATTCAAACTTTAGCTCATTCTTCAAACATAAGTTTATACATGAAGGAATTAAATGTAATGATAGCACAAAACAAAATGTTAATTCCCCACAACTTTTTTACCTTAATCTTTTCAACAGAGATAAGAATTTACCAAAACAAACTAAAATTCCAAGCTAATGTCCAATTAGTTGGTGTTCTCTCTTAAAATTTCATATTTAATTGAATAGGAAAAGAATTTATAAATATAAAGACCCAACCATAATTTGGATGAAGGATTTATAAATCATGCCTCCCAATTTCCTTTAAATCAAAGTAAAGAAACACATTAATTGACATTAAGGTCACACCTGTGAGGTGATGGAACTATGTTGTTACCTGAGGAAATACAGAAATGTGGATTTTTCCTGTAAAATATACAGTTTAGCTGTCTGCATTAAGTTTCTTCTAAAATATTTTAATATAAATTTATCAAATATTCATATATGTTGATACATAAACTGGTTGGCTTGATCCTATATAGCATTTAGTTCAATGGTAAATTTCAAATTACTGTAAAATACAATTATATTTATCTTCCATTAGAAAAAAGTCCAATGAATCACCAAAGACTAATTATGTTGTTACAAAGACAAGAACTAGTTACGGTTTTGCCTTATGTTTTTGTTAACTCTTTTGTATGTGCAATTATCTTACCTCCTTGATTATACTGTCAGGGCTTCTAAAACAGGTTTTAAATCCTCCATAGGACTTGATACAGTACTTGGCCATGTGCTAGACACTGAATCAACATTTGTTGATGGTGACCAGAGCTTGATGGAGAATAAAAGTCTGAGTGTCAATTTCCTCATTTGTAAAATAAAGGGTTCCAAAATGGAACTCTAGGGGGCAACTAGGTTGCACAGTGGTTAGAGTGCCATTCCTGGAGTCAATAAGACTCATCTTTCTGAGTTTGCATTCAGCCTCAGACATTTACTATCTCTGTGACCCTGGATAAGTCACTTAACCCTCTTTGCCCCAGTCTCCTCATTTATCAAATGGGCTAGAGAAGAAAATGGCAAACCACTCCAACATCTTTGTCAAGAAAATCCCAAATATGATCTTGAAAAATAGGACATAATTGAACAACTGAACAAAAATATAAAAACAGAATTTCCCCTCCTAAACAGGACAGTCTTGCAGACTTGCCTATTTCTATCAAAGGAATAAATTCTTGAATCTTCTTTTCCCTCGCTCCTTATACCCAATTAGTAACCAAATTCCTAACAGATTTTCTTGGCTTTTTTATGTATTCTTCCCTCTATCTTCACTTATATGATCATCACCTTAGTTTAAATCTCAGTCACTTGCTTCCTGGACTCTTGCTATTTTCTACTAATTGTTTCCAGTTTTACCCCACGTACCCCATCTTACACACAGCTAAGAAAAGAATCTTACTTAAGAATAGGTCTTATTGGGTCATTCTCCTGCTCAATAGCCTTTAGGGGATCCCTGTCATGTCTAGAATAAAATACAAAGTCTTCTACCTGGTATTTAAAGCGTTCTATAGTCAGATTCTAACCTTACAGCACTCTTTTCACTCCTTTCACATACCAGACACACTGGATGCTAGGTGCTCTAGAAACCTAACATTCTATTTCCCATCTCCAGGAATCTTTCCCCAGAACTGGAATACATTTTATCTTTACTTATGCCTTGGAGAATCTTTCTTTTCTTCTCTCTCTCTCTCTCTCTCTCTCTCTCTCTCTCTCTCTCTCTCTCTCTCTCTCTCTCTCTCTCTCTCTCTCTCTCTCTCTCTTGGATTCAACCCTCTTGGAGAGAAAAAAAGCAGACATACATTAAATGTCCCATACGAACTACATAAGAGGCAGTGAGGAACAGAGAATAGAGAGCTAACCTTGGTGTCAGGAAGACAAGTTCAAGTTTTTCTTCCACAACATCTCAGTGTTCCAGGCATTATCAAATGAAATAGTAATGGCAACAAAACAAAACTAGACAAAATATTTAGCATAGCATCTGACACACAATTGGTACTATATACAGATTATTCCCTTTACTTCCCTTTCTAAGGCAACACCAATTTTTAGATCACCTAGAAGTAGCTAATCTGTCCTGAGAGAGGAAGGTTCTCACTGGGATATCCTTACATTGTTGAAATGACAGATCTGGTCCAAAAAAAAAAAAAAGATAGAATATAGAACATAGTTTCCTCAATTGTGGCTTTAGGAAACTTACATGTAGCTCATATACTTGTGTATATCTATATTTATATCTATATCCATATCTAGGAAGGAAGGTAGTGAAATGGTTAGAATGTGGGACCTAGAATCAGAAAGACTCAAGCACTTATTTGCTTTGTGACCCTAGTCAAGTCATTTAACTTTGCCTTGGTTTCCTCATCCTATCTCCCACCCTCTCCCTTTCTCTCTATCCCCCTCTCTTTCCCTATTTTTCTTTTAGAAGGGTATCATTTTGGAGGGTGTATTAAATTCAAATGGAGATGTCTGAATTAGGATCAGTAGGACCATTTTGGATACTTTGAAACACTGTAGAACTTGATGTAAATGCACCTTCAGACAGCATCTAGTCCAGTGCTTTCATTTTACAGGGAGAATTGTTGGAATCATGGAATCCAGTAGAATTGTGCAGTAGAAGGGAACAGACTCTGTGATTTCATAAGTTATTGTACACCCAGTTCCCCTCATTTTCAGCATACAGAAATGGTGGCTTGTCGGGGTAATGAGGAAGAAGAGAAAGAGATTTCTACTAATATTGGATGTAGGACTGACCATAAATGTATTGATTTTGGATTATTACCGAAAGAGGAACTATATGGAAAAACTGTATAGTTATAGAAGCCTGAGATATAGGAGTCACCTAGTATTCCCAGGGCTTCATATATAGTGCGAACTTTTTAGCTTTGTTGACCCATTAGGAAGGCAACTGATAACAATTGGGCATAAAAAAAAGAGCAACATAGAAACATCAACAATAAAAACAATAATAATAATAATTATTATATAAACATACTGTATAGATGCTTTAATTATAATAGTAATTTATATGATGTTTATGTAATTCTATATTACTATATTATAATCTTATGTAATATCATTTAAATTTTGATATAATATAAAATGTAATGATTATTTTATCATATATATCTGATATTATATTATATCATATAATCTACCTTCCAGGGTTGTTAGGAGAATCAAATAAATTAGTATTTGCAAAAAGATTTGCAAACCTTAAAGTACCATATGAATGCTAGAAAAATAAATATTATGCAAAATGGTAATAATGACTATATAAATAATATATTAATTATTATAAAATAGATAAATATATAAATTCTGATTTTTTCATTTATATAATATAAAATATATTACTATAGATCATGCAATATATCATATGTAACAATAATATATATCACAATATTATTGTATAATGTATAATATACCATATATTATGTGATAATGTCATAATATAATATAATATATAATCATTAGAACATTTATATATTTATATAATATATTAATCCATTTAATAATTAGTGTTTTATTTATAGTTTAATATATCATTTATATAATAATTATTATAATATAGTCTTCTTCTTATTCTAGCATTCATATGGTGCTTTAATGTTTGCAAAGCTTTTTGCTAGTATTAATTCATTTGATCTTCCTAACAACCCTGGGAGATAAATGGTCCTAGGAGGACGGTGTTTGTGTCTCTTCTATCCTGTACACATCCTGCCCTGAAGCTGAGTTCTGGTAGTGAAGGAGTAAGCTTGCTCCACAGGAAGTTGAGGCTATGATGGCCAGGGATTCAGCTTCTGCTGTGTTGCTGACAAAGTATGTGGAGATTCTACTCGGTCTCCCTTGAGAATGCCAGACATCTCAGTTATGTTTTCTTATGACTTTAAGAGAAGCCTATATTATTATTGTTGTTGTTGTTGTTGTTGTTATTACTATCATTACTACTATTATATATCTTTTCCCTCTCTGCAGGGCCCAGTGAAACAAGTGTGATGGCACTGGAGACTGCTAGTTAATGGGCAGGGGAGTTGTACCCCTGCAGGCTACAATTGCCATTTACTTAAAAAAAATTACAAATGGGGTATTGTCATTTTGCAACAATCAAGAATAATTTCCATTCCTTGTGCACAAGAACTCCAATTATAATCTAATTCAATTCAGATTAACTATGCTTTGATGGCATTTCCATTACATAAAAAATAAATTTATTAGCCAAGTATAATGTGTTTTGACTATAGTTATAATGCTAATAAGGAGGCAGTTTAGCTGCTGTGATTTTGCATTTCATACCATGCTTGTAAAGAATTAAAAAAAAAGAATATATCTATGGATGAGATGAGAAAGATTTATCTGAGAAAGCCCACACATGGGAGATAGTGTGATTCAGAGGAGATGTCAGTGAAGGCATGTAAAATTCACAGCTTTGGTATCACACCCACAGCTTGCTCGTTCTCCATGACACATTCCCATGAAGCCTCCGAATGGCACATGGTGGTTGTGATGGAATCCAAAGGGAGGCCTGGGGAAAGAGTTGTGACTGTCATGGAGCCAAGTACAAGGCCTTACTCATGGAAGGTAAATAATAAGTATTTATGAAATGAATGAATGAACAAATGAATAAGTTTGGATACTCTTCATGAGTAGACTGCAAGAGACTTGAAGCAATGAATATTGTGGTTAGAGTGTTGTCCAGGAACCAATGAACTTGGGATTTAGTTCTGGGTCCAGCTTGACTTCCCGTGTGATCTGGTTTTTATTATTTCAGTGGTTGGGCTCTTGGTTTTCTCTTCTCCAAAATAAGGAGTTTGACCTACATAAGAGGTCTAAATCTGGAGTCTATAAATGTTAAAAAAAATATATATATATACATAGTATATAATTTAATTTAAATATAATTGGCTTCCTTTGTAATCCTAGCTATTTCATTTTATGTATTTAAAAACCTTCTAGGAGGTGCATAGGCTTTACCAGACTGAGAAGGGCACTCATGAAATTAAAAATGGTAAATGTCCCTGGCCTAGGCAGTGTCTAAGGTCTCTTTCTTTTTTGATATGATATGTTCTAGTATTTTATTTCCAAGTATCCCTTTGTAGTTCTAGGCATTTTATGGTCTGTATTCCAATACTTTATACCCTAAGATCTCTTGTGATTCTGATGTTATACATTTTCTAGTCTAACATTTTGGGTTCCATATTCTGTGATTTTTTCCCTAAGCTCTACATTCCTAGATTCCTTCAAGCATTTATATTCTGTTATATGTTCAAACATTTAATGTTTTAGGTTCTGAAGTCATTTGTAGCTCTGATTGTCTATGCTGTAAAATCCCTTCTACTTCTAAAATTTGATGGTTTTATCTGAATCTTTCATTTTGGTTAAACATTCCTTATTACTCAATTACCTGGATGTTTCTTAGATAATGGACTTTTTGTCATTAATATTTGTGTCTTTGTCTGAATTATTAGAAAAATTATTTCATTTCTTCACTTTCTTTAATTTGTACATATATGTCTATAAGTGTTAGTAGAGATTTCAATCAAGCCTTACCTATGGAGATGGTCACTTAGATTGTTCAGGTCAATAAAGTTGCATTTGGATAGTTAAATAACTATCACTGTTAATTCAGGTAACGAGATAAAACTTCCCTAGACCACTATAGCTTGAAATGAAAATAATAACAACAATAACACTGAATTTATAGAATTCCTTAATGGTCCAAAAGCACCTTTTCTCCATGTAAAACAAGTAGTTATTAGCCACATTGACAAAGGTGAAAACTGGACAGCTGGGGATAATCCAAGGGAATGATGGGAAACCAGCTGAAAGCAGGTTTTGTTTTTCACATAATATCACCATCAGTATATGGGAACAATGGAGTTGCTGCAAGGTGTGGTTATAATGGAGAATATTGGTGTTGTTGGGAGTGTCCTTATCTCTAATTTGTCTTGATCTATGTAGATAAAATGAGATAACACATTGGAAGCACTTTGCAAACTTTAAAGCACTATATAAATACTAATCTCCTCCTCCACCTACTTACTAGTCCTAGTTGTTGTTGCTGCTGCTGCTACTGCTGCTGCTGTTGTTTTTCAGTTGTTATTATTGTTGTTGTTCTTTTTCTTTCTTTCTCCTCCTCTTCTTCTTTTCCTTCTTCTTCTTCTTTTCCTTCTTCTTTTCCTTCTTCTTCTTCTTTTCCTTCTTCTTCTTCTTCTTCTTCTTTTCCTTCTTCTTTTCCTTCTTCTTCTTCTTTTCCTTCTTCTTCTTCTTTTCCTTCTTCTTCTTCTTTTCCTTCTTCTTCTTCTTTTCCTTCTTCTTCTCCTTCTTCTTCTTTTCCTTCTTCTTCTCCTTCTTCTTCTTTTCCTTCTTCTTCTCCTTCTTCTTCTTTTCCTTCTTCTTCTCCTTCTTCTTCTTTTCCTTCTTCTTCTCCTTCTTCTTCTTCTCCTTCTTCTCCTTCTTCTTCTTCTTTTCCTTCTTCTTCTCCTTCTTCTTCTTTTCCTTCTTCTTCTCCTTCTTCTTCTTTTCCTTCTTCTTCTTCTTTTCCTTCTTCTTCTCCTTCTTCTTCTTTTCCTTCTTCTTCTTCTTTTCCTTCTTCTTCTCCTTCTTCTTCTTCTTTTCCTTCTTCTTCTCCTCCTTCTTCTTCTCCTTCTTCTTCTCCTTCTTCTTCTCCTTCTTCTTCTTCTTCTTCTTCTTCTTCTTCTTCTTCTTCTTCTTCTTCTTCTTCTTCTTCTTCTTCTTCTTCTTCTTCTTCTTCTTCTTCTTCTTCTTCTTCTTCTTCTTCTTCTTCTTCTTCTTCTTCTTCTTCTTCTTCTCCTTCTTCTCCTCCTCCTCCTCCTCCTCCTCCTCCTCCTCCTCCTCCTCCTCCTCCTCCTCCTCCTCCTCCTCCTCCCCCTCCTCCTCCTCCATTTTATGAATGATGAGGTAACAGAGACTTGGAGGACTGAAGTGACTTGCCTAATGTAGCAGGGTTAATTGTCAGCAAATAAGAATGTATTAATCACCGACTATGTGCCAAATATTGTGCTCAACTGTAGTGATATAAAGAAAGGTAAAACAAAGACTTTGTTCTCAATAAGCTCCTAGTCTAATGAAGGAGACAGGGTTGCGAACAACTTTGTACAAACAAGATGTAGGCTGGATAAATCACCAGAGTCAAGCAAGGTAATAGAATTAATGGGGATTTGGAAAAGCTCCCTACAGAAGGTGGGGTTTTAACTGAGACTTAAAGGAAGTTGGGGGAAGCAGTGATGAAAAAGTAGAGCATTCCAGCTAGGGAGGATAGCAAGTGAAAATGCCTATAATTGGGAAACAGTATCTTGCATGAGGAAGTCTTTGTCACTAGAATGCAAAATATGGGCTAGAGAAGAAGTATAAGGTGTAAAGAGACTGGAATAATGAAAGAGGAGGGTTGGCTATGGCAGAGCTTTGAATGCCAAACAGAGGATTTTATATTTGATCCTAAAGGTGATGGAAGCAACTAAAATTTATT
Source organism: Monodelphis domestica (assembly GCF_027887165.1). Lineage (NCBI taxonomy): Eukaryota > Metazoa > Chordata > Mammalia > Didelphimorphia > Didelphidae > Monodelphis > Monodelphis domestica. The sequence continues at coordinate 337,185,411 of NC_077230.1, read as the reverse complement.
GAAGAGAGGTAGGACTTGAACCCAGATCTCCTATAGTTAACTCTAGTCTTCATTCTATTATATCACTTGCCTCTGTTTCAATTCCTGACTTCAATTCAGAATATTCCCTAGTTAGGACTAATTTCACCATTGCCTACAGAATAAATTCCATACTCCTTAGTCTGGCATTCAAAGATACCTGATCTAAGTTTCCATTTCCCAGTTTTGTCATGTCACCCAATATGAACCCTCTACTTTGACCAAGCTGGTCTAGTTGTCATCATTAATCCTCCAAATGTTGAGTTAAAAAGATTTGGGTTCAAGTCCAGCCTTAGACATTTGCTGGCTCTTAGGGTCATTCTGAAGAGAGAAATAGTGAACAAGTCAATTTCTACCTGACTCACTTTTTTGTAAAATGTTAATAACAATGACACTTATTGTGAAGATTGTTGTAAGAATAAAATGAACCAGTATTTTGTAAGGCACATTTTACAAGACCCAAGGTGCTACATGAATGCCAGCTAAGCATAGAAATCCTGGCGAATCTTTTTTTTTTTAAACCTTTACCTTTTGTCTTGGAGCCAATACTGTGTATTGGCTTCAAGGCAGAAGAGTGGTAAGGGCTAGGCAATGGGGGTTAAATGACTTGCCCAGGGCCACACAGCTGGGAAGTATCTGAGGTCAAATTTGAACCCAGGGCCTCCCATCTCTAGCCCTGGCTCTCAATCCACTGAGCCACCCACCTGGCCCCTCTGGCAAATCTTAAAATCCATTTCAAGTACATCTTCCTGCATGAAGCCTTGATTGACAGCCCAATGGGAAGTGAAAATAAAAACATGGAGTAACTTACTAGCTATGTCATTTTATTTCTCTCACAAAATAAGGATTATAATAATATCTATTTCACTGAATTGTTGTGAAGCCTTCCCTTACTCCAGCTCATCCTTCACCCACCTGCCAGGGTGATTTTCCTGAAGTGTAGCAGATAAGACTGCATCAGTCCCAGTGGCTCTCTGTTTCCTGTATGATCAAATATAAAATTCTCCATGGTATTTAAACCCCTTTAAGACCTACCTGTCCCCTTCCTAGATTCTTATTCTTTGTGCATGCTACTCTAAGATTCAGCCACATTGGCCTATTTGTTGGCTCCCTAGGAGTGTGTTGGAGGCAGCTCAAACTGGCTCAAGAGCCATTTGTGAAACTTTCAGTGAGCCTTTACACTTCAGGAATTGGCAAACACTACAAATCAGCACTTGACTAATTATTTTGCTAGTTGTCTCAAGTTAAGAAAGCAATAGAGAAACTATTAGTAATGTATATTAAACAGTAAAAGGTCTGTGAAAGGAACAATCTCTGCCTCCCCACCACCATTTTTGTTTTTGGTGAGTTCAGTTGGCAACTGATTCTTTGTAACCCCATTTTGGGGTTTTCTTGGCAAAGATACTGGAGTTGTTTGCCATTTACTTTATTTTAAAGATGAGGGAATGGAGGCAAACAGGGTTAAGTGACTTGCCAAGGTCAGAGGCCTGATTTGAACTCATGAAGATAAGTTTTCCTAATTCCAAGCCCAGTGCTCTATCCGCTGTGATATCTACTGTTTTTTTTTTCTCCCTTTCTTTAAAAATCTTACCTTCTGTTTTAGAATTGATGCCAAGTTTTGGTTCCAAGGCAGAAGAGTAGCTAGGCAATTAGGGTTAAGTGTCCTCCTTAGACTCACACAGCTAGTATGCATCTGAAGCTAGATTTGAGCCCATGTCCTCTGGACTCTAGGTCTGGCTCCCTATCCACTGAGGCAACTAGCTGCCCTCACCTACTGGTTTTTAAATATTTACCAGCAAACCTCAGCTGGTCCATGAAGCTATATTTCCTGATTAGGGGCTTTTGCACTGACTATTCTTCTCTGCATGCTTGGAATGCTTTTCCTTCTCACCTCAGTTTTTGAGCTTCCCCAGCTTCCTTCAAAATCCTCCCTTCTTCAGAAGATACCCCCAGTGCCTTCCCTCAAAGATGACCTTCTTTTACTTCGACTCTGTCCACTGCCTGTGTCTCCCATCAGAATGTGAGCTCCTTGAGGGAAGGGACAGTGTTTTTATCCTTCTGTGAATCCCCAGCTCTTACCACAAAGTATCTGGCCCAGAGAGCTTAATAAATGCTTTTTGACAGAAATGGAATGCATGAATTCGAGCAGCTTTCAATAAACCTTGAAAGACAGGTTGTAATCTGATTGCTCAGGGCTTGAAAAACCAAACAAAAGAGTCTATTTTCTCTTTGCAGAAAAAGGTAGTCATCACTGAATCTTTTTAAGCATAGAGTGACAAGTTCCAAAATGTACATTTAGGAATATTACTTTGGCAGCAGCATGGAAGGAGCAGCGAGAGGAAAGACTTTAAGCCAGTAGATAGGTTATGAGATTATGACAAAAGGTAGTCCAGGTGAGAGTGATGAAGACCAGAATGAGGATGATGGCTAGGTAAGTAGGAATGTCTGAGGACAGGGGAAGAGAGGAAGTAACTGATACTGGATTCAAATTCAGACCTTTTTTTTTATCCAAGTCCAGTGTGAACCCTCTCCTGTGCCATGTGTATTTTAGAGAGAAGGAGAAAGGTGGGAGAATTTGCATGCCAGAAACAGGGAAGTTCAGAAGAGAGGTGGGATTGTTGCAGGGAAATAAAACAAAGTAAGTTCTATTTTGGATGTGTTGTGTTTAAGATGGCAAATATGTCATGGGTTGTTGATGATGAGAAGATGGAACTCAGGAGAAAGAGTGGGGCTGGAGGTAGTATTGTCTGGACATTATCTGCACAGGTATAATAACTAGCCCTTGAAACAAATGGGATTGCTAAGGGAGAATGCAGAAAGAGAAAAGACCCCAGTTCTGAGTCTTGGACTATTAGGGGACAGTCTATGGATGATGATCCAATAAAAGAGACTGGGCTATCTGTTGAATGAATGAATGAATGGATGGATGAATTAATGAATGAGATGGCCTTGGGGCAAAAGTTCTACCTTCCAGCTTCCCTTAACAATCTCTCCATTATTCTGAGGTATTTCCAAAGGTTATTTGCATGCCCCATACAAAATGGAGTCTGCAATGGTAAGTTTTCCTTCTTGAAATCCTTGTTAATCTAATTGTGATTAAAATTCATAAATGAAATAACTAAAGCTGCATTTTGTCTGCAATTAGAGCAATTTCCTTTTATTTGCAGCAGTCAGTTCTTTCCTGAATTGATGAAGTATATTGTTTTGTTTTTCTTTTTTTAAAACCACCACCAAATCCAGGTGTTTGGAAGATTATTTGGTTTTCTGTGGTAGTCTAGTGAGAGCACTGAACTTGAACTTGAATTGGGTTCTGGTCCCAGCCTGTTATTTAATTTCTCTAGACTTCAATTTCTTTATCTGTAATATGAGAAGTGATGAGGTGATCACTAAGGTCTCCTAACTTTCTCTGATTTGTTTTTAGCATGTTAAGCCCCAAGATCTCTTCTAGTTCTAACATTCTCAGTTTGAATGCTCTGATTTTAAAGGTGTTTGATTTGGAAAACAAAGTAAAGAGTTCAGTTTCTGGCTTAGCAATTCATCAATACTAATTGAATAGTTGTACCCAGTAACAGCAATAGTGCATGATGATCCACTGTGAAGGACTTAAACATTATCAGCAAAGGAAGGAGCCAGGACATTTCCAAGGGCTCATGAAGAAAAAACGCTATCTACTCTGCCACCGAAGAAACTATGGAATCTGACGGTACAGATCAAAGTGCACCATTCTTTAATTAATTTCCCTCATGAGTTTTTGTTTTTGTGTAAGTGATATGTATCTTCTTTTACAACATAATGAAATGGAAATATGTATTGTATGATAGCACATGAATACCTCTATCATATTACTTGCCATCTTGGAGAGGCAAGAGGGGAGAAAAGGAGAGAAAATGGGTGGCAAAATGTCAGAAAATGATTATTTAAAATGGTATCTATTGCAAAATATTACATGAATATAGGCGGTTTACTTCATGTCCTGTTGACTTGGTTTCCCTAGCTGCCAAATGAAGGGGTTAAATTAGGTGATTACTGTGGTTCCTTCCGGGTCTAGTATTCTATGATTCTTTGAGGCTGCCTCCTAGTGCTGACATTCCATGCTTTGTGTTCTAATATTCTAAAGAAATTCCTAGTTCATTATGTTCTCTGTTCTGTGCATTGCCATTTTGGGATCAAAGGTCTCTTCTACAAAGTTTTCTCATTCTCTAGCTCAATGATTCCATTTTGGGCTCTTCTGCAGGTTTTTGCTTTTTGTTTTACACATCCCATGCCTGAAGAAGTTTAGCAGGAATTTATGGAGCAAATTGTTCTCTGAGTGAACATTTTAAAGTGGGGCTTTAAAACATCCCAACAGCCTTTTTGATGTTGAAATCTGAAATAATAAACAGCTTTTTATGTCCCACCTGGATGTTTTCCCTCCTGTTGAACTTGAAGTGATTCAGTCGTGAAAAATCCAGCTCCATCATATCTGCAATCTACATGTTAATTGCCTTAAATTCGGTGAAGATATTGTCCTAAAGTTATGGCTTGGCAACCTAAGGTGAATGAGGGAATGGGTAGTTACAATAGGGGTCCCCAATTGCCCAATTCTGATGGAAAAAGCTGGCTCAAAATGCTAGTGGCCACAGGGAGTGGGGTGAAACCCAGGGCCAATGGTGGTTTAGAGACCCTCAGAGTCACTGGAGGGGAAATATGGAAAGTGGCAGCAAGTGTGGCTCCCTCCCTGTGTCTCAAGGCATTTCTGGCAGGAAGGGAGCACGGTTATTAAAATGACCACAGGTATTGGCATAATTTGATAATAATTTACATTAATATAACCTTTTAAATGAACAAAGGGCTTCCTATCTGCTGCCTTACCAGAATCCTTCCAACAACACCGTGAGATAAGGAGTATAGGATCATTTTTTTTCCTTTGTTAAGGATGAATACAAGAGAAAGGAAATTCTTTTCCAAGATCACATAGCAAGTTACCAGCAATGACTAGAATCCAGGTCTCTTAAATCCAAGCCTTGGGCCCTTTCCATTGTATTATACATGAAGAAGAGCTATGTAGTTTGCCAGCAGAAATTCTGCCTTTGTCTTATCCCCAAATTTTGTTATAAACTTTTTTTAACCTTAATTCCCACCTCAGAATCAATTCTGTGTATTGGTTCCAAGCCAGAAGTGCAGTGAGGGATAGGCAATGAGGGATTAAGTGACTTGCCCAGGGTCACACAGCTGGGAAGTGTCTGATTCCAGATTTGAACTCAAGACCTAGTTCCCTATGCCCCAACAATGCTTTCCTCTTTCACCTTCCTCATGCAGCTTTCAGTCAAGGTGAGGAGCAACCTAGCTTTTCACCAAAAAAGGATTTGGGGACTTCTTCCTTTAATCTGAAAATGTGAGGCATAGACACGTGAGATTTTTGGCACTGCAGAGGTTTTGACAAGTCATCTAGCCAGCTGCAGCTTTTCTTTTTTCAGATGAAAAGTATGAGGGCCACAGATTTGTTATTGTCATAATCAGTCATTTCAATCATGACCAATTTTGACCCCATTTGGGGTTTTCTTGGCAAAGATACTGGAGTGGTTTGACATTTCCTTCTCTAGTTCATTTTGCCAATGAGGAAACTGAGGGAAATAGGATTAAATGACTTGCCCAAGGTCACCCAGCTAGTGTCTGAGGCCAGATTCTTCTTTACTCCAGGCCTGGCCCTCTATCCCCTGCACCACCATTCTGAATATAGAATTTCCTATATTCAGCTCTCCCTTTAACTTAAGGTCCATTTCACAAATGAATTATTGAACATTTTATAGTATATACCTTGGAAGCTCAAGCTTGACTTGTTCAAAACTGAATTCCTTATATTTTTTCCTCTTCTAACCCTTCTCCAAAGTTTCCTTTTTCAATCAAAGGAACCATCGTCCTTCTAGTCTCTAACATAATTATTTTTATAATTTGAATATTTCCTATTCAGTCTCTCTGTCTCTATTTTTCTATCTCTTGGCATTTCTATCTCTACAATATCTCTTAACTCTTTCTCCTCTCTAATCAACAGATACCATTTGGGTGAAAGTCTGAAATCTCTCATCTAGATTATTGAAACAACCTCCTTGCCTCATCTTTCTCCTGCAAACCATTTTACACAGCATTGCCATAGCTAATTCCTTAAGTCACTATGCTACACAATAAATTTCAATGGCTCCCTATTGCTCTTAAAATCAAATATAAAATCCTCTGTTTTGACTTTTAAACCCTTCCTAACCAGGACCCAACCTACCTTTCTAACCTCTTTGAACATTCCCTCTTCTACCCTGTGATTCAGTTTAAATGAGTTTTTTTCTTTTCAAACCCCCCCTGAAACTCCATCTTCCTTCTTTCTACCTATGCCATGGCAGCTAAGTAGTTCAGGGAATAAAGCAGAAGATATGGAGTCAGGAAGAACTGAGCTCAAATCTGGCCTGAGACATTGACTAGCGCTGTGATCCCGGGGACGTTATTTAAATTTGGTCTCAGTTTTCTCATCTGTAAAATGAGGATACACCTGTCTCGCTGATTTTCACCAGGAATCGAATGATATAACATTTGTCTCTTCCATGTAGTTGGTGATTTCATAAATGCTTGTTTCCTTCTTTCTTTCTCATGCCTAGAATACACTCCTGAATCACTTCCTCCTCAGAGTCCCTCTTTTAAGAATTAACTCATGTACTACATTCTACATCAAATATTTCTGCCTCTCAAGTACTAGGATCCTCTCTCCCAAATACCTTGTTTTTTTTTACTGCTTTGTATTTCTTCTCTTCATATATTTGTTTTTGTCATTTTAATAGTTTTTATTTTATTATATTTATTTTTTACCAATTACATGTACTATTGATTTTCCACACAACTTTTTATGTTATATGATCAACCTTATTTCCCTCCCTCCCTTTCCTTCTCCTTTCTGGTGCTGGCAGGTGATTTGATCTGGGCTATAAATGTATTATCATGCACAACATCTTTCCACATTGTTCATTTTTGTAAATAAGTAATCCTATAGAATCAAAATGCCAAACTCTAAACTTAAATAAACAAATGAAAAATTGCATGCATCTGCATTCTGACTCCAACATTTCTTTCTCTAGGGGTAAATAGCTTTCTTTGTTGTAAGTCCCTCAGCATTTTCCTGGATCATTGTATTGCTGATACTAGCCAAGTATATGACATTTGATCATTCCCCAATATTGCTGTTACTGTGTACAGTGTTTTCCTAGTTTTGCCTATTTCACTCTGCATCAGTTCATGTAGATCTTTCCAGCTCTTTCTGAAAGCATCCTGTTCATCATTCCTTAAAGCATGACAATATTCCATCACCATCATATACCACATTTTGTTGAGCCATTCCTAACTGATGGACATCCCTTTAGTTTTTGATTATTTTCCACCACTGAAAGAGCAGCTAAAATATTTTTGTATAAATAAGTACTCTACATTTTTCTTTTTATGTATTTCTAATCTTTTTTTTTCTATATTTTCCTGATATTCTTGTCTTCTGTTATTATGGGATGTTTAAGGGGAAAAAACAATAATACACTTTATACACTTCCCCATTAGAATGTCAGGTATTTGTGAATAGGAATCATTTATTTTTTAAAATCTGTAGCCCAGCACATTATATATAATATTTGGCACATAATACAGGTAATCAATGGCTATTGAGTCATTGATTGAGGGATTGGGAACCACAAGAACTGAATAGTTAAGATATGGTAATATTACCCAAGGATTTAATGAGCTGAGGTGAAAAGAACTATAACTTAGTATCATAGAAAATCATGAAAAAAGAAAATGAACACTTTAGAGAAAGAAAGGAAAGCTCAAAGGGGCCACACACACTCCCCAGCATCCCAGGGCAGAAGGCTCAGCTCATAGCCACTCTTGGCAACCCTCTCCAAAAACTGAAGAAAGTACTAAAAATGTCCTTCTCTTTTCTCATCTTCCTCTTCCCATGCTTGGCCCGTAACAAATACTGTAATGTACTTTTTTCATTTCTTCAAACTTAACATTTTCCTTATCCTGATTTTTGTCTCAAACATAAAGATGTCAAGGGCAGCTAAGTGGCAAAGTGGATAGAATGCTGGGCTCAAACTCAGGAAGGCCTGAGTTTAAATTTAGCCCCAGACACTTATTAGCTGGGTCACCCTAGGCAAGTCACTTAACCTTCTTTGCCTCAGTTTCCTCATCTGTAAAATAAAGTGGAGAAGGAAATGGAAACCACTCCAGTATCTTTGCCAAAAAATCCCAAATGGAGTCAGAAAGAGCTGGACATAATATAACTAACTAACTAACTAACATAACATAACTAAAACTACTTAACAATGACAAGGAAGTCATATATATATATATATATATATATATATATATAAACATATACATGCACCACACACATGCATATATAAATTTAAGGCAGAGATAGACCTTTGTCTAAATGATGCAAATTTTCCTAAACAGAGACTCTCAATTATTATGATTGTATTAATGCCTTTTAATCTATAAAATAGTGTAAGAGTTTGCAAACTATAGCCCGTGGGCCAAATCCAGCATGCCATCTGTTTTGGCATGGCTGGTAAGCTAAGAAAGACTTTTACATTAAGTACAATTAAACTTTATTTTAAAATTAGCTCTGGGATCTTATACAAAAAACCAGTGACAGACCAAATTTGGACCATAGTTGACTGACTCTTCAAATAGAGAAAGAGATTACACAGACCTGGATGTCATTATATTGTTGTTCAGTCATTCAGTCGTGACTGACTCTGTAACCCCGTGGAGAACTACCTATGAGGTTCTCTTAGCAAGGATACTGGAGGAGTTTGCCATTTCCTTCTCCAGTGGATCCTTTTGCTAGACAATCAGAGGTTAAGTGACTTGCTCAGGGTCACACAGCTAGGAAGTAATTGAGTCTAGATTTGAACTCTGGTCTTCCTGACTTCTGTCCATAGTGCCACTCAGTTCAATGATACTTTCCATTGTTACACAGATAATGAGTAGGGGAGACAGGTTCTTGAAATTCTGGTTGTGTTTTTAACTAGATATATGCTCTTGGTTGGGCAACTCAGTACTGGTCATTTTAGTTTTTCTCACCTCTAATGTGAAAGAAAGGATGAGTCTAGACTCTTTTGAATTCTTCTAGTCATTCTCTGAATTCATAAACATAAAAAATGAGTCCTTAACCACTAGGAATACACTGATTGACATAGACACCTCTTTGGTAGCTTTTATGCACTTTTGTTTTTCTTGTCTTTGGGTAGGTTTTGGCTCAGCTCTGAGACATTTTCATTAACATTTTCACATTCCTCTTCCCACATCCCCAAACTCAGTAAGATGATACTGAAAATAATTTCTTTTGTATTGAATTTCTTCAAAACCTCTTGGACAAAGAAATCTGAAATCTTGGCGTAACTAGACCAAAAAGCTTTTCAGTGGAAAGGAAAACTGTTTTTTGGGTTCCTAAAATTATTTTTTCCTTTTTTGCCATCTGATATCTCAAGGAAATTATTTAAAAACTTATTTTCTTGAGCAAAATTCTTGTGGAACCTGGGTGAAAAAGGCTAGTGTGAAAGTTTAGAGTCCTGAAAAATGACAAAGATTAGTTTTGGAAAAAAATAGTAGAAAGTGTCTTGAATGGAAGACTAAGACCTGAGTTTGAGGTCTACAACTGTTTACTACTAACTCATTGTAAAATTTAGGGAAAGTCACTTGCATACATTTCCCCTCTCTGAAGACTGGTTTCCACAGTGAATGAAATGAATGAAGATGGAAAAATGAAAATGGAGATTTTCTAAAAATTTGAAAAGATGAAACAAAAAGATTAAACTCAATATGAGCTCTAACATCTTGTGTTTTAATGTGTATTACACCTCCAATATTCTTTCTTTTTTTTTTTGACACTTACCTTCCATCTTGGAATCAATATTGGGTATTGGTTCCAAGGCAGAAGAGTGGTAAGGGCTAGGCAATGGGGGTTAAGTGACTTGCCTAGGGTCACACAGCTGGGAAGTGTCCGAGGCCAGATTTGAACTCCTGTCTCTAGGCCTGGCTCTCAATGCACTGGACTACCCAGCTGCCCACTCCAATATTCTTTCTACATACTAACACTCTAGCTCTAACGTTCTATGTGTTATGCTTCCTTCCACATTTAATATTCTATGTTCTTTGAAGGGTTATAGACTCCTTTGAGTTATTAACTTTTGGAAGTTATAAACTCCTTTCCAGCTTTAATATTTTATATTTTAAGGTCCCTCTCATTGAGCTCTAACATTTCATGTTTTAAAATCTTCCCAAACTCAAAGATTTTATGAATCTTTCAGCCTTAGTTTTGAGAAATATTTAGCCAATACTTGAGTTTGCATTATAAATAGAATTTGCCAACCAACTCATTGGTTAAAGGGCAAAAATGCCTAATGGATATTATCTGTGAGTTAGTGTTCCTGGCAAAGAAAAAAAAATCCTACATCAGGATATGAACGCTGATTCCCTATGACTGTTTGTTTCTATGCTGTTGTGCTCAGCTATTCTGAACATTTAAAGTATGAATAATGGGGGCCCACGGCATGGAAATCAAAGTCCGATATTTCTTTTTATTGAGATTAATGGTTGTAATTTCCCTCTGTGGTGGGGAGGGCGGGAAGAACCATGTAAGAAAAATGATCATCTCGGTATGGAGTGCTAAACACATATGCTTAATAACGCAACAATTATAGTCCTGGAAGGGATCAAGTTCTTCCAGGGAACTTCTAAACAGTAGATGACATTACTCCTCTGTGGGGGCCAGGACCTGCTTGGAGCCAAAGCAGAATGTCTGTTTCTCAGGAATCCCCATCCTGCTGGGAGGCTTTTGTAGGTAGTTGACATCCTACAGCTGAAAAGATTTGTGTGGCAATGGCTCCTGGCTCCTTATGGGTCTAAAAACAACATGACGGATCCTCATCTTTTCATGTTCAACCTGTTGCAGTCATACTCTTTTATTTTGCTTTAAAAACAATCTCTAGGTCTATTTCCTCATCTATAAAAATAATTTCTGATTAAAAATTTTAAAAATTGTCATTGAAAAGAAAATGAAGCCTATGTTCCTCCTTAGTGCAGAAAAACTGAGGAATACTAGGACAAAATTATAGATACTCTAGACATGATCTCTAGTATCAAAGGAGTGAAAAAAAGAAATTTAAGATGAAGGGCAATTTGTTAATCATGGAGCAAGCATTCCAGAGGGCACAGTATAAGGAACAGAAAAATGGTCGTGTTGTTTTCTGAGAAGTTCACCTCATAGCAGGAAGGTGCAGACAGAGGTGGGACCTTGGACAAGTTGCTCATATTTAAAGCAGACTGAAAAGTACTTTCCCAGAATACCTTATGGACTCATAGTAAGGTAAGTGCTTTATAAACCTCCAAGCACCACAAACTATGAACAACTTTTATTATTGTTTGAATCAGAGAAATGTTTCTTATGGCAGTCCTGAGATGAAATTGGACATCAACATCAATTGTATCTTTGGCAGCCCTTGGTCTAAGGGCAAACAGATGGAAAGCAACATTAAAAACTGGATGTGAAAGGTCAGCCTGTCCTTTAGGAGGATGACAGGCCAGTCATGGCCCCAGAATCACATCTGCTTCCAGGCAGAACACAAGACCCACAGAAAGATGGAACATCTGACCTTCAACATCCCCAGAGAGGTTAGCTCTTGCCATTGGAAGCTCTCACAGCGCTCTCGCTCCTTTCAAATGAAGCCTTTCCCGCTCTCTTTCTAAATGACCCCACTTCTTCTAACTCCTATCCCATGATCACTGGCAAAGGTTACATCTCTCTCTCGGTGTTGATTTCCTCATATATAAAATGGAAATCTAGATAATCACTACAACCCATTCCAGCATGAAAATTCTAGGGTTCTATGAGATCTTTGACCAGTTTTCTTTTATAGTTTTTATCTTATCCCCAAAAGTTCCTGTTGGATAATGGTTTTAGGCAACATGGCATAGAGTAGAGTGTGCTGGCATTGGAATAAAAAACAAAACAAAACAAAAAACAACTCGCATATAAAACCTACTTTAGTTCCCTTCAAGTCATACTATCCTGGGCAAGTGATTTAATGTTTATGAACCTCCAGTGTTTTAATCAGAAAATTGAGGAGATCCAACTGGATTTCCTCTAAGGTCCCTATGAGTTCTAAATTTATGATATAATGACTCAGGTTTGAATCCTGCCTCTGGTACTTACTAGCTATAAAACCTTGGGCATATCTGTTGAATATTGAAGATTCTTCTAAATGAACTCCATGCTCACTGAAAAGAATTCAGCCTAAATTATCAACATTGGAAAACCCAAATGGAAGAAGAAAGTCAATTGTCTAACTATCATATCCAGTTCATATGAACAGTGCATAAAGCCAGCCAATCAGTATATATGTCTTGAATGAACATTGTAAATGGGTAATGAAGAGGGCTGGGGAAAGGGGATGGTAGGTTGAATTCTCCTTGGTTAATTGCATAATGCTCTTCATGTAAAGCACATTGGTTACAGAGCTCTAAAACCCATATTTAAGGTCACTTCTAGCTCTGACATTTCATGTAATATGGTACCTATCATGCTCTATGTTCTGAGGTGCCTCCCACTACTGATATTCCATGACCTAGAGGTTTTTCCAGCGTTGACATCCTTTGTTCTTAGATCCCTGCCAGTTTTCACATTCTGCTTTCCTAAGTCCTTCCAAGGTATGATCTGCTGTATTCTAAGATCTCTTCTATCCCTGACATTACATTATTTTAGAAATGCTTTTGAGTGAAGAAAAAAAAAAGAAAGCAAAATCCCAAATTAATATCTTTACATTTTAATTATTCTCCTTTGCCTGGGTACAAGTGATGCTGCATATGAATTAAGATTGATATAATTATAAATGTTAAACATTAGGACCCTCCCATCAGTCTATATGCCTATTGATTTCAGTCAATTTGTTTTCTTAATTTAATACATCAACAATGCAGACATTTCTTTCTCTCATTTTCCCCCTATTTTCTTCTTCCTCCCTTCCTTCCTCCCTTCCTTCCTTCCTTCCTTCCTTCCTTCCTTCCTTCCTTCCTTCCTTCCTTCCTTCCTTCCTTTGCACCACATGTGGCATCAAATTAGTCTCTGGTGATGCATTTAAAAATGCCAAGTCTCCAGAAACAAGTTTCTAAGTATAAGTCTGAGATACAGCTTTTATGCTTTAGGTGAAGAGTTTTACATTGGCAGGAAATTAATAATAATCTTTCACAACACTAATCATTGAACTTTATACTTTTATTGGGTACTTTTACATAGCCTATCTCATTTGTTCTCACTACAGCCATGGGAGACAGGTAATGCAAGAATGATGACAACCATTTTGCTGTTGAGGAAATGGAAGCTCAGAATGAGTAAACCACTTGACCAAGGGGACAGAGTAGTTGCTGGGAGATGTAAAACTGGAACCTGGTTTTCTTTTTTTTTTCTTTTTTTTTTTGCATTTTTTTAAAAATATATTTTATTTGATCATTTCCAAGCATTATTCGTTAAAGACATAGATCATTTTCTTTTCCTCCCCCCCACCCCCCATAGCCGACGCGTAAGTCCACTGGGCATTAGATGTTTTCTTGATTTGAACCCATTGCTTTGTTGATAGTATTTGCATTAGAGTGTTCATTTAGAGTCTATCCTCTGTCATGTCCCCTCAACCTCTGTATTCAGGCAGTTGCTTTTTCTCGGTGTTTCCACTCCCATAGTTTATCCTTTGCTTATGAATGGTGTTTTTTTTCTCCTGGATCCCTGAAAGTTGTTCAGGGACATTACACCGCCCCTAATGTAGAAGTCCATTACGTTCGATTATACCACAGTGTATTAGTCTCTGTGTACAATGTTCTCCTGGTTCTGCTCCTCTCGCTCTGCATCACTTCCTGGAGGTTGTTCCAGTCTCCATGGAACTTCTCCACTTTATTATTCCTTTGAGCACAATAGTATTCCATCACCAACATATACCACAGTTTGTTCAGCCATTCCCCAATTGATGGGCATCCCCTCGTTTTCCAGTTTTGGGCCACCACAAAGAGCGCAGCTATGAATATTTTTGTACAAGTCTTTGTGTCCATTATCTCTTTGGGGTACAGACCCAGCAGTGCTATGGCTGGGTCAAAGGGTAGATATTCTTTTGTCGCCCTTTGGGCATAGTTCCAAATTGCCCTCCAGAATGGTTGGATCAGTTCACAACTCCACCAGCAATGAATTAATGTCCCTACTTTGCCACATCCCCTCCAGCATTCATTACTTTCCTTTGCTGTTATGTTAGCCAATCTGCTAGGTGTGAGGTGATACCTCAGAGTTGTTTTGATTTGCATCTCTCTGATTATAAGAGATGTAGAACACTTCTTCATGTGCTTGTTAATAGTTTTGATTTCTTTATCTGAGAACTGCCTATCCATTTCCCTTGCCCATTTATCAATTGGAGAATGGCTTGATTTTTTGTACAATTGATTTAGCTCATTATAAATATGAGTAATTAAACCTTTGTCAGAGGTTTCTATGAAGATTTTTTCCCAATTTGTTGTTTCCCTTCTGATTTTAGTTATATTGGTTTTGTTTGTACAAAAGCTTTTTAGTTTGATGTAGTCAAAATTATTTATTTTACATTTTGTGATTCTTTCTATATCTTGCTTGGTTTTAAAGCCTTTCCCCTCCCAAAGGTCTGACATGTATACTATTCTGTGTTTACCCAAGTTACTTATGGTTTCCTTCTTTATGTTTAAGTCACTCACCCATTTTGAATTTATCTTGGTGTAGGGTGTGAGGTGTTGATCTATTCCTAGTCTCTCCCACACTGTCTTCCAATTTTCCCAGCAGTTTTTATCGAATAGTGGATTTTTGTCCCAAAAGCTGGGATCTTTGGGTTTATCGTATACTGTCTTGCTGAGGTCGTTTTCCCCCAGTCTATTCCACTGATCTTCCTTTCTGTTTCTTAGCCAGTACCAAATTGTTTTGATGACTGCTGCTTTGTAATATAGTTTTAGGTCAGGGACTGCAAGGCCCCCATCATATGTGTTTTTTTTCATTATTTCCCTGGATATCCTTGATCTTTTGTTCTTCCAAATGAACTTTGTTATGGTTTTTTCTAAATCAGTGAAGAAGTATTTTGGTAGTTCAATGGGTATGGCACTAAATAGATAAATAAGTTTGGGTAGGATGGTCATTTTTATTATATTGGCTCGTCCTATCCATGAGCAGTTAATGTTTTTCCAATTGTTCAAGTCTAGTTTTAGTTGTGTGGCGAGTGTTTTGTAGTTGTGTTCATATAGTTCCTGTGTTTGTCTTGGGAGATAGATTCCTAGGTATTTTATTTTGTCTAAGGTGATTTTGAATGGGATTTCTCTTTCTAGTTCTTGCTGCTGAGCTGTGTTGGAGATATATAGAAAAGCTGATGATTTATGTGGGTTTATTTTGTATCCTGCAACTTTGCTAAAGTTGTTGATTATTTCAATTAGCTTTTTGGTTGAATCTCTAGGATTCTTTAAGTAGACCATCATGTCATCCGCAAAGAGTGATAACTTGGTCTCCTCCTTGCCTATTTTGATGCCTTCAATTCCTTTATCTTCTCTAATTGCTACTGCTAGTGTTTCTAGTACAATGTCAAATAGTAGAGGTGATAATGGGCATCCTTGTTTCACTCCTGATCTTATTGGGAATGCATCTAGTTTATCCCCATTGCAGATGATATTAGCTGTTGGTTTTAGATATATACTGTTTATTATTTTTAGGAATGACCCTTCTATTCCTATGCTTTCTAGTGTTTTTAATAGGAATGGGTGTTGTATTTTATCAAAGGCTTTTTCTGCATCTATTGAAATAATCATGTGGTTCTTGCTAGTTTGCTTGTTGATGTGGTCAATTATGTGGATGGTTTTCCTAATGTTGAACCAGCCCTGCATCCCTGGTATGAATCCTACTTGATCATGGTGAATGATCCTTCTGATCACTTGCTGGAGTCTTTTTGCTAGTATCCTATTTAAAATTTTTGCATCTATATTCATTAGGGAGATTGGTCTATAGTTTTCTTTCTCTGTTTTTGACCTGCCTGGTTTTGGAATCAGTACCATGTTTGTGTCGTAAAAGGAGTTTGGTAGAACTCCCTCTTTGCTTATTATGTCAAATAGTTTGTATAGTATTGGGGTTAACTGTTCTCTGAATGTTTGATAGAATTCACAGGTGAATCCATCAGGCCCTGGGGATTTTTTCTTAGGAAGTTCTTTGATGGCTTGATGGATTTCAATTTCTGATATGGGATTATTTAAGAATTCTATTTCCTCTTCTGTTAGTCTAGGCAGTTTGTATTTTTGTATATATTCATCCATTTCTCCTAAATTGGTGTATTTATTGCCATATAATTGGGCAAAGTAATTTCTAATGATTGCCTTAATTTCCTCCTCATTGGAGGTGCTGTCCCCCTTTTCATCTTTAATGCTGTGAATTTGCTTTTCTTCCTTCCTTTTTTTAATTAGATTGACCAGTACTTTGTCTATTTTGTTTGTTTTTTCAAAGTACCAGCTTCTTGTCTTATTTATTAAATCAATAGTTCTATCACTTTCGATTTTATTAATTTCTCCCTTAATTTTTAGGATTTCTAATTTGGTTTTCTGCTGGGGGTTTTTAATTTGATCGCTTTCGAGTTTTTTCAATTGCATTTCCAATTGATTGATCTCTGCTCTCCCTTGTTTGTTAATATGAGCTTTCAGGGATATGAATTTGCCTCTGATTACCGCTTTGGCTGCATCCCAAAAGGTTTGAAAGGATGTTTCGCCATTGTCATTTTCCTTGATGAAATTATTAATTGTTTCTATGATTTCTTCTTTAGCTAAACGGTTTTGGAGTATCATATTGTTTAATTTCCAATTGGTTTTAGATTTGGTTTTCCATGTACCATTACTAATCATTATTTTTATTGCCTTGTGATCTGAGAAGGCTGCATTCATTATTTCTGCTTTTTTGCATTTGTGTGCTATGTGACCTAATGTATGGTCAATTTTTGTGAATGTGCCATGTGGTGCTGAGAAGAAGGTGTATTCCTTTTTATCCCTATTTATTTTTCTCCATATGTCTATTAATTCTAATTTTTATAAGATTTCATTCACTTCTTTTACCTCTTTCTTATTTATTTTTTGATTTGATTTATCTAAATTTGATAATGGTTGGTTTAAGTCTCCCACTAGTATGGTTTTATTGTCTATTTCTTCCTTCAATTCTCCTAGTTTCTCCATTAGAAATTTGGGTGCTATATTATTTGGTGCATACATGTTGATTAATGATATTTCCTCATTGTCTAGAGTCCCTTTTAACAAAATATAATTACCTTCCCTATCCCTTTTGATCAGGTCTATTTTTGCATTGGCTTTATCAGATATCATGATTACCACTCCTGCCTTCTTTCTATCAGTTGAGGCCCAGAAGGTCTTACTCCATCCTTTAATTCTGACCTTGTGGGTGTCAACCCGCCTCATGTGTGTTTCTTGAAGACAACATATGGTAGGGTTTTGGATTCTAATCCATTCAGCTATTTGTCTACGTTTTATGGGTGAGTTCATCCCATTCACGTTCAAAGTTATGATTGTCATTTGTGGACTCCCTGGCATTTTGATTGCCTTCCCTAATTCTAACCTTTTCTTCTTCGGCTCTACCTTTTAGTCCAGTGATTTACTTTGAATCAGTCCCCCTTGTCCCCTCCCTTGATGTTTCCCTTTTTAGTCCCTCCCTTTTTGTTCCCTCCCCCTCCCCCCTCTCTTTCCCTCCCTTTTTGTTCTCCCTCTCCCCCTCCCCCCCTTGGTTTTCCCTTCTCCTTACCCTTGTTGGGTAAGATAGAATTCAAGATCCCAATGGATCTGGATGTTTTTCCCTCTCAGAGTTGATTTCCCTGAGATTGAGGTTTAAGTAAACCCCCCCCCCCTCTCTTCCTCTCCTTCTTATAGGAGTTTTCTTCCCCTCCCCTTCCCCTGTGAATCTTTGTGTGAGAACCATTATTCTATTTGGTCTTTCTTTACCCCCTATTTATACATTACATTTTCCCCACATATTAGTATACATAGGTTGATATAAATGTAGTCCTTATAGAAGAGAGTTTGAGTAAAAGAAGATAACCTATTTCCCCTTTCCTTAATATTTACCTTTTCAGGTATTCCTTGCTCTTTGATTTTCGGTATCAAACTTTCCACAGAGCTCTGGTCTTTTCTTTGCAAAAAGTTGGAAGTCTTCTATTTTGTTGAATGCCCATACTTTCCCCTGGAAGTATATAGTCAGTTTTGCTGGGTAGCTGATTCTTGGTTGGAGACCCAGCTCTCTTGCCTTTCTGAAGATCATGTTCCATGCCTTACGATCATTCAGCGTAGAACTTGCAAGGTCTTGTGTGACCCTGATTGGCATTCCTTTATATCTAAATTGTCTTTTTCTTGCTTCCTATAGGATTTTTTCTTTTGTTTGATAGCTTTGGAATTTGGGAATTACATTCCTGGGAGTTGTCTTTTGGGGGTTTAGTGTAGAAGGTGTTCTGTGAGCTCTGTCAGTGGCTGTATTGCCCCCTTGTTCTAGAATCTCTGGGCAATTTTCTTTGATTATATCTTGTATCACCATGTCCAGTTTGGTGTTTATTTCTGGCTTTTCTGGGAGCCCAATTATTCT
This sequence comes from Monodelphis domestica, assembly GCF_027887165.1. Taxonomy (NCBI): domain Eukaryota; kingdom Metazoa; phylum Chordata; class Mammalia; order Didelphimorphia; family Didelphidae; genus Monodelphis; species Monodelphis domestica. The sequence goes on along the minus strand of NC_077230.1, from coordinate 337,166,717 downwards.
TAAATTTTCTCTTCTCCCCCTGTTTTCCAGATCTATCACCTTGTCGGTGAGATATTTTATGTTCTCTTCTAATTTCTTGGTGTTTTGGCTTTGCTTTATTAGTTCTTGCTTTAAAGCCTGGTTTTCTTTTACAGTTTGGTCAAACTGGTTTTGTAGATGCGTGAATTTCTTTTGCATCATTTCCCACTTTTCCTCCCAGAGGGCTTCCATCTTTTTGGTCCTTTCTGATTCAAATTCTTCATGGGTTTGTGGAGAGTTTCTATTTCCTTTGGAAGATTTTGGAGAATTTTCTTGTATATCTTCTTCTATCTGCTCCGTATTTTGTATTTTGGCTCCATAGAATGTGTCCAAAGTCGCCCCTTTCTTCTTATTTTTCTTGGTATTTTGGGGCTTCTGTGCTTCTGTGGAGTTTGTCATCTCTGAACGTGGAGGATTGGCTTTTCTTGTCTTTGTCTGGTGATCAGAGGCTTTAGTCCTGGGCAGATGTTGGTTCTATGAGCGTTCCCTGGGTTAAACTGAATATGCCTCACTGGAACTGGAATGGAAGGGTCGGACCACGAGGCCACACTCTCCCCCTGGCTCGATTTCGGGAAGTTGCCTTCAGAATCCCTGGCCGTGAGGCTGTTTCGTCGGCCTGCGGGAGGATGGGCTGCCGCTTCCCCAAGCTCCGAGAGCACAGACTTTCACTGAGACTTGGATAGCAGGATCCAGCCCGTGAGGCTGTCTTGCCCGCCCTGAGGGTTGCTGTTGTTTTGACCAGCTCTTTGCAGCGGAGGCCCCAGGCAGTAACTTTCACCCGGACTGGGACTTGGGTAGAAGACCCTGAGGGTTGTTGTTCCTCAGAGCCCTGCTCTCTGAGCCCGGTGCGGCTGCCGCTTCCGGGAGCCTTGGACTCTGCGCTCCTACCCCTGAGGTCCGAGGGATCTCGGGTTCTGGCTTTTAAGGGGAGCCGTACCTTTTGAACCGGGTCCAGGTCCAGGAGGAGGGTTCCCAGGGTCTGTGCTGTTGATCGTTTTGAATTTCGGCGCCTTAGGAGCTTCTAGTTTGAGATCGGTCGGGAAGGGTTTTCCGGAGATCTGAACTTCAGCTTTCTCTAAGCCGCCATCTTAACCGGAAGTCCTGGAACCTGGTTTTCTTAAGCTCTCTATCTAGGGCTTGCAGAGATGTCATAAGAGCAAAAGGGGATAATCTAGTCTAACTCACTCAAGAAACCGAGGTTCTCAACAAAAGTAGGATCCTAGATCTGGTTTGGGAAGGAACCTAAGAATTAATATCATTCTGGAACTCTCCTTTTCCTTAAGAAGACATTAAAACTCTCCCAGAAAATTTAAGTGACTTCTACAAGGTAGCCCAAAGAGAAAGTGGCAGGTTCTTTGCCCTCAAATCTAATTTTATTTCTATTTCAAATACTGCTGTTAAGGAGTGCAATGGATAGAGGGGCAGGGCTGGAGTCATCTTCCTGGGTTGAAATTTGGCCTCAGTGTGATGCTGGGCAATTGGCTTAACCCTGTTTGCTTCAGTTTCCTTGTCTGTAAAATGAGCTGGAGAAGGAAACGAACAACCAGTATCATTGCCAAGAAAACCCCAAAATGGGCTTACAAAGAATTAGATGTGACTGGAAAATAAATGAAGAAGAACAAAAAATACTGCAAGTATTATTTCCATTTTACAAATGAGGAAACTGAGGTCCAGAGAGTTGAAGCAACATGCCTTTGATCATAAACTTAGCAGGTTTTAAAGCTGATATTCAAACCCAGGTTACTTGGCTCTTTCCAGTTTTATTTTATATATTTTACTATGGAATGTGTGTCTTTCTTTAGGGGAAGATGGTGTCCTTCTGTTAAGAGTCTCCTCCACCCACTCAATTAATCAACAAGCATTTGAAAGTGATTACTATGTGCCAAACACCTTGCTGAACTCTGGAGATATAAAGTAAGGCAAAAGGCAGTCCCTGTTCTCAAAGAGCTCAGAGTCTAATGGGAGAAAAACATGCAAATGTTGTGCATAAGCAAGTTATATAAAGGAGATCATCCAGAGAAGGAAAGCACTAGCTCCAGACACTACTTAAACTAGTAATGACTTGTGTTCTTCCATATTTACCTTTCTTGCTTGCTTTCCTTGTCTCCAGGTGCTTAAAGGAGCTGGTTCCAGATCAAAAAGCAGAAAACTGAATTCTGCCAGCCTAGAGGCAGCTGATAACACAGTGGATTGAATCTTCATCTCGGGGATAGGAAGACCTGAGTTCAAACACAGCATCAGACCCCTACCCCAGGCAAGTCACTTAATCTCTGTCTTTCTCAGTTTCCTCATTTATAAAAAGAGAGATGACAATAGTAGCTACTGTTTGCCCTTCACTTCGAAGAGGACCAGTGGCATCACAGGGTGATGTCTTGACTTGAACCTGAATTGGATTTAAGTGAGACAGAGTGGCTCAGTGTCATCAGCCTCACTTTCTCTTCCAGAGTGGTCCAGGTTTGGTGGCAAGACGAAAGTCAAGATGGCTGGCGATGGCCAGGGATGCAGTGGATGACCTTGGCATCTTTGCTGTCTAACCAAACTCTTGGCTTTCCAGTACATCTTCTTCAGCTGCCTTCATGGTGGTTGGCATAAGTTGTACTCATTGGCCCATTCTGCAGGAGGAAGTCTTCCCATGCTGGGAGTAGACACCCTCCCAAGTCACTGATGGGTTTGAGGCCTCTCAGTAACCCTCAACCTGGTTTAGCCTGTCTGCCAAGATTGCTTTACTGCAGGATATCACAGCTTCTTAAAGCCACAGCCCTCCCAGAGTTGTTATGGAGCTCAAACGAGATAATATTTGTAAAATGACTTGCATATAGTATGTCCATAATAGATGCTCATTTCTTTCTCTTCAGTCAGCCTTTGGTAAGTATCTAATATATGCAGGAACTACCCTCAGTTCTGGAAATGTGAAAGCATAAATGATATCATCCTTGCTTTTAAGAGATATATAGTTTACACCTTCAATTAGCCCAAATTGCATTGGGAAAATAAAGACTTATTTCTGGGATCCTGATCCTCAATGAATTCTCCTGCTGGGAAAGTTCTTGACACTGATTAGGCATCCATGTCTCAGTTCAAAGAGGATCAATGATGGCCAATACTCGTCTTTCATACTCAGACAGTTTCCCAGGATGTTGAGATGAAAGTTAGGATAAAGTTCTGATTCCAAAGAAATCCCCAAACAACTGAAGCTGTGAACCTTAGCTAGCTTACATTTTTCAGGAAGTCTACTTAGGAAAAGAGGAAATATCTTCTCCTGCCCAAACCTGGCGGATTGTGAAATTCTAGGCACCTTACACACGGTGCTCTATATGGATTTTGTTTTTGCTTTGGGATATTGAAAATACTTACTTTTCACACATTTATTCTTTTTAATGGATCCATCGATTAACTCCTACACCCAAATCCTCCTTTGATAACTTACCTCCTTGGTTAGGGAGGTAATCTTGGGATCTCAAAGGAGGAGCATAGCCTCATTTCCCACAACCCCTTTCAAAATGGATTCTGCCACTCTTTAGAATCAGGAAGTTTTCAGTTTAAGTCATTCCTCTGATATATATTAATTGACATATATTAGATCACAGGCAAGTACATGTGAATGTACTTAATTACAACAAGTGATAATCAATTCTGTCTGGAGAATTTGCTAAAAATGTCACATTGTCCCCAGGAATGATGATGATGATAATGCCAGCAATGATAGTGATAGATGACAGTTAACTGGGTTTATTTCTTATTATACTGGTAGATGATAAACTCCAGGAAGGCAGGGTCTGTGTCTCCTCCAAAGCCTAGCATACATTTTTATACATATTAAACCCTTAGTAAAATTGTGTTGAATATCTATTAATATTAACCAATTAATATTAAAATTAACTAATAACACCACTATTATTATAGTGTATAATAATAATTATATTTCTGGAGCACTTTGTCATTTCCCAAGTGCTTTCCTCACAAAGACCTTGTGAGTCAGTCCCTTTGCTCAGTTGGGTCATGCAAGTTATTCATTACTGCAGAGTGACTGGCTAATTTTCTCATTATATACTGGTGCTGACAAGAGCTCTGTCCCCCTCCCATGGAGTCTCACTGTACTTTGTATTTCCCTCTTTTATGTTATTGTTATTTTCTTATTATGTTTGTGTTCATGTCTTCTCTACTTTCTAGACAGTAAGCTGCATGAGGGCAGGGGCTTTACAAACCTAATGCCTGGCACAAAGCATCTCATGTAGTAGATGCTAAATAACAAAAATAATATCATGTAATTATAAAGTGCTTTAAAGTTTGTAAACATTTCCCCCCAGATATTGCATTTGATCCTCACAATAGCAATGACAGGTAGGTGCTATTATTATCATCCCCATTTGACAAATTGGGAAATTGAGGCAAGAAGAAGTTAAATAGCTTTCCCATGGGGTTACACAGCTAGTAGGTCCTTAAGACCATATCTGAGCTCAGAAATCCTGGATTCCAATTTAGGAATACTCTACCCACTGTATTTCTTTATGTGTTAGAGTGGGAAACGTACCAGGTTTGTAGTTAGAAGAACTCTATTTGAGACCAGCCTCCATCACTTAATAATACTAGGACTTGGGGATGAATTATTTCACTTCCCTGGTTCTCATTCTCTTAAGTGGTGTGGAGTAGAGAACTCTGGATCTGAAGTTATATTCCTGTATTTGAAAGTTGGCTAGGTGATTTACTGCTTCAGTGGCCACAGTCTTCTCATGTATAAAATAAGGAGTTTAGACTATATCATTTCTAAGGTGTTTTCCAGCTCTGACATGCTGCTTACTAATGCTCTATGATTCGAAATCTCTTTCAACTCTAACATTTTATAAGGGTTCTTCTAGTTTTAAGAATCTGTATTCTAGGGGTCCCTTTTAGCTGTGGCAGTCTAGGTTCTAAGACCCTCTCTGCCTAGTCTAGGTTCTAAGACCCTCTCTGCCTAGTCTAGGTTCTAAGACCCTCTCTGCCCCTAGCAATATGCATTTTAAGGTCTCTGTTTAGTTGAGACATTCTGTGTTCTTAGGCACCCAATTCTGACATTCCATGGCTTGTGCTTTAACATTTTATGGTCTAAGGTCCTTTCTAATTCTAGCATGTTATGCTGTAGGGTCAAACCCACTTTTAACATTCTGATTTGGGTTCTAATATTTTATTTTTTCCTCTCTCCTAGCTCTGATATTCTGTTTTCAGTTCCCTTCTAACATTCGTCTATGAATGAATAAATGAATGAATGAAGATATGAGTCGATTTTCCAATATTGAGGAAGAACAGTATGAGGGAGATGCTCTTTTAAATTAGTTTTCCTAAAGCAATATCACATTGGTTGATGCTGTGTGTTTTTGTTTGTTAATAATCAGACAATTCTGCCTTTTTTTTTTTTGGTAGCTCTGTGTCCTTTTGGAAGGAAAGGTAGCATCTAAATCCAGGCATTATTATGATAATCTTCTCGGCAATTAAAAATATGAAAATGCATTTTTAGAGATTGTTAACATTAATGTTATTGCTAAAGAAGTTTTTGGGGATGCTCAGAAGATAGGGATGCCTCCCACGAAACAATAACAATGGAGATGTTAATTACAGGGTGTTTTATTCTTTTAATTAATTTCCTCTAATTGTCTCTCTACTCAGGGTATAGTTGGAAGCAAATGTCACTTGTTTAAAGAAATAGTTGTTTCTTTTCTGGGAAAATGAAGAGACAGGAGGGGGGAAAAGGAGCAGAGAAGAGATAAGAGGAAGAGAAGAGAAAAAGGGAGAGGGGAGGGGAGAAAAGGAAAGGGGAAAAGAGAGTGGGGGAAAGGGGAGGAGAGCATTTTACAGAGCTGTGATTAATAGCAGAATTGAATAATCACAGATCTCATTTTGCTAATAGAAAGAAAATTGTCCTTGCCAATGACTCCCCTAATGGTTTAAAAGAAAAGCTGTCTTTGTAAAAAGACCTTCTTAGTTCTAATATAGGTTAGTCCTGAAAATAAACTGCAATCCCAAAATGAGGTATCTTTTTTTAAAAAATCTTACCTTCTTTCTTAGAATCTTTACTATGTATTGATTCCAAGGAAGAAGATTGGTAAGGGCCAGGCAACAGGGGTTAAGTGACTTAGCCAGGGTTACATAGCTAGGAGGTGTGTGAGGTCAGATTTGATCCCAGGACCTCCTGTCTCTAGGCCTGGCTCTCAACCCACTGAGATACCTAGCTGCCTCTGATGTCTTTATTCTTTTTTTTTTGTTTGGTTAAAACAAATTTTTATAGATATCTTTTGTTTTCTACATCACCAGAGTTTTCCCCCATTTTCTTCTTTCTTCCCCTTCTTAGTGACTCTGATATCTTTAAAAAGAAAAAATTATACATGGCTTTATGCTGAAAATTATAGTGAACATAAAACTTATGGGTAGTAGCATGGCACAGAGTGACAGAAAGATACATCGGGTCAGGATGTTTGAGTTCAAGTCATCCCTCTGACATATATCAGCCCACTGGGCTACCTTTCAACTAGTTAACAAATATTTATTTAGCGCCAGTCAATATCTATGTCATAGAAAACTTATCACTGTAGACTGGAAGAGTGTGTTTCCGTATTCAGCTCCCTAAACCAATGAAATCATAGTTCTTAACCTCTATGCCTTCTCAAAACACTAAAACCACAATCTGATTTTCTATAAAGCTGATTTGGAAAGTGGAAAATGTTTACTCCATGAAAAACCCCATCCTGTGCTTCCTGGAAGACTATCCTCTGGCTATGTCATCAGGGGTGGTAAGTGGGGGTTCACATCTCAGAATAACGAGGGTGACCCCTGAAAGAAGGAAATCCCCCATTTCAAAATTCCTCCTAATGAAATAACCACAAGATTATTTTGAGTAATTATCATTAGATCCTGCTGAATCATTGAATTTTTTGGTTGGAAGGGAACCGAGAGGTCGTTAGTGTAACCATGGCTCCAAAAGGAATCATTTCCAACAAGTATTTTTTTGAGGCTACGTTTGAACACCAACACGTCACTACATGTTGCTTAGTGAGCTACAAGCTGTCAGGAAGTCTGAGAACTCAGTGATCCTTCCTGGCCCAATGAAACAGTGACATTGATAGGGTTGGGTTTACCAGACTTGCCTGAATGAGGCTGTCTCATTTCATCTAGGCAGAGACTCTTTAATCTGAGGCAGCTGCCGCCAGGTAAATAATGGTGCCTGGGTTATGGGGAGAGTTAGCTTGTTGAAGGAGGAAGAATGTTGGTGTCAGGGAGACCCGGGTCCAAATCCTGTCTCAGAAACATACTAGTTGTTTGAACCTGGGCAAGGGACTTGGCTTTCCTAAGGTTCAGCCCACTCATGTACAACATAAGGATGGGGAATAGATTCTGCTGCATAGATTATTCATCGGCTCATAGATTTTGAGTCAGACAGAAGCTTTCAAGTCCATTTGTTCGAAACTCCTCATTTTACAGAGTGGAAACTAAAAGGTAAAATGATCTGCCTAAAGTCACATGGGTATTAAGTAGTCCAGACTGGAATGTAGGTCCTCTGATTCCAAATTGAGAACTCTTTCTGCTGCAATTTGATGAGAAGATGTATGCAAAGCACTTAGCAAGACTTACATTGTACAAATCAATACATTTTTTATTCTCATAGAATGTAATCCCCTCAAATATAAACAAGGTTTTTCTTGATTTTGTCTTTTTAGCATACTGGGTGACCCAGAAGGAGCAGCTAGGTGGCTCAGTAGACAGAGCTCCAAGCCTGAATCAGGAAGTCCTAGGTTCAAATTTGACCTCAGACACATCCTAGCTGTATGATCTCAACCAAATCACTTAACCCTTATTGCTTAGCCCTTGCCATTCTTCTGTTTTAGAACTGATACTTAGTATTAATTCTAAGATAGAAATGAAGGATTAAATAAATTAAGGATTAAATAGATAAAATTAAAATTAAAAAGATTTAAATAGATTAAAAAGAAATTAAGGACTAAATAAAAAGTAATGACAGAGCCTTAGTAGGTGCTTAAAAAAGTATTTATTAAGTAATTTGCCTAAAGAGCTTGAAGTTTTAGCAGTGATGCTCTATCATGAAAGAGTAATAGGTACAGAATCTACCTACACTACACCTTCAAGGGCTCACAAACAGATGGGGCTCCCACTTGGGACATGGTTAAAACAAAATGGGTGATGGGAAGTGTTTACACAAAGCTTTACTTGGAAATTGAGCATTTTGACTAATACGCCTGAGGACAAGTTGGCCAAAGCCATAAATCTCTGGCTCCATAAGTATATTTCTCATGCATATAGTAGGACCTTAATAAACATCTCTTTATTAACTGTGACTATCCCTCATGTTTTTCAATATAATTCTCCTATTGCTCAAAGTATTCAGGAACTTTAAGCATTGATAAAGCTGCCTTTATTGGACTAGATGACTTCTAAGCTCCCTTCAAACTCTAGGATTCTCTGGCCTCCATCTCTCTCTGGGGCATGAGTTGACTCCATGCCAGGAAATGATAACAATTATCCTGTTTACTAATCAGAAAAGGCCCAGCCACAGCTCAAGGACAGAAGCACAGACCACACATTGAGAAGTCCCATCAGTCAATCTTTGTTTTCCTGGTTTCTAGCTGAGAGTTCAGCATGTGGAGTTACAAGCTGCATGAACCATGCATTAAGAAGCCATATTGGGCAGTGCCTGGAAGGAGAGGAAATTAGGAAATCTCACCAAATAGGCACTCCATAAGAGCCTTTAAAAATTGAGTTGTTTGTTCATTAGCTAACTTGGGACCACAGAAGCAGGAATGAGACTTCATCAAGGTAGAAAAGGACTAGATTATGAGAAGAGATCTTCAAATATGGAATGTTTGAAATCAGAATATCAAAACTCTTTTAGTGTCAAAAGGGGATTCTAGAATAAAGCATTATAGAATGAAAGGAAAATTGTTCTGAGAGTCAAGAGATAGAAACCCTATTTCCAGCTCTGCCATTCATTCCCGATGTGTTTTGAGCAAATAAATGTCTTGGTGCCTTTATTTGTAAAATAGGGTAATTAAACCTAGTCAAGTACCATTTATTAAGCATCTACTATGTGCCAGGTACAGTTCCAGCTATATAAAGAAAGATGAAAACAAAAACAAAAACAGTACCAAACAGTATTTGCTCTCAAGGAGCCCAGGTCTAATGGGAAAGTTGGGTTTTTAAGGTTCCTTCCAGCCTAGTCTTTCTATGTCTTGTATTCTTTGAAATGAAATTCCTTTAAGCTGTAAGAATCTACATTAATTTCTAATTAGCTTGTATTTTGAGACTTCTCTAGTTCTGATGGACATTCCAGCTCTGAAATCTTTTATTCCAAGGTCCCTTCCAGCTTGATAGTCTCTTGTTATAAGGTTTCCTATCACATTGACATTCCCTGTTTTTAATTTATGACATTCTCTATTCCTATAGCTGTGACATTTTCCTTCCAAGGGTCAGCTAATCATTTAGTGGACAGAGATCCTGCCCTGGAGATGGGAGAGCCTAGGTTCAAATATGGCCTTAGATGCTTTCTAGATATGTGATCCTAGGCAAGTCAGTTAACCCCAATTGCCTAGCCCTTACTGTTCTCTGCCTTAGTATTAATTCTTAGAGAGAAGATAAGGTTTTTTTTTTTTAAATAAAGGAATTAGGGTTAGCTAAAAGAGAAGAGATGGAGAAAGAATCTACTTGATTTTTGACAGGAAAAAAAGTGGTGGAAGAAAAGAGGAAGATAAGGTTATTAAAAACAAACCTTTCTAGGTCTTACATTCTATGCTATTTCAACATTTCATGTTCTAATATCCCTTTCAGAACTGTTGTTGTGTCTTTGTATAGTCTTTTTCAGTGCTAATATTCAGTGTTGGAAAAGACTTTTCAACTCTGATAGTCTATGTTCTGTGGCTCCTCTAATATCTTGGGGGTGTTCTAATTCCTTCTGGCCAGCATTTTATGTTCATTTTTATCATTTATTGATTCTGTAGCTGGTAATCTATGATTTCATGAACTAATGGGGTGGTTGGGGATGGAAAAAACACCAGGCTTTACTCCTTTCTCGAATGGTCTGGTACATTTTTTAAAAGATGTCCGTCATTGGAATCTTTTGTTTGAAAAGGAAAGCTTGACTTGTAGAAGATGCAAGTTTCATTCATCATGGAATCTCAGCCTTACAGTTGAATTTACACCCTTCTACCCAAGCCTTATAGATACGTCGTGTGTAGTCTGATCATAAAGTAGAATTATAGGATCACAGGTTTAAATCTAGGTGGCACAATGGATAGAGTGCTAAACCTGGATCAGGAAGATGTGAGTTCAAACTCAGCCTTAAATATTTAGCTGTATAATTATGGGCACTTTCTACCTCAATTTTCGTACTTATAAAATGAGGTTAATATTAACACCTACTTCACAGGATTATTGTAAGAATGAAATGAGACAATATTTATAAAGCATTTATCACAGTGCCTGGAACATGATAGGTGCTGTATAAATGTTAGATGTTACTCCCACCATTTTTTATTATTAGTTGAGAACCCAGGATATTCACACTGTAGTACATCCTGTCCAGTTAAGGCTTTGGGGGCTAGGAGAAACCTCAGGGGTGAACTTGAGATCATAGGAAATAACTTTGTCATTTCAAAATCTTATAGAAAAGTGAGTTGTCATTGATTATTAGATTGGATCTCCAACCTAAGAGAGGTATGAGACCTGGTTTCAGAACAGGGGAGATCTTGTTCAAGTTCTGCCTCTGATGTCTACTGGCTGGGAGACCCCTAGGCAAGTCATTTCTCAGTGGTCACTGGCAACCCTCTGTTATCATAAGGATATGGGGATTAGCAACAGGCAAGATTCATGAACTCTGAAGAAGACACAGGCAGTTTCTGCTCAGGGAGAAACAGTTAAACAACTAGGAGCTGAGTCTGAGTCTAGTCTTTCTAGCATGGACCTAGATAGCTAAACACTCTCTATCCTATGGCTTTTCCTTGTGATCCAGCCTATCTTTGTGAATCCTGCTGAAGCTGAGAGTATTTTCCAACAGAGCTGCTCAAGACTTCAGAGGACAACTGTCAGTGAGACTTTCCTCTGACCCTTGTTTCTGCTACCTTCAAGTCATTTTCAATTTTATATTAAATAAGGGGGGCTAATTTAATAGTTCTAGGAAGTAGATTTGTAGGTAGAAAAATATTAGAGTGGGTAAACAAACTAGGTTTTGGAGTTTTAGATAGATCATCCCAATTCCCTTCCCTTCCTTCACTTAACCTAAATTAAACGGTTAATTATATTTATAGTTTATACCCATTATTTAATATACTTATTTCACCTCTAAGACCAAATAATTGATACTGGCAGAGAGCTTTGTTACTGGTATGCTTACTACAATAACAAAATCAAATCCTATCAATAACTGCAAAAAATTCTTCTTCTCCCTCCCACCCCACCCCAACTCCTAGGATGGGACAATGTTTAGTTTAATTCCATTAGCCCATGACTGTGTGACTCAGACTGTGTCCATGACTGGTTTTATTGGGCCAGCCCAAGACTCTTATTGACCAGGAAAGACCAAGAACCTTTATCAGTTTGCAGGAAAACAGCCAGATACAGAATTTTTGCTAGCCAAGTCAACCTAATGGTAGCCTTCTCTCTTCCCTGAGCAATTGTACTACTTGTTGATGAGCTTAGAGCTCAAGGGCTGAGAATTCTGAACTAGTCAATCCATGTAAGCCACAATAGACTGTCATCCTGGCCAACCTCCCTTCAAACTTGTGGAGTGTTAAAGCTTCGAAGAGCTTTAAAATCTATCCTCTAGTTAGCCCAACTCTTTCAGGTTACAGCAATGGAAATGGAAGATCAGGAAGAGGGATTATTTGTCCCAAGTCAAGCAGCTAGAAAATGGTAAAACCAATATAAGCACAGGTCATTATTGAATCTCCTGGTAGGAAAAGACTCCAGAAGTCATCTCATTCAATTTGTACATGAATAGGAATCATCTCTACAACTTTTACAACTAAGGATCATCCATCTTTTGATTAAAGTTCTCTAGGGATGGGATGTTCAGGGGCTACTCCGGTATCCCATTTGACTTTTGCACAACTTTGACTGTTAGGAAACTCTTCATTTCAAATCAAGGTGCTCTTTCCACTGTTGCACTTGAATTTTCTTCATGCATCCTATATTCTTGCCGAATAAGAATTCTTGCTCTCCCCCCCCCCACAATATTTTCCTGACATGGGGCCTCTGTCTTCACTGTTTCCTTCATCTAAAGAATCTTCTCTTCTTCAGTTCCTCTTGTTTAATTAATGCCCAGTTATTAATATCCACTTAAAAGCTATTGCATTCCCAGATCCCTGCAGAAATATAATCTTTCCTTCCCCTGAACTTAGCATACTATCTGGTATATTGTAAACACCTAAGAATAAAAAAATCACTTTTTTATTCATGACTTTATCCATTCATTCATTTGAACTTTTGATATGTAAAGGTCTCTTTCATGTCTAGCCTATTGCCTTTGTTCCAAGGTTCTTTCCAACTCTGCCATACTACATTCTAAGAGTTCCTTCTTGCTCTGCTATTTTATTTTCGAAGAGTTCTTCCAGCTTGGATATCACTGTTTCTATAAGGGCTACCTCAATCCAAAGAATCAAAGAAAAAAGGACTCTACAAGAATGTCATTGAGGGCTATTAGAGTAAGGGAAGGAGCCTTATGAAAGAAATGGGATTGATCTTGAAGAGGAAACTGGGGTCAAAACTTTGGAGTGAAGGGGCAGAGTTATCAGTGGCATTTGGGCCACTGAAGGCATGGACTATAGTCTCATATGAAAGGAGTCTTCCCTCTGCAGAACTATTGGCTAGGCAATGGTCTTTTCTGTTACTTATACTAACAAAAGCATTCCAGTAGAAACTTTCATGGTGAAGAAATATGAATAGTGTAAGGAGTATATTATTCACTTTTAGAAAATACCTTAACTCTAACTGGCCTTGAGGGAATAATATTGTAAATTACCTGTTATTAAGTCTCCTAAAACAGAATAATTGCCTCCTTTCTTTCTGTCAGCATCAGCTCAAGGGTTTACAATGGATTTTGAATTTCTCATTAGAAGTAACTTAATGTTCATTCATTCATTGTTGACATGACACCATGTAGTAGAAAGAGCACTTGCCTTGGAAGTGAAAGGCTTGGATTGGTATCTTAGACTTGGCTCTTATTAGCTGTGTGACCACAGAAGAATCACTTCACTGCTCTGAGTCTGTTTTTTTTTTCTTCTATAAAATGGAGATAACAAACTAATGGAATATGAGAGTTGAGAGGACGTCAGCAGTCGCCTACATCAACACATAAATGAAAGAATCCCCACCTTAATAAACTTGATAAATGGTTGTTGAGTCTCTGAAAACGTTCAAGGAAGGTGAACCCACTACCTCTCAAGAAAGGCTATTCCACTTTTGATCTGCTCTAATTGTTAACAAGTTTGTTTGTTTTTTCCCTGACATCAATCCTCAATTTTCCATTTATTGTCCTTTTTCCTATCTTTTGGACCAAATGGAACAAAAGGTCTCTACATGACAGTCCTTCAAAAACTGGAACAGAGATATCATGTCTATCCTTATGTTTTCTCTTCTCCAAGCTAACCATCCCCAGTTCTTTCAACCAGTTCTCATCAAGGCGCTTTACACTTCTGATTGCCTACTTTTGGAAACTCTCCAGTTTATCAGGGTTCAGTTAAAAACCCAGAACTACATGTGACACTTGAAATGTGAATTGATTAGGTCAGAACACAACTGGACTATCTCTTCCCTATTCCTAGAGTCTCTGCCTCTTTTAATGCAATCCAAAATGATATTCATTTTTTGGGCTACCTTTTCACACTGTCCAATGTGAAAGCATCTGGGTAAGGCATTGGACAAAGTGCTGGGCCTCAAGTCAAGAAGACCAACCTTTCTGAGTTCAAATCTGACCTCAGACACTTTCTAGATGGGTGACCCTGAACTAGTTACTTAACACTGTTGGCCTCAATTTCCTTTTCTGTAAAATGAGCTGCAAAAAGAAATGGCAAACCACTCCATATCTCTGCCCTAAAAAACCCCAAATGGGGTCATGCTGAAATAACTAATGACAAAATCAATCCCTATCATCTCCATGTCTATTTCTATTTCTCTCTCAACCTTCAAATCACAATGTCATTCATAGCAAACTTTCATTCCACTAAAATTTCCCAATGATTTTCAGGAAAAAAATGCTGTCTAACGATGCAACCTGTCAGCTAGGTATCACAGCAGATCAAGTACTGGGTCTGGAATCAGGAAGACAAGTTCAAATGTAGAAATCAGACACATTATCTGACCTTGGAAAAATCACTTACCTTCCTCTCAGTTTTCTCATCTGTGAAAAGGGAAAAATAATAACATCTATCTCCTAGGATTGTTGTGGAACACAAAAAGATGATGATTTCAAAGAACTTCACACAATGCCTGACATACATTAAGCTCCTTATAAATATTAGCTGTTATAGTATTTGAGTTTATTTTTGTGCCCCAATATAAGAATTTATAAGCATCCCTGTTGTATTCCATGTTGATAGATTCAGTTCAGTGTTATAGCCAATAAGGACCTTTTTATATCCTATTATCCAGGTTGCCGCATCTTCTTCCCATATTTATATTAACTCTAAAATTGTTGAGCATGTCATTTATACCTTTATCCAAGTAAATGAAAAATACAACCAGTAGAACAAGACCAGGAACAGATCCCTGAGGCACTCCACTGGAAATATCCTGACAAGGTGATATTGAACTAGGAGCAGCTGAGTGGCTCAGTGGATTTAGAGCTATGCCTAGAGAATGGAGGTCCTGGATTCAAATTTGACCTCAGACACTACCTAGCTGTGCCACCCTGGGCAAATCACTTAACCCCAGTTGTCCAGCCCTTACTGCTCTTCTGCCTTGGAAACAATACACAATATTGATTCTAAGATGGAAAGCGGGTTAAAAATGATTTTGAACCATTACCAACTACTCTCTGAGAGAAAGCAAGTAAGAAGCCACTAAGTTTGAAGTCCATCTGACCATATAATCATCCAGTTCCTTTGTTTCCATTTTCTCCACCAGAAGAATATGGTAAACTTTGTTGAAAAGCTTTGGCAAATTTCATTAGAATATACTGGCATCATTCCTCTCATCTCCCAGTTTGGTAATCCTGCCATCAGCAAGGTAATGAGGTTTTTCTGGCATGATTTGTTCTTGAGGATGCCATGTTTGACCTCTATAATTGCCTTTCCTTTCTTCAATGTCAACTAACCTTCTCTTTAATGATCCATTCTAGAATTTTCCCAAGATCTAAAGGAAAACCCATTGCTTGAGAGTTCACAGGCTCTCTCCCCTTTTCTGATCACTGGCACGTTTGCTCTTCTCTAATCTCTTGGTGTTTTTGCATGATCTTTTGAATAGCACTAGTAGTGGCTAAGTAATCATAGCAATAGTCCACTCAGGGTAATAACACCTTCACCACCGACTTCACAGGATTGTAGGAAGGAAAGTGCTTTGTCTAAAGGTAAAGGTCTAAAGAAAAAGGAGTTATTATTAATTTTCCATTAAACAACTCTTATGGATTGACCCTTGCAATAAATTATTCTAGGTGTAGAGCTAGAAATAAAGAGGAATAAGAGTTCCTGCTCTCAAGGAGATTGCAGTTTAGCAGTACAGAATCAAGAGCAATGATAGAATGCAACTGCAAAGAATCATAACACAAATTACATTGCAATCTGGGCATAACAGCAATTGATTCAAAGTGGAAAAATTGCTACTTTCTAAGAAGACAGAAGAAGATGTTGGCCCTGAAAAGTGTGAAGGCCTTCAACAGAAGGGGATGATGGTAGGTGAGAGGTAAAGAAGAGAGAGAATTCCAGCTAGAAACTGATGGGGAGGAGGGGACCGAGAGGTATCTTGAGGGGCTGAGAAATAATTCAAGACTTGCTGGAGCTTAAAATAAGAGAGGAGAGATAAAGCCAGAAAGGTCAAGGTAGAATCAGACTTCAGAAGATGTGGAGACTCCAGCCACAGAGTTTTTACCCTCTCTTTGGCCAGTAAGATCTTCTAAGCAGGAACTTCATGTGAATAGAGCCATATGCTACCCTCTGCCTGCTGCTGCTGACTTTCTCCTACTTATCTGGACCTCCATACTTCAGTCTTCTTGATCCCAGTCCTCATGTTTGGAGAAGTAAATCTACTCATTTTGGGAACTCCCTCTTTAGGACCTAACCCAGCTGATTGTTGGCTGAATGTGTACAAACTGGTCCATTTTGCTCATAGTAAATATTTTCATTAATTGTGGAAATTAGACCATGCCTCAGTTCAACATTAGTTGGGCCATCTCACAGTCTTCCTTAATACTACTGTCTTTCTACCTTCACCAACAAAACACTCTTCCATGATTGCTTCTTCTCTACATGTACTGTCTTCCTCTATTGGATGGTCCACTCCTTGAGGGCAGGGGCTGGTTCTCTTTAAAATATTTTTATTGTTGTAATTTTTATTGCTCTAATGTACAATGATCACATGTGAATAAATTAACTATTTTTAGCAATGCAAGGACTCAGGACAACTCTGAGGGACTTATGACAACAACAAAAAGAAAAGCTAACCACCTCCAAAGAAGGAACAGAGAGTCAGAATGCAGATTGAAGCATACCATTCTTCACTTTATTTCCTACATGAATTTTTTCTCTTCTGCAAATGATATGTGACTTCTTTCATAACATGATGAATGTGGAAATAGGTACTGTATGATGATACATGTACAACCTATATCATCTTACCTGCCATATTTGGTAGTGGGTGAGAGGGAAAGAATATATATTGCAAAAGTTCATAAAACAATATTAAAACTTACATCAACATGTAAAAAATTAAAAAAATAAAATATCTCTAGTACTGAGTGCTTAGCACAGAATAAGCACTTAGTAAATCAGTTAGTCAATTAGTAAAAAAAACATTTATTAAGTTATTTCTTTGTCCCAGGCACTATTCTAAGGGCTGGTGCTATAAAGAAAGGCATTAGACGTCCCTGTCTTTAAGGAGTTAATAATCAAATGGGGGAAGATAATTTTAAAAATGCAAAAAAGTGGGGTGGAGAAGACACCTTAGCTAGACAGCATAATGGAGAAGTTCAGAGAGTAGAAATGGGAAAAATGGCATACCTGGGGATCATCCTGACATGGAAGTTTGTGGAGGAATGGTCTCTACTTTCCAATCAGAGGGAGAGAGGGGCCCCAGGGCATAGTGATGAGATGTGTTATAGCCTGATATAATTTTGCAGGATGAAGAGGTTGCTAGGGCATGATGGGGAAGTCCATATAAATTCAGCCTGGTGAGAAGTGCTTTTCCATTCATTTTCATGCATTTTAGGAAAATAACTGGCAGTTAAGGAAGAATAGGAGGGAGCTAGATGTAGGGGAAGCTGTTGTAAAAGTCCATCATATTCATGAGTGCCCTTTTACATTGCAGGGAGGGCAGAAGGATGTAATTTTCAAATTCAGCTGATGATGCTGGGGGCTTCTCTGTTTCTAAATGCTAGTCTGAGTAAGGTCACCTTTGGTGAGCATCATCCTTTAACCTGGGCTTGTAAAAACAACAACAACAACAACAAGGAAGAGCCCTGTGCCTGAAAAGATGCAAAATGAGGGAAATATTTTAACATGGATTTTCTATGTTATTCAGGCTCCTCTTATCTTCACACTTGCAGGCTAGTGGTATTCTTGCTTTGAGCATCACAGTAACTCTCCTGATTGGGCAAGCTCATTTTCATTAGTGGGATCCTTCACCACCACAGGAGATCTCATTTCTCCCAAACCTCAGCCACTCAGAAGCCAGGCACAGTGAGACCCAAGGCCAACATGAAGATTTCCTTTTTGAGTGCCCAGCCTCATTTTCATCAGAGAGGAGGGTTCATTGATTAATCCTATCTTGGGAAAGAGCTGCTCTCCCCCCCCCACCTCTCCAATGGGAAAAAAAATCTGCATAAAACAATGTGCCCTATAAAGAAGAGTACTGAGACAGATTTGAGTATTTTAACTCTGTCTGGAATGATACAATCCATTTTATGATTTTTTTTTAGATTAGTTGTGTATGCATGGACAAATCCTTTCACTGCTGTGAGCCCTCAGGTTACTCCTTATAAAGCTATCAAAGGATACCTTTCATTTAAAAAAAAAGAGGAAAAAAACAGAAAAAAGAAATAAAAAAAGAAATACCATAAAAATGCCACTGGGAAAATACTATAGATATCTGAGTTTTTATTGATATGTTACTCCAAAGTCAGTCTCAGGTGACCTCTAGAGTCATGGAGTCCTATGTGGGTGCTTATAGGCTCTGCTATGGGTGCGTAAGTACTTATATGAAATAAGAGACAAATCAAATATTGACCCTATAGTGGCCTGTTTGTGTTCATTGTCTGAAGACAGCCTAGATTCATTTTTTAAATTCAGACATTATATTTTATCCATTACACATAATAATAATTTTCAACAAATGCTCTCCATAATTATAATATCTAAATTGTCTCCTTCCCTACTTTCCCCCCACCCTCCAGAATGGTGATCAATTTGACCTGGGTTATACCTGTATTATCATGCAAAACATATTTCCAAATGGCTCATTGTTGTAAGAGAATACTCATATAGAACCAACCCCCCCCAAATAAAACCATAAACTAATCTGAAAAAATAGTATGCTTTAATCTGCATCAGACTCCAATAACTCTAGATACATTTCTGAACCTTGTCCCTGGAAAGCTAACCATTAGGGGTTGAATTATTTTAACTACAGGAACTTATAATGAAAATTGGTGGAAGGAGATGGCATCATGAGTTCATAAAGTAAGAAGTATTAATAATAAGCAATTAAGGGAGCAGCTGGGTGGGTGAGTGGATTAAGAAGCAAGTTTAGATATGGGAAGTCCTGAGTTCAAATTTAACCCAGATACTTCCTGCCTATGTGACCCTGGACAAGTCACCTGTGGCTGCCTCATTTGTCTCAACTGTAAAATGGGACGACTAGAAGATAGAAAGAATATTGAGTAGAAGAGGGCATCTGAGGTTAAGGGAAGTTTGTTAAAGATGTAACAGTGATTACAGAGGGCACAATGGAATGGATGGTTAAATTGGGTGGGGACATGGGTAGGACTGAGTCAATAGGGAGATGAGAACTGGAAGTGAAGGCAGTAGGAATGAGGCACTTAGGAAGCCAGGGAGTCATAAGACTGGAATAAAAAAGTTAGATATGAGATTTCACTAAGAGTTATGATGGAACTGCTACCTGTGGTTCTCACCTTCAAGAGAACTATAAATGACTTAAGATATTGTTTCCTTCCTTCCTTCCTTCCTTCCTTCCTTCCTTCCTTCCTTCCTTCCTTCCTTCCTTCCTTCCTTCCTTGCTTCCTTCCTTCCTTCCTTCCTTCCTTCCTTCCTTCCTTCCTTCCTTCCTTCCTTCCTTCCTTCCTTCCTTCCTTCTTTCCCCTCCTCTTTCTATCTTAGTAACAATTCTAAGACAGAATGGCAAGGGAAGTAGGAAAATGGGGTTTTGATTTTTCCAGGGTCACACAGCTAGGAAGTGTCTAAGGCCAAATTTGAATCCAGGCCCTCTCAACTCCAGACCAGGAGCTCTCTCCATTAAGTTACCTAGTTGCACACCCCCCCCTTTTCTTTCATATGTTAAAGAATGACAGATAATAGGCATTGGGTTAGGGAGTCTTCCTATAAATGAGGACCTGGCAGCAAGAGAAGGTAGCAAGACATCTGAACTCTGAGAAGAGACACCTTGACTCTATTCTCTTAATGCTCTGATAGCACTGAGCATGATACCTTATGTGTAGTTAGTTGGCTTTGGGTTGGGTTTTGCCTAATGGAATTGGATGCAAGACCAAATATGTGAATAACTAGCTGACTTTTTCAATTTTCATCTGAATGTCAGTTTATTAAGCCACAGCAAGATCAACTATTTCATTAGGTTTCTCAGGGATCACCCAACTGAAAAAATCTTTCATTAATGTGGTAGGTGCTCTATAAAATATTCGTGAATTTGATTTCTTTTGTGAAATAAGAGGAGAGCTCAAAAATGCTGGCTAGACATGTTGAAAGAGAGGAACAAAATAGATTGGCTAATATATTGGTGTAAAGAGTATTGTGTATTGAGAACTGGGACTGACATCATGACGAATCCTAATTCTGTAAGATTCATGATAAAGCATGCCACCCAACTCTTGATAGGTAGGTGATGGGTTCAGAATGTTACTTGAAAATCATTCTTTGGATATAGCCAATGGGGGAATTTGTTTTGTTTTGACTCTCCATGTTTTAAGTGAGATTTTGTTTTTTGTACTTTCTTCATAGTGAGGAGGGGAGGGTGGGAGGGAGAAAAAGCAGAACTTCATTAGAAAAGAACATAAAATACATTCAAAAGTCTAAACAAAATGAGCACTGAATTTAGAAACAGGAAGATCAGTATTTGAACCCAAGTGCCTGCTACTTTCTTGCTAGATGATAAATCTCTGAATCCCCATTTTCCTCATCTATGAAATGAGCACAAAAACTAACATGTTATCTACTTCCCAGGGTTGTTTGAAGAAAAAATGTAAACCTTATAATCACATATAACAATGAACACACACATACACACATCTATATTAATCTGAACTTGAGATTTCCTTAGTCTAGGAATTTCCAGTGAGGAAGCTCCTTTTCTTAATGTCACCAGTACTTAACTATGCAACTTAGAGAGAAGCCAGGGAACACTGAGAGTTTAAGTGAATTTCCCAGGGTCCCATAGTCAGAATGTGTAAGAAGAGAAACTTCAGTCCTCTATCTCCTGACTCTGAGACTAGCTGGCTATCCATTATGACCTACTGCCTTACAGCATGATATAAATGTGAATTATTATAAATAATATGGATATGTCATTTAGGACTGGGAATCATAAGATCATAGATTTAGAGCCAGAGGGACCTCAGAAGTCATTAATTACTACCAATGGACGGGAGGGAAGAGATTTATTCTAAAACTTCCTTAAGATTTCTTTTTACTGGGGGCATCTGGGTGGCTCAGTGGATTGAGAGCCAGGCCTAGAGACAGGAGGTCCTGGGTTCAAATCTGACCTCAGACACTGCCTAGCTGTGTGACCCTGGGCAAGTCACTTAATCCCCAGTACCTAGCCCTTACCACTCTTCTGCCTTGGAACCAATAAACAGTATTGATTCTAAGACAGAAGGTAAAGGTTTAAAAAAATTTTAAAAATATTTCTTTTTACTTATTATAAGAAAGAATGTAGAAAAGCAATAGAATTCTAGTTAAGTTATTAAAATGCTTTCATATAATTAGGTGGAAATGTGGCAAAATGCTAGGCATGGAGTCAGGAAAACCCGAGTTCTACTCCTGCCTCTCAGACACTTACTAATATTAACCCTGGATAATTCACCTAATCCTGTTTGCCTTAGTTTTTCTCATCTGTATAATGAGCTAGAGAAAGAAATAGCAAACCACTCCAGTATCTTTGCTGAGAAAATTGTAAATGGGGTCACCAAGAGTCAGGCACGACTGAATTGATTGAACAGCAATAACAAATAGAATTATAAGACACTAGAGCTGGAAGTGTAACAGTTAAAATTCAACTGTTATGATTAAAATTTAGGGGAAACTGAGGCAGGTAGAAATTAGTTTCCCTCTGCAAGGAATATTATATTTTTATGAGGTTTACTAAAGGTTAAAGATTAAAGAAAATACAGAATAAGAAAGCACATGTCTAGGCCCAGAGAGGCATTGACAACCTCACTTACATCATGAAAGAGACATGTCTGCTGGGGAGCGGAAGTAGGAAAGAGAGGGCCAATAGCCTTTATAGTCAGGTTAAATAGAAATTCTTGACCTTACCCAGGTGGAAATCTCAGTGAGATTAGAGGGCATTCTGGAAGCTAGTAAGGACTCCTGGGGTTTGGAGTCCAGGGTTCAATTCTCCATTTTTACAGAAGTACCCAATGGGGTGACAAAGATATGGATACAACTGAAATGAATGAACAACAGCAACATAGAATTATAAGATTCTGGAGTTGGAAGGACCCTTAGAACAAAGTATCTAGAATATTTGAAAACACAGGAAAGAATTAGATCTTGGAGGGAGCTTACAAATTAAGGTAATATATTTTATTTGTGTTAGAAATGAGTACAATGAAGCCCAGAGAGGGGATTGATATGCTCAAGGTCACATGGCAGAACCCAGGACCAGAACCTGGGTCTCCTGACTCCCAGGTTGATACTCTATAATAATTATGAATCTGAGGCTTGTCATCCTCAAAGTTCACTTTGTATTAAATGCATCACCTGAAAAGAAACCTTAAAGGCCTTAAGGACAATTTGATGCTGGGACCAGCTTCATCTTTAATGGACCCTTCTCAAGGACTTTTACATGTAAACAAGATCGTTAAACACTTAATTTGACATTTATTACCTTTAAATATTCATAAGCTACTGAATACTAAGGAAACACCTACTGCACTGTTCAAGCTTGACTGGATCTTTCAGAATATGATGTGCACGTGAATTACTCTGGAAGGTTTTTAGAGGAACTTGGTGGTTCAACTCCCTTGTTGGAGATGCTGATGGCTCCATCCCCCAGGGCCAATGCCAAATTCATGGAAGATGCTGTTTATCAACATGATGATGAACATGATGCCTCCTGGAGGCACCTAGGGAAACCTGGCCTCTCAATGGCTATGCCAATGAGGCATGAGTTCCAGAAGTTGGAAAGACTTTGAGTTTGGGTCCAGTCACTCAGCCAACAAGCATTTATTAAATTTTTACTATGTTTCAAGCACTCTGCTATAGGTCCAAGAGAGAACAGTGTTCCCCCACCCCAGGGACCCCAAACTCCTATGTTATGTTGAAGCTTTACAAAGCACAGTCTTCCCAAAAGCTATGTGAGGCAGAGTGCCTTATTATCCTATTTTTCCAGAGGTAGAAAGGAAGGTTCCAAGCAGCCAAGTGACTTGGCTCTGGTTCATAGCTAGCAATTGTCCTCAAAGGTTTCTCTCTTGATATCCAGCTGAGTTCTCTTTAGTTAGGTTTGTAGATTTTCCTTGCCAGAGAGGTAGCCTAGGTAAGACACAGAGGTGTAGTCTCACTCACAAATCTTGCCCCCTACTCCCTTCAGGCTCACTCCAGGGCTGTCTGCCGTCCAGTTGTCATCCTCATCCCTCTCCCACTGTAATCTCATTGGAATCCCTAGTACATAGGACTCTGATGAGTGAGATTTGGCTTCATCCACAGCATGTCCATCCTTCCCCAATTCTTTTTCCAGCTCCACTTTTGCGTTTTCTTCTTGCATTACAATATAAGTTTCTTGAGGCCAGGACCTAGCTTCCTTGGTTATCCTGAATAATTAGCCCAGTGTCTGACATGCAAATGATGTAATAAATGCTCGGTCTATTTATAATCCATCTTTGTACCTGCTTGCCAAATGGTGTGCAACATATCTGTTGGATCCGTCTAAATCTAACTTTGTTTTGTCTTTCTAAACTCATTACTCATGACTCTCCATTTTAGTCAAACTGGCTTATTTGCCATCCTCTTGTCTTGTCCATTCCTTTCTTTGTGGCTTTGGTCGCACCATGCTTGAGATAGACTCCACCTTCTCCTAATTTCTCTCTCCCCCTGTTCATATTGTTCTTTTCTTTAGAAGCTTAGCTCAGGTGCCATCTTCACAAAGAATCCTCTAATAATGCCCTCCAGGCAATAGTTATTTCTCTCTCCTCAAATCTCTGAGTGATCCTATTTTGACGTATCCTCTAGAATTATTTTCTCTCATAATTTAGTAATCTTGCCTAAGAAGTATTTCCTTTATTAGGCTTCTTGAAGCTTCTTGAAGTAAGGAACCCTAATTATGTTGGCATCTTATATAATGCCTACCATAAGACTTTGCCTAGAATAGGACTTCTGCAAATGTTTGCTAAATTGAAACAGATTAATTCTAGGAAAAGCTCATTTTACTCTAAGCAAGCCTAATAATAAGAGGGTTTTTCCCCTTTCCCTGAGGACCTTTAAGGCAAGAATCAGCTTGAATCAACTTGCTTTTCTCTTGAAAGCTCTTCTTCTCCACACCCATCCTTGTACTTGCTCACACTATTTACAATGCATGGAGGGTCCTCTCATGTCTCTTCATCATTCTTAACCTCTTTAATTCCCATTTATTCTTGGAAGAACATCTCAAATTCTATCAATTCTCAACAGCCTTGTCTGGCCCCCTTGGTCAGTAATCAGGCATAATATAGTACTTTACACTTCTTAGATGAAAGAACTCTTATTATATGGTAGGGAAACAAAACATTAATACAAACTAAATGAAAGTTAACACAAAACAATTTTGCAGAGGGTGGCACAAGTAACCAGAGAGATGTGAGTGGGGGGAACCAAAATAAAAACATACATATTAAATGCCAGAAACACTGAAGAGACAAATACTATTATTTCCACTTTGTGAAGAAAGCTTACATGACTTGATTGCCTTTGCTTATATGGAGAGAATGTTGAGTAGACAAAATTTGAATCCAGCACCTAGGACATGGAGTGTCTGTTGCATTTTAATTAATATTGCATCTTAATCTTTTGTGTCTTAATAAATATTGTATCTTAATCTATTCTATCTTCGGTAATTACAATTTGAACCCTAGAACTACAATTCCCAGCACCCCACTTTTCTTCTCACATTACATGCTGACATAGGGAGGATATAAGTTTTGTGCAGCCCCACCTCCCTTCCTCTTCCTGTGATCAGTTTTGATGGAGGTGGCATGAGGTGAGAGCCAGGAGACTATTGCTCATGTGCTTTTAATTTTGTTAGATAATTAGTTCTTTTTTACTTCTGCTTCCTTTTTATTCCTTGTACTTCAAGTGATTGTTAATAAACTCTATAAAATGAGTGTTGGATATTAATTTAAATTCTATAATCTTAAGTGTCTATTGAATAGGAATGATTTCTTTAGTCCCTTTGCCAGGCTCAGAGATTAGGTGACATGATTTAAGAGGGTCACATTTTCTTGAAGTTACTTGCTCTCTCTCTCTCTCTCTCTCTCTCTCTCTCTCTCTCTCTCTCTCTCCATCTTTGTTTTTGTCTCTCCTCTGTCTGTCTGTCTCAGTCTCTGTCTCTTTTTCTGTCTCCCTCTGTCTCTGCCTCTGTCACAGTCTCAGTCTCAGTCTCTGTCTCTGTCAGTGGGTGTAGATGTATACACAGTCCATTTACTGCACATTCTCTCTCTGTCTCTGTCTCTGACTTTGTCTCTGTCTCTCTGTCTGTCTGTCTGTCTGTCTGTCTCTGTCTGTCTCTCTCTCTCTCTGTCTCTTCTTACCTTCTGTCTCTGTCTGTCTCTATCCTTGCCCCTGCCTACCTCCCCTGCTTCTGATTTCTGGATCTCTCTGTCTCTGGCTGTCTGTCTGTGTCTCTCTCTCAGATACACACACACACACACACACACACACACACACACACACACACACACACACACCAAGGCATATTCTATATGTACATATTTAGAAATTATAACCTGTATATGTCCATAAATGCTCTCTTGATATTTACTTATGTTTATATATGTATAAGAATGCAAATGGCAATTTATTTCTAAATCATTTTGCAGTTACAAAGTACTTTCATATAGATATATAAAATCCTTACAATACCTTGTGGAGTAGGCAATGGGAGCATTAACTCTGCTGTTTTATAGATGAAGAAAAAACAAAGCGGTCCAGTCACAAATAAATAATGGGATCAATCCATCAAAGAAGGCCTTAGGATTTCCAGTTTACTCTCTTTCCACTATACTGTTTGAAAGTCATATGCCTTTCAAAAAAGACAAAACAAAATTTTAAAAAATCGATGAGGAAACAGATATCCAGAGAAGGAAAGTAACTTCCCCAACATATGCAGAGATTAGAACTCACATCTCTTAAATCCCCAGCTAGATCACTTTCCATTATTTTACTATATTTACTGAAAACTTCCCTAGTTTGCATACTTATTTGGACCCTATTTTTATAGGTGAAAAAAGCTTTGCTTCTTTCTCCCAAAATGTAGCTCAACAACCAAAGAAAGCTGATTTGCCTTGAAGTAATAGCTTCTTCTTTAATAGAAGGCTGTTTTGAATGCCCCCCCCCCATTCCAGAGTGTATTCACTTTCACTACAGTTGGCTATGCTCCAAATACCAATTCATTGTAGCTTTTGGAGAGAGAAGATTACTATGTTTAAAACCTGTTATTTCAAGGGCAGATGAAAGATTTTGAAGGAATTAAGAAAACACTCCATCATTTACTGAGTTGGCGGAGTGTCCATGCCCTACCCCCTCCTCCCTACCCCCCTTAGAAATTAATAGCAAACCATATTCTGAAGTGACTGAAGATTAGATGAAGAGAAAATTAACAAAGGAAAAGAAAGGGCCAAAGAGAGGCGGGATGATGTGGTGTAAAGAGCCCTGGGCTGAATGTCAGGAGACCTGGGTTCTCTCCCGTGCTCTGACATTTTTTCCAAGGGGCCTGGATACTTCATCTCTTTGATGTTTAATTTCCTCATCTGAAAAAAGGATTGAATTTTTACACTGATTACCTTAAAGGGTGGCTGAGAGGATCAACTGAGATAATGAAGATAAAATGCTTTGTTAGAATATATAATATAATATAAGTAGAGAAAAAAGTTTCTTAAATTTCCTGGTATTATAAATGGAGAAGAGTTGCACTAAACTTGATTTCCTCAACTATAAAATGGATGTAATGATTTTTAAATTGCCTACTTTATCAAGGCAGTTGTGAAGAATCTGTAAATTGCATTCTTTACAGATGTGAGCAATTTGATTATGCCCTATGAGTTACTTGTGTTTATTGTGGGCAAAATTTGATGAACCAGAACCTTTGTTACCAAATCTCAGAGGCAGAAGAGACACTTTCTTGGAACACATAGTGAGGTGGTACGGATTATACCTACCTTACTGAAGTGCTAAACAGACAACACACAGGCAAAAGTAAGCTAGACCTTGCCTTTAAGAAGTTAACATTCTAAGAGCCAAGCCTAGAGACAGGAGGTCCTGAGTCCAAGTCTGGCCTTAAACATTTCTTAACTGTGTGGCCCTGGGCAAGTCACTTAACCCCTATTGCTTCACCCTTACTGCTCTTTGGCCTTGGAACCAATACATAGTATTGATGCCAAGATGGAAGGTAAGGGTTTAAAAAAAAAAAGAATTAACATCCCAAGGGGAGAGATGGAACAGGGAGAGTGTTTGGGCTTAGGAAGTCACAAAAATAGTGACTATTATTATTGGGAGATTGTATAGAAAATAGCACACTCATTTTTCAGATAATGAACCAGAGGCTTAGAGAACTAAAACACCACATAACTAAGAATTGGTAGGTTTGACTTTAAAGCCTATTTTCCAGAACACTAATGCATTGCTGGTGGAGTTGTGAATTGATCCAATCATTCTGGAGGGCAATTTGGAATTATGCCCAAAGGGCACTAAAAGACTGTCTGCCCTTTAATCTAGCCATACCACTGCTGGGTTTATACCCCAAAGAGATCATAAGGAAAAAGACCATAGAAGAATATTCATAGCTGCGCCCTTTGTGATGGCAAAAAATTGGAAAATGAGGGATGTCCTTCAGTTGGGGAATGGCTGTACAAATTGCTGCTGGTGATATAATACTATTGTGTTGAAAGGAATAAAGAAATGGAGTGGTCGAATTCCATGTGAACTGGAACAACCTCCAGTAATTGATGCAGAGTGAAAGGAGCAGAAGCAGGAGAATATTGTACAAAGAGTCGGAAACACTGTGGTACAATTGAATGTAATGGACTTCTCTACTAGCAGCAATGCAATGATCCAGGACAGTTCTGAGGGACTTATGAGAAAGAATGCTATCCAAAGAAAGAACTGTGGGAATGGAAATGAATTAGGAAAATATGTGATTTATCAAGTAATGTGCTAAGAATATGATTGAGGTTTTGGTGTTTAAGAATTGCTCTACTGCAGATATGAATAACATGGAAATAGGTTTTGAATAATGATATATATATATAACTCAGTGGAACGGTTTGTTGCATGTGGGAGGGGGAAGGGAAAATTGGGGTGGGGGAAGGGAGGGGATCATGAATCATGTAATCATGGAAAAATATTCTAAATTAAAACAAAAAATAAATAAATTAAGCCAATTTTCCTGGGCCGTGATTTATTAAGAACAAAATTTCTACTGAAACTCATACGAGCTAAAGATTTGATTGATAACCTTTCTGATAGCAATGATAGTATTGACTTGGTTATGTTTCCAGAGATGAAAATTAAGGATGGCCTTACCTAATGGCAGGCAAGTGTGAATTTTAGTTTTACTCTACCCTGCTTAGTCTTTAGAAATTCTAGCAACCAGGAATGTATACACCCCTATTTGAGGATTAACTGTTGAGGAGGATGGCCTATGACCGACATGTGCTAGAAAGTGACAAATCAGAAACAACTGACAGACCCCCTGAGCTGTCCTAAGTCAAGCTTAAGCTACCATTGGTACATGTGAGACACAGGAAGTGATGTAAAGAACGGCCTATATATTTCCCGTCATTTCCTCTTGCTGGGGCTCTCTTGCTCTTGCTTGGAGGTTGGGAACTCCTCATGGCTGTTAGGCATGTGCAGCTTGCCTGCTTGCCGGTGAGGTGACTGGAAGAAGCTCTGTAGCGTGGGTTAGGTGAGGCATCTTCCCTGAGTGACCTTGGTGAGTGGTTTAGGCTAATTCTGCTTTTCCTTTACTTCCTAAAGCACCATCCTCCTAGGAGGCCCCTCATCTTGGAGGAGGCCTCATGGCTGGAAGCTGAACTAGATTGAGAAGGTCCCTTGGCCTAGGCCTCTGAACTCTTATCTGGCTTGCCAGAGCAGTCCAATTTATTTTCTTCTCTCTTCTTCTTAATTTCTTCCTACTATTGTAGTTAAACCACAATAAAAATCCCAAACTGACTTGAGTATTTTATTGGGATTGAATTTTAATCTCTGTTGACCACTAGTGTAATATATTCAATTAACAACCCTAATTATTGCCTTAATACAAGAAGATGGCAGAACATGACTGGGGTTGGCTAAATAGAGCAGGCCATGGCCAGCACTCGCTCATCATGACAATGTGAACCTTCCATTAGGAATTCCAGAACTGAAAAAAATTAAGTCCCTGGTTCATGACCTTTGGTCACACTTCCTAGAAGCAGCTAAATGGTGCAGTGGATAGAGTGCGGGGCCTGGAGTGAGCAGGATCTGCACTAAGATATGACCTCAGACAATGACTAGCTGCATGACCCTGAGAAAGTCAGTTAAATGCTGCCTCACTTTCTTCATCTGTAAAATTAGAATAATCATAACATCTGACTCCTAGGGTTGTTGTGAGGATCCCATGAGTTCATATTTGTAAAGTGCTTAACATAGTTCCTGGCACATAGTAGCATTTAATAAATGCTTCTTCTTTGCCTCCCTCCCTCCCTCCCTCCCTCCCTCCCTCCCTCCCTCCCTTCCTTCCTTCCTTCCTTCCTTCCTTCCTTCCTTCCTTCCTTCCTTCCTTCCTTCCTTCCTTCCTTCCTTCCTTCCTTCCTTCCTTCCTTCCTTCCTTCCTTCCTTCTTTCCTTCCTTTCTTTCTTTCTTCCTCCCTCCCTCCTTTTCTTTCCTTCCTTTCTTTCTTCCTCCCTCCCTCCCTCCCTTCCTTCCCTTTCTTTTCCTTTCCTTCCCTTCCTTCTGGTACATCAGCAGTGCTGCATGCAAATAAGTGACTGGGGTTGTAGGTGCCACTTTTAAGAAAGAACATTGACATCCTAGAACATATTTAGAGGAGGAGAATCAGAGTGGAACAAAGATTTGAGAACATATTATGTATGGAATCAACTGATTCAGTGGAGAGATTTTTTTTTTTAGATTGGAGAAGATGGTGGTGGAGAAGACTGGGTGATTGGAGTTTGGGGAAATAATCATTTACTCAAATATTTAAAGGTTGTCACAATGGAATATAAATTAATCATGTTTTGGCTCCAGAGAACAGACTGAATGGCAAAGGGCAGAAACACATTTTGAATCAGCATAAGAAAGAAGTTATCATTAGAAAACAGAAAAGGATGCTTCTGGAGGTAGTAATTTCCCTGTTGATGAAGAGCTTCAGGCAGTGAGTTTTTTTGGGATTCCATGGAGTAAATCTTGACTTTGGGTTGTGGATGAACTGGATGATCTCCCCAGTCCCTTCCATATCTAGGATCCTACGGTCCTTTGTCCATGTATACACTAACCATAAATAGTTGGGCTTTTTTAAAAATTCCATCCCCAACAATGAGAATCAGCTTTAACAATTTTGACTTGAGGGCCAAAGAAATTGTCAGACATTGGGGAAGCATCATGTTCATTCAGTATGATTACTAATGTGTGAAAGAGGATTAATTCTTTTTAGGAACATATTTGCCTTGAAGAGTTGAAACAAAAAGGGATACTTTTGGATGACATTCACACGTACAAAACAAAATTTTGCAGAATGTTTTTCTTCCATAACTCTATTATTGCTGAGAGATGGTACAGGCATTAGCATACCCATTTTATAGATAAGAAACCAGAGCTAAGAAAACTGAAGTGACTTTCTCAATGTCACATAGTTAAGAATTGGCAGGTTTGACGCCAAAGCCAATTTTCCTGGTGACACAATATGTTAAGAACATAATTTTCATGAAACACACAAGAATATATATATATGTATATACATATATACACACATATAGATATATACACACACATGTTTCCTCTCATCATCATAGCTAATATTTATATAGCATGCTCTATGTACTAGGCATTGTGCTAAGTGCTTTACAATTATTATATCATTTGGTCCTCACAACCTTGGGAGGTAGGTGCTATCATTATGTCCATGTTATGCATGAGGAAACTAAGGCATGCAGAACTGAGGTGACTTGCCCTTGTTCTTACAGTTAGAGTCAGAGGCTGGTTTTGAACTTAGGTTTTCCTAAAGCCTGGTCCAGAACTCTATCCACTGACCCACCTAGTTGCCTCAATATTTAAAAATAATCAATAGCCATGTTGGCAAACCTATGACATACAGACCAGAGGGGGATGCTCTCTTTCCCTTCTCTATGCATGCCTGAGGATGTTTCTTACACCAATTGCCCTCCCATCTGCCCAGCAGCTCAACTGGAGCACTTCCTCCCTCCCCTGTCTGGGATAAGGAGGCTGCTTCACATATGGTGTGAGGGTTGCAATTTGGAAATGTTCTCTGAATGGCTCCCCATCACTGGTCTATAGGTATGTGAATGGAAAGAACTGGTGATATCTAACCTGCTTCTTTTCAATTCCATTGAACAAGATGTCCCACCCAGATTAGACTCACCACCTCTAAACTCACTACCCTGCTGCTAACTCAAGCCTTGGTTAACATTAACCCCCTCACTCAGCCTTCTCTCCCTTCTTTGGAAGGTTGGAGGGCAAAGGACCAAACTCGTCCTATAGAAAGGGCACAGACTGGAATTTGGACTCACTCCACTCTGCACCTGCTTTCCTGTTTGCTTTCACCTCTATAGAATGTGATGCCCCAGCACTGAGTACCCCATGATGTCTGGTTCATCCTCACCCCTTTCCTGCCTCCTTTTATATATTCTCTTCCCCCTTATATTATAAGCTTGTGATAGGCAGGGCTTGTCTTTTTACTTATTGTAGCCTCAGCACTTAGCACACTGCCTGACACATTATGGGATTTAATAAATATTGAGTGGATTTACCCTGGAAAAGAGAAGACTTTAGGGAACTTTGGCAGCATTATTGTTATCAATCATTTGAAGGAATACCAGGGAAAAGTGTAATTCTCTTTGTCTATTTGGCTGGAGAGGGCAACTTTAGGGAAAAAAATAGATGGGAGGTAAAAAGAGATGCAGATTTTGGCTTAATATAAGGAAAATATTATAAGAAAAATATATCATGGAATTCTAGATTTAAAGGGAAAAGAAACTTAGTGTTTTACCCTGTAGTTTTGCAGGTGGGAAAACAGATTCACATAGACTCATAGACTCACTTTTAACTTACCCAGAACCATACTTAGCCTAATTAGCCTCAGTTTCCTCATCTGTAAAAAGTAAGCTGGAGAGGGAAAAGTATCTTTGCAAGAAAACCTTAAATAGGGTCACAAAAATATAGGACACGATTGAAACAACAAGAACTGCAAATATTTTTAGTAAGCATCTGAGTTAGGATTTGAATCCAATTCTTTCTGACTCAAAGCTCAGTCCCCTACCTGAATCAGACTTCTTGTTTGAGTCATGTGACTTGGTCAAGCCTATGGATTTTTTAAAAATACTTTTGAATCTGAGTGGTTTATGCTTTTTTTCTGGGTTATACATATGTTGCATACAAAACATTTTTGGAAGTGAATAATTCACTTCTGTAAGTGAACAATCATAAAATCAAAACTCCAAATCACATTCCCAAAATACACAAGTGATAAATCATGTTTTCATCTGTACTCCTACTCCAACAATTCTTTCTCTAGAGGTAGAGGTGGATAGCATTCTTTGTCATAATTTCCTCAGACTTCTCCTAGATCATTGCATTGTTGTTAGTAGCAAAGTCTCTCACATTTGATCTTCCCACAATATTTTGGGTACTGTGTACAGTGTTCTCCCAGATCTGCTTATCTCACTCTGCATCAGTTCCTAGAGGTCTTTCTGGCACTTTCTGAAATCGTCCCATTCATCATTCCTCATAGTACAATGGGATTGCATCACCATCATCTACCACAATTTGTTTAGCCATTCCCCAATTGATGGACATTCTTTTAGTTTCCAATTCTTTGCCACCACAAAAAGTGCAGCTATAGATATTTTTGTACAAAAGGGTTCTCTACCATTTTTCTTATCTCTTTGGAATACAGAGATGGACTTTCTGAGAATTTTTTAATGCAGAAAATAAAATGCATAGAATTGCAAAGGAAACCAGTTATGTTGAAATATAGTCATCAAAATATTTTTAAAAGTCAAGTTCATGGATCTCAGATTAAGAGGGCCTGCATTAAAGATATCTGAAGGTAGAATGGATTTATAAGAAAAGAGTAAGTTGTCCATCATTCGAGGATTTCAAGGGAAGGTTTGGTGGTCATTTATCAGTTATAGTAAAGAGGAAAAACCTTTTTTCAGGACTAGAGGGTCTGTAGAGACCCAAACAAAATTAAGATCCTTCAGTTCTATACTTTCTATTCAAAGTGGTTGAATCCAATTTGTTATTATTTAACAATGGTGGGAAGGGGGAGGGGTTTCTTTGTTCTCCTCCTCCTTCATATTTCAGAACATTTTGGGGAGATATACTTCTTCCAAGTATTCCTAGATGGTAATCATCAGCCCATTCTGGGTCAAACCCTGAGAGAGGAAGGCATTGTGAGGATGACAGACACACACTTATACACATACAGCAATTTGGGAAGAGAGAGGAATATTCTTGAGGCAAAAGGCAGTAATGTGGTTTATTGTATAAAGTCCTGGAGCTGAGTGTTAAGGAAGGAGCCCTGGGCTATTCCAAGCCTCAGCAGTGACAAGTCTTATAGCAATCAACTGGGCTTTGTGAAGAGAAAATTGGGCAGAAGCAATTTCATGTCCTTTTATGGTAGATCATTTAGAGAAGAGGGAATCTGGGTGTCTATGCCCCTATTTTTAAGAAAAATGTTTTATTTATGCCTTTTGTTTTTCACATCACAGCTATTTCCATATATACTCCCCTTCACCCACCCACCCTTCCAGCAAACAAAGAGAGCAGTTCATTGGAAATCAACAGACAAAAGCAACCCCATCTGACCACACATGCAACACTCCTTACCCTAATTCCCCCACCTCTGTCCTGAAAGCAACAGAGTGTTTTCCATCTGTTCTCTGGGACCAAGACTGAGAATGTCAATTAATCTCAGTCAGCTGGCCTTTTACTGAATTTTCCATTTACATAGCTTTAGTTCTTGGATATATTATTCTCTTGATTTCATCCCCCTCCCCCCTTCTATGCATCAGTTCATAAAAGCCTTGTCGAGGTTCTCTTAATTCCTTTCATCTGTCATTTCTCATGGGAGAAGAATAATCCACTAATGTTCTTACACCATAATTTGTTCCTTATTCCTCAACTGATGGGCACTCAGCCTATTGCTAGTTTTTCCCCTCCTTTGCTACCATTAAAAAGTTTTCCCCTACATATGCTGCTCTCCCTTCTATGCCTCCTGCTTTCATAGATCTGCTTCTTTCCAAAAAGTCCCAGACCAGGGTAAGAGAGGACGCCATCCCTTAATTATTGTCAAAATCAAGTGGAATATCAGTCGAAAGTTTGCCAGGTATTTTCCTCCTAATAACCTTCATTGTGCTCTATTACTACCCCCATTTGACAGAGGAGAAAACTGCCCATGAGGATAAATAATAGCCATCCAGTTACAGTAGAGACAGGCTGAGCTCAGAGAGGGTCTCTATCTTCAGCTCAGTGTGCTCTTTTCCCTCTACCCTGGAGCAGGCATCTTCCTATGAATTTGATTTCTCCTTTTACACTTAGATCCCTATTAAGGTAAAGAATAAAGAATCCCCTGAAGTGTTTGGATGTGAGTTCACACTATTTGAAGTTATAATTATGTAAAATATGGTAATTGGTCCCAAACCAAAGGAAATGTGCAGTGTGAATTCAAATAATGTGACCACCTCAGGGGATCCCTTTATTCTGGGGACTTGGCTGTTTGAAATCAGCAGCAGCAGCAAAAGGATATATATGTCCTATTCTTATATGTATATATGTATATATATATATGCATATATAAATAAAAAATAAATATAAAGATAAATAAGCATATATATATATATAATTACTTCAATGTTTGTATATTATTATTCCCATTTTACAGGTGAGAGATCTAACGCAGAGGAAGAAACTTTCCTGACCAAAATTACAAAGATATTAAGTGTCATATACAGGTCTCAAATCTATGTCTTTTGATGCAGATTAGTTCGAACTAGCAATCCACAAGCTGGAAAGATAGATTGAGGTCAGGTAATATATGGCTTACCTTGTATTAGGAGAATACAACATGTACACAGATAAGGAAATACAAAATACATACAAGTAAATAGAAAGTAATTTGAGGCAAAGTGGGGTAGTGAATAGAGCACTGGATTTGGAGTCAAAAAGATAGGAGTTCAAATACAATCTTAGGCACATACTAACTCTTTCATCCTAGTCAAGTCATTTATGCTTCTGTGTGACTCAGCTTCCTTAATTGTAAACTGAATATAATATCACATGCCTTGCAGGAATGTTGTGAGAAGCAAGTGAAATATTTGTAAAGTATTTAGAACGCATAATGTCTGCAACATAGTGGATATTTAATAAATGCTTCCTTCCTTCTTTTTCTTTCTTTCATCTCTCTCTTCCTTTCTTTCTCTCTTTTTTCTTTCTCCCTTCCTTCCTTCTTTCCTTCCTTTTCCTTCTGTCCTTCCTTCCTTCCTTGATTGCTTCTTTTCCTCCTTCCTTCCTTGATTGCTTCCTTCCTTCTTTCCTTCCTCCTTTCCTTCCTCCTTTCCTTCCTTCCTTTCTTTTCTTCCTTTTGCTTCCTTTCCTTTTCTTTCTTTCTTTCTTTCTTTCTTTCTTTCTTTCTTTCTTTCTTTCTTTCTTTCTTTCTTTCTTTCTTTCTTTCTTTCTTTCTTTCTTTCTTTCTTTCTTTCTTTCTTTCTTTCTTTCTTTCTTTCTTCCTTCCTTCCTTCCTTCCTTCCTTCCTTCCTTCCTTCCTTTCTTTTTTCCTTCTTTCTTTTTCCTTCTTTTCTTCCTTCCTTCTTCCCTTCTTCCTTTATTCTTCCTTCCTTCCTTCTTCCCTTCTTCCTTTATTCTTCCTTCCTTCCTTCCTTCCTTCCTTCCTTCCTTCCTTCCTTCCTCTCTCTCTCCCTCTCTCTCTCTCTCTCTCTCTCTTTCCTCTCTTCTTTCCTTCCTTCTAGAGTGGCTTAGATGTAAAATTGTATTTGTTAATGTCCCTTGAGAAATGTATTTAGACCATCCATGATGAAGAGTATATTTTATATGGGTACATAGCGAGTCAGAGAAAAAGACACATACATACATACCACATACATACACATAAGTTCATGAGTTGTTAGGGTCCAAAAAAAGATCTCAATAACACAGGATGTGGCATTAAAGATAGTATGATGGTACTTAATAAAGACAAAATTATGATCTACACATGGTTAAAGATTCAGTTTTACAAGTATCTTATCCATCAGCTAGATAATCTATGGAAAAGACTGGGGCTTTTCATTTATAGCCAGCGTAATGTGGGTCACCAGTGTAATTTGACCTGTGAATAAGGCTAGTGTGTCATTTGGTTGTATAAGAAGATCATTATATCCAGAACACATGAGTTCTGCTATCAAAACACCATATCTGGAAAATCACGTGCAACATGGGTAGTGCCCTTTAGCACCTCACCACCAAATTATATGGAATTTATAGGTGAACAAGTTAGAAAGCATCTAGAAGAGGATGGCCAAAAGGGTGAGAGAGTAGGGGATGATGCTGGAGGAGGACCATTGGAAAGGAAGACATATGGAGGCTCTGATTTGTATTTGAGATGCTATCATATGATTGAGGAAAGCTATCTTCTTATCAGAAGACTGTAAGGGAGGAGAAGCGAGTGGGGGATTTTCTCTCTGAAAACAGTTGTGGTTTGGTGTTCAGTTAAGTCTGACTCTTTGTGACCCCATGGACCATAGCTATCCAAAGCATTTTCTTGGCAAAGATATTATAGGGTTTGCTATTTCTTTCTCCAGAATCAGGCAATCAGAGGTTAAGACTTGCTCAAGATGACACAAGTAGGAACTGTCTGAAACTAAATTTAAACTAAGTTCTTCTTGATTCCAGGACCAGCAATCTATTACCTGAGTCACCTTGCTGCCTCCTAGTTGTATAGAGATAAATGACTTGCCCAAAGTCAAACACCTAGGAAATGTCAGAGTCTAAGTCTTCCTGGCTCCTGGGTCAGTATATTTTACTGAGCCACAGCTGCCTGTAAATAAAGAGATGAGGTCTTTAGCCTAAAGATGGTGGGAGAGGTATGAAAAATCTTGAAGAGGGAAAACAAATTTTGGAATAGTTTTGTGAAGAATGAATCAATTAGAGAGGAATAAAAGGACTGCCTTGCTGGATAGAGGGCTCAGTTGAGATTAGAAAACTTAATTTGTGGGGGACTCTTGTCAGTAGGATTTCATGGCTTCCTTTAGCTCTATTCAGCAGTATGTGTAAAAGTAGATGCTGGGGAACTTTCAGGTAAGCATGGTGGCAGTCTAGATGCAGGATGCTTCCTCTCCCCAGCACCCACCAATATAGACTACCTCAAAAGACCAAAAAAATAAAACATTCTCATAAGTGCGGAGGGACTCTAAAGTAGGGTGCAACATTGAAGGTATGTGGGATTTGGGCATTTCCACACTATAAGGGGGAAAAAAACTACCACCCAAACATGAGCTGATCTTTCCTCCCCCACCCCATGTATGGAGCCAGAGTCAGAGCCAGCATGCGCCAGAATCAGTGAGTGAGTGAGGGGCAAGTCTAGAGTGAACAAGGGACACCTCTAGGTCCTTGGGAGCTGACTAAGACCACCAAAGACCTACCCCTGAGAGCAGCTACACCTGAAATCCTGGTAGGATGGGGAGCGCAGACCATGGGCCCTCCTGGGAAGGCAGAGCAGAGAAGAGCTGTGAACAGCAGAGGGGAGGTGGAGATTCAAGAGCTTGCCTCAGGCACAATCCTTGGTCCTTAACTCCATACACAGAGAACCTGCGAAGCTCACTCAGATTTCTGACTAAAAAAGAAAGGTAAAACCTCCACTATGATGGAAAATTGTGCACAGGACTAACAAACACTCTCCAATAAAAACAAAACAAACAAAAAAAAAGGCAGTGACCCTCAAAAAATTTTATGGAGAAAAAACCCAGGCTACAGAGGAATTAAAGGAGGAAATTCAAACACAGAAAAAAAAAAAACCTTCTAAAAATGGAAATTTTCCACAAGCTCTGGAAGAATTTAAATTGGAGCTTATCAGAAAGATGGAAGCCTTCTGGCAAGAGAAGTAGGAAATGGTTCAAAGAGGAAAAAAATAATGCAGAAAATCAAAAGATAAAACAGAAACCAGGCCTTAAGGATCAGAATTGAGCAACTGGAAACCAATGATCTTGCAAAACAGCAGGAATTAATAAATCAAAGTCAAAAGACTGACAAAATAGAAAAAAAAACCATAAAATATCTCACTGACAAGGTGACAGATCAGGAAAACAGAAGAAGGAGACAAGTTGAGCATCATTGGTCTACCCGAAAAACCAGAGATAAGCAAACATCTCGATGCCATACCACAAGAAATCATCCAAGAAAACTGTCCTGATGTTCTTGAACAAGGAGGAAAAATAGATATTGAAAGATTTCATAGAACTCCCTCTACACTAAATCCCCAGAAGACAACTCCCAGAATGTAATTGTCAAATTCCAGAGCTTTCAAGCTAAGGAGAAAATTCTACAAGAAGCCAAAAAAAAAAACAATAGATACCAAGGGGCACCAATCAGAATCACAGAAGACTGGGCAGCTTCCACACTAAAGGACCACAAGGGCTCGAACATGATAGTCAGAAAGGCAAGAGCACTGAGTCTTCAACCAAGAATCACCTATCCATCAAAAGTGACTATTTACTTCCAGGAAAAAGTATGGAAATTCAACAAAATAGAAGATTTCAAAGTATTTGTAAAGAAAAGACCAGAACTAAGTGGAAACTTTGATATCCAAACACAAAGATCAAGAGAAACATGAAAAGGTAAATATGAAATAAAGGGAAAAGGGGAATTGATGATGGTACTAAGAGATACTTGAAGAAATAAAATAAATAGGATAATCTTTTTGGAAGGGGAGGGGAAGAATACTCTTATAAGAGGAGAAGAAGAGAGTGCTAATAGGCAATACTTAAACCTTACTCTCAGTGAAATCAGTTCTGAGAGGGAAGAACATTTAGATCCATTGGGATCTTAAATTCTACCTTATCCTACAGGGTAAGTGAGAAGGGAAAACTAAGGGGGGTAGAGGGGAGGGAGTACAAAAAGTGAGGGAAGGAGGGGAGGGAGGGAACTTAATAGATCCTAAAAAAAACAACAAAAAGGGAACAAAAATGGAGGAACCAGAAAGGGAAGCATATCAAGGGAGGGGATTAGGGAGACTTATTAAAAGTAAAACACTGGTTTAAAAGGATATAGCAAAAGAAGAAAGGACAGAACTAGGAAAGGATATCAAAATAATAGGGAATTCACAAGTGACAATCATAACTTTGAATGTGAATGGGATGAACTCACCCATAAAACATAGACTAATAGGAGAGGATTAGAATCCAAAATTCTACCATATGTTGTCTACAAGAAATACAAATGAGGTGGATAGATACTCACAAGGTCAGAATTAAAGGTTGGAGCAAGACCTATTGGGTCTCAACTGATATAAAGTAGGCAGGAGTTACAATCATGATATATGACAAAGCCAAAGTAAAAATAGACCTGATTAAAAGAGATAGGGAAGGTAAATACATCCTGATAAAAGGGAGTACATACAATGAGGAAATATCACTAATCAACACATATGCATCAAATGGTATAGCATCCAAATTTCTAAAGGAGAAACTCATAGAATTGAAAGAGGAAATATATAGTAAAACTATTCTAGTGGGATACCTGAACCTACCACCATCAAATTTAGATAAATCAAATAAACCAATAAGTAAGAAAGAGGTAAAAGAGGTAAATGAAATCTTAGAAAAATTAGAATTAATAGATATATGGAGAAAAATAAATAGGGACAAAAAGGAATACACCTTTTCAGCAGCACATGGTACATTCACAAAGATTGACCATATACTAGGTCATAAAAACATGGCATACAAATGCAAAAAAAAGCAGAAATAATAAATGCAACCTTTTCAGATCATAATGCAATAAAAATAATGATCAGTAAGAGTACATGGAGAGTCAAATAAAAAATTAATTGGAAATTAAATAATATGATTTTCCAAAATCGGTTAGTTAGAGAACAAATCATAGAACCAATTAATAATTTCGTTGAAGAAAGTGACAATAATGAAACATCCTTTCAAACTCTATGGAATGCATCTAAAGCAGTACTCAGGGGAAAATTTATATCTGTGAGTTCATATATTAACAAATTAGGGAGGGCAGAGGTCAATGAATTAAACATACAAATCAAAAAACTTGAAAGCTAACAAATTAAAAAACCCCAGAAGAAAGCCAAATTAGAGGTCTTAAAAATTAAGTGAGAAATTAATAAAATTGAAAGTGATAGAACTATTGAACTAATAAATAATACTAGAAGCTAGTATTTTGAAAAAACAAACAAACAAAATAAACAAAGTAGTGTTCAATCTAATTTAAAAAAGGAAAGAAGAAAACCAAATTAACAGTATCATAGATGAAAAGGGAGAACTCATCTCCAGTGAAGAGGAAATTAAGGCAATAATTAAAAACTATTTTGCCCAATTATATGGCAATAAATATGCCAATCTAGGTGATATGAATGAATATTTACAAAAAATATAAACTGCCTAGATTAACAGAAGAAAAAATAGAATTCTTAAATAATCCCATATCAGAAAAAGAAATTGAACAGGCCATCAAAGAATTCCCTAAGAAAAAATCCCCAGGGCCTGATGGATTCAAAAGTGAATTCTATCAAACATTCAAAGAACAGCTAATCCCAATACTATACAAACTATTTGACATAATAAGCAAAGAGGGAGTTCTACCAAATTCCTTTTATGACACAAATATGGTACTGATTCCAAAGCAAGGCAGGCCAAAAACGGAGAAAGAAAACTACAGACCAATCTCCTTAATGAACATAGATGTAAAAATCTTAAATAGGATACAAGCAAAAATCCTCCATCAAGTGATCAGGAGGGTTATTCACTATGATCAGGTGGGATTTACACCAGGAATTCAAGGATGGTTCAATATCAGGAAAACCATACACATAATTGTCAACAAGCAAACCAACAAAAATCACATGATTATCTCAATAGACACAGAAAAAGCCATTGACAAAATACAACACCCATTCCTATTGAAAACACTAGAAAGTATAGGAATAGAAGGGTCTTTCCTAAAAATAATAAACAGTATATATATATGAAACCATCAGCTAACATCATCTGCAATGGGGATAAACTAGATACATTCCCAATAAGATCGGGACTGAAACAAGGATGCCTATTATCACCTCTATTATTTAACATTGTACTAGAAACACTAGCAGTAGCAATTAGAGAAGAAAAAGAAATTGAAGGTATTAAAATTGGCAATGTGAAGACCAAGCTATCACTCTTTGTGGATTATATGATTGTCTACTTAAAGAATCCTAGAGAATCAACTAAAAAGCTAGTGGAAATAATCAACAACTTTAGCAAAGTTGCAAGATACAAAATAAACTCACATAAGTCATCAGCATTTTTATTAATCTCCAACACATCTCAGCAGCAGGAATTAGAAAGAGAAATTGCATTCAAAATCACCCTAGACAATATAAAATACTTAGAGATCTATCTGCTGAGACAAACACAGGAACTATATGAACACAATTACAAAACACTCTCCACACAACTAAAACTAGATCTGAGCTATTGGAAAAACATTAACTGCTAATGGGTAGGATGAGCTAACATAATAAAAATAACCATCCTACCCAAGCTTATCTATTTATTTAGTGCCATACCCATCGAACAACCAAAATTTTTTTACTGAATTAGAAAAAACATAACAATGTTTATTTGGAAGAAGAAAATATCAAGGATATCCAGGGAAATAATGAAAAAAAATACAAAGGAAGGTGGCCTTGCAGTACGAGATTTCAAACTATACTATAAAGCAGTGGTCATCAAAACAATTTGGTACTGGCTAAGAGACAGAAAGGAGGATCAGTGGAATAGACTTGGGGCAAGTGACCTCAGCAAGACAATCCACGACAAGCCCAAAGATCCCAGCTTTTGGGACCAAAATCCCCTATTTAATAAACACTGCTTGGAAAAATTGGAAGACAGTGTGAGAGAGATTAGGCTTGGATCAACACCTCACACCCTACACCAGGATAAACTCAGAATGGGTGAATGACTTGAACATAAAGAAGGAAACTATAAGTAAATTAGGTGAACACAAAATAGTATACGTGTCAGATCTTTGGGAAGGGAAAGACTTTAAAACCAAGCAAAACTTGGAAAGAACCACAAAATGTAAAATAAATAATTTTAACTACATCAAATTAAAAGTTTTTGTACAAACAAAATCAATGTAACAAAAATTGGGGGGAATTAACAAATTGGGAAACAATCTTCATAACAAAAACCTCTGACAAAGGTCTAATTACTCAAATTTACAAAGTGCTAAATCAATTGTACAAAAAAATCATGCCATTCTCCAATTGATAAATGGGCAAGGGACATGAATAGGTAATTTGCAGTCAAAGAAATCAAAACCATTAATAAGCACATGAAAAAGTGTTCTAAGTATCTTATAATCAGAGAAATGCAAATCAAAAGAACTCTGAGGTATCACCTCACACCTAGCAGATTGGTTACTATTATAGCGAAGGAAAGTAATGGATGCTGGAGGGGATGTGACAAAGTTGGGTCATTAATGCATTGCTGGTGGAGTGGTGAATTGATCCAACCATTCTAGAGGGCAATTTGGAACTATGCCCAAAGGGTGATAAAAGACTGTCTGCCCTTTGATCCAGCCATAGCACTGCTGGGTTTGTACCTCAAAGAGATAATAAGGAAAAATACATGTATAAGAATATTCATAGCTGCACTCTTTGTGGTGGCAAAAAATTGGAAAATGAGGGGATGCCCTCCAATTGGGGAATGGCTGAACAAATTGTAGTATATGTTGGTGATGGAATACTATTGTGCTAAAAGGAATAATAAAGTGGAGGAATTCCATGGAGACTGGAACAACCTCCAGGAAGTGATGCAGAGTGAGAGGAGCAGAACCAGGAGAACATTGTACACAGAGATGGATACACTGTGGTACAATCGAATGTAATAGACTTCTCCATTAGTGGCAATGCAATGTCCCCGAACAACCAGGAGGAATCTATAAGAAAGAACAGTATCCACATTCGGAGGAAAAACTGTTGGAGTACAAACGTAGAAGAAAAACAACTGCTTGACTACTTGAGTCGAGGGCATATGGTTGGAGATTTAGTTTCTAAATGATCATCCTAGTGCAAACATCAACAGCATGGAAATAGATTCTGATCAAGGACACATGTAAAACCCAGGGGAATTGTGCTATGGGAATGGTGGGAGGAGGGGAGGGAGAGATAGAAAATGATTTTTGTAACCAAGGAATAATGTTTGGAATTAACCAAATGAAAAGTAATGTTAAAAAAAAGATATGGGGGGAGGTGGAAAAAATAAAAGGAGAATTGATTTAACAAAAAGTAGATGCTGGGGTTGGACTGGGGTTTGACAAGGTGTGAATGATAATGGGACAAGAGGATAGGGATTCAGAAGTAGAAGAGAGTATTGAGTTAAATTGTTTAACTAAAGGGTCAAGATTAGGAAGGAAGTACAGAGAATTGAGTGCAAATATGATGGGTTGATGACCTGAGAAATACTGAAGGATGGAAAAAAAAATTGTTTTTGGTGAGGAGGGGTGACATTTATGGAGTCATTCCAAACCTAGAGGGTGGAATGTGAATTCATTAGGGAAAGTCTGAGAGGAAGATTTAGGCTCAATGTAAGGATATTTTAAAAATTAATGATAATTAAGCTATCAAAAACCAAATTGACTGCTCTGTACCTCATTTCCCATTAAAAGTCTTCAAGCTGGGGGCAGCTGGGTGGCTCAGTAGATTGAGTGCCAGGCCTAGAGATGGGAGGTCCTAGGTTCAAATCTGGCTTTAGATACTTCCTAAGCTGTGTGACCCTGGGCAAGTCACTTAACTCCCATGGCCTAGCCCTTACAACTCTCCTGCCTTGGAACCAATACCTAGTATTAATTCCAAGACAGAAGGTAAGGGTTTTTATTTAAAAATAATAAATGAATGAATGAATGAACAAAAATAAATAAATAGATAAATAAGCAAATGAATGAATGAATGAATGAATAAAATAAAATAAAAGTCTTCAAGCTAAAGCTAGCTAGATGACCACTTGTCAGAAGTATGCTGGATTCTTATTCACAGATGGGTTAGATTAGGTGGCCAGTGAGGTCCCTTTCAGCTCTTAAGATCTATGAATGCATTTGATCTGGACTGTGCTCTCTCCTTATCTCTGTCTCTTAGAGTCCCTAGCCTTCCTCCTTTCTCAACTCAAGGGCTACTTCCTCCAGACGACCTTTCCTGATTCCCTTCACTGCTAGTACCCTCCTCATAGAATTATATGGGATTTATAGAATTTAAGCTCCTTGAGGGCAGAGACATTTTTCTTTTTATCTTCAGTTGCTAGGACAGTGCCAGGCACATAGTCAGCACTTAGTAAAAACTTGGTGTCTCTTCTTCCTTCTTCTAGAAAATTTATATAGCATTATCCCAGCATTTATATAGTACTTAATAAGATTTGCATGTTAATTAATTTCATCCTCCCAACAGCTCTGAGAGATAGATTATCACAATTTTACAGTTGAGAAAACTGACACCTAGAGAGATTAAGTGATCACACAGGGAGTTTTGGAGGCATGATTTGGACTCAGGTCTTCCAGGCTCCAATTT
The DNA here is from genome assembly GCF_027887165.1 of Monodelphis domestica. NCBI lineage: Eukaryota > Metazoa > Chordata > Mammalia > Didelphimorphia > Didelphidae > Monodelphis > Monodelphis domestica. Next base: position 337,121,867 of record NC_077230.1, on the reverse strand, counting down.
CCATGTTTTATCTGCTGTGCCACTGCGCTGACTAGGTAAGTTCTTTGAGGACAGGGAGCATGAGTTATGAATCTTTCTGTCTCCTTGACACAGTTCATTGAACACATTAAGGTTGTAATATATTTTTATTTAATGAATTAGTATTCATCCTTTTCTCCTTAATAACACATTTGCATAGCAGTTGAAGTTTTACATTGTGCTTTCTCCATTACAATCTTATGAGTTATGTAAAATAAATGCTATTATCCTTACTTTATGGAATGGCACCTGGATTGGGTCTGGGGTCCCTGACTTTGGGTCCAGTACTCTTTCTAGGAGACCTCATAGATCTCCTCTGGTCCTAAATTGGCTTTCTGCTGAACATTAATCCTTTTATGTCTGTAAAGCAAGCTTATTTGTAAAAGATCTTAATCAATCCAATGTCTGTATATTTTTATTAGGAGTTACAGCTCTCCTTGGCTTTCTCCACCTAGCTCTGCAAGGCTCTCTGGGAGGTCCTCTCCTTGGACCTGGACAGATCCTCCATTTGGACCTTGGCCTCATGCCTACTTCATTGGGAGAATGATTTAACTTTAGCTGATGTCTCTGGATGAAACTGTCAAAAGGAGAACAGCAAGTCTGAGATGTGATGGATCTGACTCTGCGTGACATTGATGTTCCTAATAGTTTAGAATTGGAGCCTGTTCCTTAAGAATACCGAGAAGAATCTATCAGAAGGGGCTCCTGCCGGTAGGTAGCACAATGGATAGAGAACCAGGCCTGCAGTCAGGAGGATATGGGTTCAAATCTAGCCTTAGACTCTTCCTACCTGTATGACCCTGGGCAAGTCTCTTAACCCTGATTGCCTAGTTCTTATCACTTTTCTGTCTTAGAACTGATATTAAGATGGAAAGTAAGAGTTTAAAAAATTGAAGGAACCAATCAGACTTTGTGAAAGACTGGATTCTTTCTCTTTCCTAGTTTCTAGTCCTCATTGGCCCTGCTCTCCTTTTGTCTCTTCCTTCCTCTCCCTTCCTGCTCCCATAAACAATAGCAAACAAGGATCCCTCAGATTAGGTGGCTTCATAGACTCAAAGATTCATTGCGTGTTAGAATTAGGAGAGACTATGGCATAGAAAATGGAATTCTGCAGCAGCAAAGGACTTAAGTAAATATAGAATATTTAACCTTAAAATGTCAGAGCTAGAACGGATCTTTGAACCCAACACCTTGGAGTCAAACACTTTTATATATTACAAATGTGGAAGGGATATGGAGTTAGAGACTGGACCTGTTATTTCATAAGTATAGGACAGTGACGGATTAGGATACTCTGTTTACCAATGCAAATTGGCACCTTCTCTACATTTTATAAACTTAGAGAGTTAACTGGGACAATGACACATAAAATCACTTGCCTGGGTTCATGGTTTGTTGTTCAGTCTTTTCAGTTGCATCTGACTTTTCATGATTCCTGATTAAGATTTGGGGGGAGAGACTCTGGAGTGGTTTGCCATTTCCTTCTCCAGCTCATTTTTTACAAATGAAGAAACTGAGACAATCAGCGTGAGTTGGCTTCCCCAGGATCCCATGGTTAGTAAGTGTCTGAGTTTACATAGCAAATGTATTTTAGTGATGGAATCTCAATCAATGAGAAAAGTCACAGGATCAGGATTAGACTCCAGGGCCTCACACTCTTAGTCTAGCACCAGCATTTATTTAGCCCTGAAAGGGGAGGGCAAGGGTCTCTATTCTGCCTCCATCATCCATCCATGGAAGGCCAACCTTGCCAAATTTCCTTGGGATAGCAATCAGGCCCCAGGACTGAAAATTCAGGCTTCACTCCCAAGTTGAAGTTTAAGGCAGGGGAGTGATAGTTGATTTTCCTTGGGTGTTGTGGCATTTCAAGACTGTGAAGCACACACACATCACACATCACTGTGGAAGCTGGTCTCTGGGCATGGATCCATATTGGTAGCATTTCTATTGCAACTTCATGCCTTTCCCTTTCATCATTTCCTATTTGTGGCTGTCAGGGCACATGTAACCATAAGAGCCTTTTATTCAGAGGGGGGGAAATTTCACCATACAAAACATCCCTGTGAAATAACACATCTGTGGGTGTGAACCACATTCCCTTTAACGAGTGAAAATATGTTGGAAAGGGGCTAAAGTAAACAGATGTTTCATTTTCAGATCTGTGATTATCATCCGGGCTCCTCACTTCATGGAGGAAGCTGCCTGGAATAAGACTGAAATGCATCCCAACTTTTCTGCAGAATTTAAGTTGCTTCACCCACATGGTGATTTCTCTGAGGTTCCTCCAAGTGAATGCTGTTCCCAGAAGAGAAGAACTGGCTTTAAGCAGAGTTCATGGAGCTCTCCAAACAGCTGAGTGGGAATTTTTCTTATTTTCATTTTGTCCAACTGTACTGCATAAATTCAATTCAAATTTTGCCATTCTAAATTTGATTAGATGTAAACAAAATTCATTAAGTAGCTTCTTCATAGTGCCTCAGTTTCCTTTGGGAAAGAGAGAACTTTGGTTTGTAAGGTCCATTTCAGAACCAGTTTTGATGGTTTAGATATCATTAACATATGTGACTAAATACCAGAAGGTATTATTACTACAATCTCTTCTCCTCTGGTGGGGAATTTATCCTTCTTACTTTTGATACTGGCATGTTATTGCTTTCCCAAAAAGGGCCAGATTGAAATCCTAAGAAAACCAATCAGGACTGACCTTCCAAGGGTAAATGGTAAGGACTCTGAGTCTGAATACCTGGGTTCTAATTTATCAGCTTTCTAGTTCCATGGCCTTGGGCAAATCACTTGACTTCTCAGTTACCTTACAGTTAAAAAAGAACTAAGACTTAGGACCTAATTCATGAATTCCTATTTTATACAAAGCATCTTATAAATTTTATAGTGTTACATCAATAAATGAGGACATCTAGTCCAATCTCCCTAATTTTACAGATATGAAAATTGAGGTTTAGAAAGATGTGAATGACCCAAAGTTATTCAGGTCATAGGCAACAAAGATGATATTCAAATTCATGTCCTGGGAACCCAGATCCTTTTCTCTTTTCATTATGAATATTATTTAATCAAATCTATTCATTTTTCTCATGAAGAAGCTAGGATTCAGAGGGTCAAAGCAACTTGCTCAAAGTCACACAGCTAGTAATTATTGGATTTAAGATCTGAACCTGGGTCTATTTAATTTGAATTTTTATTATATTTTCCCCAGATTATATGGAAATCCAATTTTAAATATCCATTTTCTCACATTTTACAATCTATGTTCTCTCCCTCCCTCTCTTCCTTTTTGAGATGGCAGTAATACAATATAGATTTTGTGTATATATATATATATGTATATATATATATATGCCATCATGCTATATCTATTTCCATGTTTGTCATGTTGTGAAAGAAGATACATATCTCTTATACTAGAGAAAAATTCATGAATAAAATAAAGAATGGTATCCTTCAATCTGCATTCAGAATCCATCAGATCTTTCCATGGCAGTGGATAGCCTTTTTCATCACAAGTAAGTACTTTGGAGTTGTAATAGTTAAGTCTGTCACAGTTGATCATCATAAATTATTGATGTTACTGTGTATGGTGCTCTTCTGGTCCTGCTCACTTCACTGGGCATCACTTCATATAGTACTTTGCAGGTTTTTTTGTGATGGTCATTTCTTACCACAAAATAGCATTCCACTACAATTATATGCCACAACTTGTTCAGTCATTTCCCAAGTGACAGACATTCCTCCATTTTCCAGTTCTTTGCCACTACTAAAAGAGTTGCTATAAGTATTTTTGTACGAGGTCCTTTTCCTCTAGCTTTGATTTATTTGAGATAAAGACCTAGCAGCAGTACTGCTGGGTCAAAATGATTGCGTAGTTTTATGAACCTTTGGGCAGAACTCATGTCTTTTGATATCAAGCTCAATTATCTTTCCATTGTACTGTTTCTATATAATGTTGTTATCATAGAATGTCTTGGGAAAACAAAGAAAAAACATAATGTTGTCCCTGCCCTCAAAGAGCTTATAATTTGTTAGATGGAAAAGACATGGGCAATATTAATAATAATGTGATAAATGCACATGAAATGTTAGAGTGATGAGAGATAACTTTTAGCTAAGAGATTAGGGAAGGTTTCACGGAGAAGGTGGTATTAGGTCTGAAAGAGTTCTGGGGCCTTTATGGACTGCAAATTCAGTGAATCAATAGTGCTATTTGATAGGCAAAAATACTAAAAAGGCACAACTTCCTAGAATAAGGAGGTGATGATCCTGAATAAGGGAAAAAATGTGTGCCAGGCATTGTGCTAACCACGGATATATAAAAGTATAAAAGTCAATTAGTCTTTTTTCCCAAGGAACTTATATTATAATGGAAGGAGACAACACAAATATGGGAATGGTGGCCATGGAAGGGATCCTTCATAGGAATGGTGAATTGATCTACAAGGAAGCCAATTACTGATTGCATTACTGTGCCCAGAGCGAGAGATGTTGGTGGAAGGGAGAGGAGAGAGTATATTCAGGACAGAAGAGAATATGGTAAGATGCCATGTTGAGCATGAGCTGACTGGGGCCAAAGGATAGCTAGATGAATCTGCGGTCAGCCATTCAACAGTCAAGGTGACCTTGGTTGCAGGGTGGAATTATTAAAGATAGATGGTAAGGGAGTGAAGGAGGGGAGTTCGCTGAGTATAAAATTCTTAGGTTCTCCTCAAGGTGGGGAGAAATGAGGCAATGAGAGGTCAGGAGATGGTCCTATGGTGAACAACTGGATGAGACAGGAAATGGGCTCTGATGGTGTGGGGCCTGTGACTGGTAACATATGTTGGGTTAGTTGAGTTTAAGTACAATAATTCTCCTATCTACCAATCCTTCTGTATTCTGCCCTGGTCTGACCACTAACACATTACACTCATTTCCTTGTATCACATCTAGAAAGTGAAATGATATCATAGGAAAGCTATCAGGATAGCAAATGACCTTGATTTTGAGTCATATGAAGATGGGTCAATGAAACTACATATGCTTAATACAGAGAAGTTGGACATAAGAGTAAGATTATATTATTATGCTACATGAAATAATGAAATTGGTAATTTCAGAAACAATGAAAAGACTTTCGTGAACTGATGCAGAGTGAAGAGAGCATAACTAGGGGAACAATGTGTATGATAACAAAATTGTAGGGAAAACAACTTTGAAAGACTTTAATAACTCTGATCAATGCTATAAGAAACTACAAGTAAAAGAGTGAAGATAAATCACACCATTCACCTCTTGACAGAGGAATGATGAACTTAATATGCGCAAAGAGAAATATTATTTTGTAGATGCTTAATGTGGACATTTATTTTGCCAAGCTATGTAGATATGTGTGGAGGGATTCATTTTTTTGTTTTTGTTTTTAAACTGTGCTCAGTGAAAGTAGGTAGTGAGAAAAATAAGGGCAGTTAGGTGGCACAGTGAATAAAGTGGTGGGTCTAGAGTCAGGAAGACTCATTTTCTGAGTTTAAATCTGGCTTCAGACACTTACTAGCTCTGTGACCCCAGGCAACTAAGTCACTTTAGCTGATGTCTCACTTTCTTCGTGTGTAAAATGAACTGGAAAAGGAAATGGCAAACTACTCCAGTATCTCTACCAAGAAAACTCTCCAAAATGTACTCATACACAGAGATGGACCTGATTGAAATGTCTAAACAACAATGGAAAAGATAGGTGAATAAAAAAATGCATAACTTGAAAAAATTTAAAAAGGAAGAAATGGATTTAAAAAAAGGTATGATATTTGCCTTCAGACTTTTGAAGGATTGTCATGGGGAAGATGGATTATATTTGTTATGCTTGGTACCAATGAGAAGAATTAGGAGCAGTGGGTAGAAACTGCTCAATGTATGGAAAATATCCCACCAGTTAGTTGTTGCTAGCACTGCCCTGAAGGAAGCAAGCTCCCTCTGATCAGAGCTCTTGAAGCAAAGGGTGGATGTTTGTTTATGAAGTTTGCTGTAGGGGGAATTATTTTTCAGGTACAGGTTAGACTAGATGGCCCCTGAAGTACCTTCAGATCTAAAATTCCGTAATTCTGTGAGTTTAAAGCACTGGGGTCCTGCCAAAATTTCCCTCAGAATTTCTGACCCCAAGGAAAACAGAAAAGGCCACAAATCTCTCCTCAGTAGAACTGAGGACTCAAACCACATCCTTTCTGAGCTGGCAGCTCTCTATGGGAAGAGAATATGAATCTGTAGACTGTGTGTTCCTGTTGTTAATCTTTTCCACTTGCATCCCAGTGTTCTTTTTAAAATAAGTTTCAGATTTGGCCCATTGTCTTGTCCTTTCTTTTTCTAACATTTATTTAGAATCCTAGACCTCTGTATTCCCTTCCAAGTTGTGTGGGAGTGAGGTTGTTGGAAAGGATCATCGACATTATTTAGTCCAACTCCCACATTTTCTTAAGAAGAGAGAATGGAGGTTCAGAGAAGGCAAAGGCCTTTCCTAAAGTGATAGAGCTTGGCAATGGAAGACTTTGGCTTGGCATTCAGGTCTCAGAATTCCTGTGCCTCCAGCCTCTCTCGTACCCATCCAAGCATTCTAGTCTCCTTAGTGACTTTCCCACTTCCAAAGTCCTATTTCTCAAGACAAGTAAACCTTGCTCTTTGGAACTATGCAAGGATTTGACAAATAGTCTGCCCTTGTCTGAAGACTTCAGGTTTCTGAAATGTCCAAGTCATATGGAATGTGTGGGAAATGCTCCCATGATCATAAAGAATGAATGTGGAATATTACTCTGATTCTTGATTCAGAGTTCTCCCTTAACACTATTTGGCTTCAGTTTATGGACCAGGTCAATGAGTCCCTCTCTTTGATATCCCAGAAGTTAAGCTCTAGTAGTGCCTTCCAATTCCCTTTAAAGTAGGAATTCTTACCTATTGTACCCTTTGGCAGTCTGGTGAAACCTGTAGACCTTTTCTTAGAATAACATTTTAAAATCCATAAATAAAGTACATAGATGTACAAAGGAAGCCAGTTATAAACCTTTTGTATATATATTGGCTTTTGGTGGCACAATGGATAGAATATTGGCCTTGGAATTAGAAAATTCTGGGTTCAAGCCTAGTCTTATTTATTTACTAGTTGTTTGGGTAAGTCTGTTAAATCTTTTTTTTTAATAAACGTTATTTTTATTTGGTCAATTTAAAACATTATTCATTGGATAAAAAAAATCATTTTCTTTTCCTCCCTCCCCTCCCGCCACCCCCCCCCAATAGCCAATGCACAATTCCATTGGGTATTACACGTGTCGTAGATCCGAACCCATTTCCATGTTGTTGGTATTTGCACTAGGATGTTCATTCATTCATTAAATCTTTTATTGACTCAGTTTCTTTATCTGTAAAATAGGGATAATAATAGTACCTATTTCCCATGTCTGTTGTGAGGATCAAATAAGATGATTATAAAGTGTTTTATAATTCTTAAAATAGTACATAAATTATAACTTTTTATTATCAAAATATAGTTTTCATTGTTCAGTCATTTCAGTGATGTCTGATTCTTTCTGACATCATTTGGGGTTTTCTTGTCAAAGAGATTGGAGTGGTTTGCCATTCCCTTCTCCAGCTCCTTTAACAGAGGAGGAAACTGAGGCAAACAGGGTGAAATGACTTGCCCAAAGTCAAATAGCTAAGTGTCTGAGATTGAATTTGAACTCATGAAGATGAGTCTGCCTGATTCCAAACTTAGTGCTTTAATCACCTAGCTGCTCCAAAAAAAGTTATTAAAATATCAAAAAGTCAAATTCCTCAATCTTGGCTTAAGAACTACTCTGAAGGGTGTGTTCAACTGTCCATCAGAAAATTACAGCTTCAGTAGCCTTTGTCAGCTCTGCTGGTTCTGAGAACAATCAGTGATGATAATACTTTTCATAATTAGGCTTCAGGAAATTGTTCTGACAAATCTGACAAAAAGGAAAAGCAGAAAGGCTACGGTGACATTACTGGGCCAACAGTAACTTCTGGAATAGCAGCGCACAGTGGTGGTATTGAAATTACTGGTTAGAGCTGAATGGGACCTGCTTAAAGAGATGATCTCATCCAATTCCCTCACTTCACAGATAAGGAAACAAAGTTCTAGAGGAAAGTTGCTTGCCCAAAATCAAAAAGAAAAAAGTGGCTAGGCTAAGGTATTTCAGCTTTTTAATATCTTTATTGAGAAGCTTTGCCTTCTCACTTTTAGCAATTATCTTCTGCTATTTAGAATAGGTTGCTGTAGCTGGAGGCAGATAGAGCTGAGTTCAAAAACTGCCTCAGATACTTAGCACTGGGACTGAGACTTAAATTAACTCTTCAGTTTCTTTATTTTTAACATAAGATATTATTAACACTAATTATACAGAATTATTTTGAGAATCAAGTGAAATTATTTATATATATGTAGAATTTTATAAACTATAAAGAACTACATAAATTTGGTTACTGTTATTCATTATTACCTCTTTGAGCCAGAAGGTTGGATTAGATGATCTCTCAGGCCCCACTAAACATATAATCCTAGATCTCTTCCTCTCATTTGCCTTCCATCTTGAAGTGCTAATTGAAAGCCAGTTTTCTCTTGAAGATAACACATGGCTTGGCACTTTCCCCAGTGCTGGCTACTGCCTTTACTCATACCTGAAATATCCAGCCAGTTATGAATAAATTTATAGAGACTGGTTTGGAGTAAGAATATCAGTTTATTGATTAGGCCAGCATCACAACCAATAAGTGACTGGTCATTGACCTCCTTAATAACCAAAGACCTTGAGGGGTCCTGTATCGGTTACCAGAAAGTGTCTGTCTCTTTCATTTACACTTTGGGGAGCTCATTATTGAGCTCCTCTCTTAAACATCTCAAAATATTCCTAATTGGTAAACAGGAATTAGGAAGTGGTTCATCAAATTATCTTCCCCTCCCCATCCCAATGTGATGGGGAATTTATGCACAGCCCCTTGTCCCTTCATTCATTAACCAAATTCTGTTAAAAGGGAAGACATTCATTGGGATTCCTAAGGTCAAAGAAAATGCAAAAAAGCAATAGACTAGCTAGGATATCTGACTCAGAATTCAAATACAGGAATACACAGACATTTTCTCACTGACCCCTTAGATAGAAATTTATATAGTATATTAAAAATAAATTCTCACAAGGGCCAGAATGAAGAGCTGGCATTTTCCTTGTCTCTCACTGACACTTTGAGATCACTCCACTCTGCCACTATCATTCAGCAACCACCTTGCCTCATTAAAAATAAAATCCTGCCCTCTTTTAGACACCTCAGACTCCTAGATCCTTGCTTGCTATCCTTAGCTCTCAAATCCCATGCTTCCAGCCTACCTCAATCATGTCTAGGAGGAATCATAGCTTAGATGATATTCCACTAATCTCAGATTGCCCCAGCTGTCATAATTCTGAATTATGACTTTTGCTGGCAAGGACTTAATGTATAGGGCTCTGCTGCCAAGGGCATCACGGCATCTTTGATGATAGAAAAAAGAAATTCAACTTCTGTTTTTTTTTTATTCAAAGATGCTTCATTTTCCCAAATAAATGTAATAATAATTTTCAATACATTTTTCAAAATGATAAGGTCTAAACTATCTCCCTCCTTCGCTTCCCTACCCTCACTCAGATATGATAAACAATTTGACCAGGGCCCTACTCTATCATCATGCAAAGCACACTCCCAAATTGGTCATTATTGTAAAAGCATACTCATAGAAAAGCAACCCCCCCCCCAAATAAAGCCATAAATAGAGTGATGTGAAAAATAGTGTGCTTTGATCTGCATCCCTCTGACTCAACAGTTCCTTCTCTAGAGGTAGATAGCATTCTCTGTCTTAATTCCTTCAGAAATGTCCCCAATAATTGCATTGCTGAGAGGAATTAAAACTCAACTTCTGATGAGGAAAAAGAGTCTCAGATGGGTTAAGTTGAGTCTATTTCACCAAATTAGGCAATTGCTAATAAACTATTATTTCCAGAGTCAGAAAAATCTGCTCTCAAGAGACACTTACTACGTTTTATCTGAATGAATGATGGAATCCTAGCTGTAGAAATGGAAGAACCCTCTTTGTGACCATGTACAGTGTCTTCCTTGGAGAAGGTCTAAGATCAGCTGTTATTGGGCTATTATTTTTCTGACTTGGTTATAGGAATGAAGGGACCCAGATTCGCAAAATTCAGGGAATAGGTTCCATGCAATTCTCAGGGGGCTTACTCCCTTTGGTATAACAGATGTTTTCACATTGGTCAAATGATTTTTAGGCTGGCCTGCTAGATGTGTATTTTAGTAAATATATATGAAGCAGGAGAGTGAATGCTGGGAGAAATGAGGTGTCTGTCTCATTGCCTTCCCTTAGTTTGTCTGCAATTCACAAAACACAGAAACAAAATGCCTTAGGGACTAGTGCAAAGACATTTCAACACCAACTCAGGCAGAATGAAGTGAAATATCAAGGAAAGGAAGCAGGTATTTGATGGAAATAAATTTCACCTTTGCATTAAACATTCACCTGTTTATGTGTCTCATTTCCCTACTAGATTATGAGCTATATTAGGGCAGAAATTATTTTTTATTTGGGGTTTAACGTTTGCTGAACTGTATTAAATTATGTGGGTATTTTAGGGTAAAGCACTCTTTGACCTAAATTATCTTCTTTTAAAAAATTGTCTTGTTCAATATTTCACTTTCTAAATAAGGCCATAATTTGCCTGAAGAAATAAGCAATAGTCCCAAGTTGGAGAGCACTAATAGCTTTATGGTCAATGGCTAGACATTCTATTTCTTTTTGCCCCAACTTCCCTATCTGAAAAAATGGGGGAATTATATTAGATCTCCTCTGAGATCTGTCTGGCTGTGTTTGTTTTGGATTCTTACATTCTTGTGTTTTTACTTCTATAAAGATTTCTTCTCGTTCCGACATACTGGTTCTTTTACATTTTAGGTTATGAAGTCCTTTCCTAGGCTAACCTTTGACATTCTAAGATATCTGACAGTTCTGAAAACAACTAAACAAAAGCACAATGGTCTATGCTTATGATCCCTCCTCAACCTCACATTTTGGGAGCTAGAAATCAGTGTGATCTCCTTTGAGTTCATAAACCAGAGTTTCAGGAAGGTACTAAGGCCTGAAGAAGTCATCAAGAAATTCAACTCAGAATGACCTTGTTTAACTGAGAAGTAAGCTTACTCTAAGAAGTTTGTAGAGTTCTAGAACCAGAAGAGAGAGGACTTCTCAGATCATTTAACTTATCAAATGAATTAATAAATTTAAACTTAGTGTTACCATATAAGTATAGCTAGCATTTATTCAGAATTTTAAGATATGCAAATCACTTTACAAATATTATTTTATTTTATCCTTACAAAAACCCTGGGAGATGAATGCTATTTTCCGCATTTTTCAGATAAGAAAACTGAGGCAGATGAAGTGCCAGGTCACATTGCTAGTCTAGGGTCACACAGCTAATAAGTGTTTGAGGCTAGATTTGAACTCAGGAAGGTGAATCTTTCTGTATCCAAGCCTGGTGCTCAATTCTTTGCACCACCTAGCTATGGAATTCATGTCAACATGTAACTTTCATAATCACAGAAGCATGAATTTGAGATTTGGAAGATATTGTACTTTGTTTGGTGACCATCTAGTTCAGCCGATGCAGAAAAGGAAACAATAACATGCTTGACAAGTGATCATTCAGCTTCTGCTTAAATGCCTCTAAGGTAAGCATAACCATGACCTCTTGAGTTATCTCAATCTACTTTTGGGCAACTTTATTTATTAGAAATATTTTCTGACATTAAAGCTAAAATTGACTCTTTTTTGTAGTTTCTACTGATTGTTCCTGATTCTAGCCTTTGGACCAAAATAGAACAAATCTAATCTTTTCTCCAAATTATTGCTATTTGGTCATATCTGGTTTTTCCTGACTCAGATGGGGTTTTCTTGGCAAAGATATTCGAATGGTTTGCCATATCCTTTTTGAGCTCATTTTACAGATGTGGAAACTGAGGCAAATAGGGTTAAGTGATTTGTCCAGGGACACATAATAAATGTCTGAAGCCAAATTTGAACTTTAGATGATGAATATTCCTGACTCCACATTCCCCATTCTACCCACTTTGCCACCTAGCTGGGCTCCTAGCGAATACCCTTAAAATACCTGAACACAGGTATAATATGGGTCTTCCTCAAGTAGCTAGGTGGTGATATAGTCTACAGAGTGCTGTGCCCGGATTCAGGAAGATCTAAGTTTAAATCTAGTCTCAGACACTTACTGATTGTTTGACCCTGGGCAAATCACTTGGCTTCTCTTTGCCTCAGTTTCTTAAAAGTTAAAATGGGGATAATAATAGGAAATAACTCAGAGTTTATTGTGAAGATCAAATGAGATAATATCTTTATAGTACTTGACAGTGCCTTGTACATAGTTGATAATTTATAAATGCTTATTGCCTTCCTTTATTTCCCTTTTGGGCTAATCATGACAAGTTCCAACTAATTCTCATATTCTGGTCACCATCCTTGGGATATTATCAAATTTACCAATGCTCTCAAACATTGGTGCCTAGAATTAATACAACATTCCCGGCAGTGGATAACTGCTGCTGGGCAACACTAATAAAGGTAGACCACACTGAGTTTGATTATTGTCCCTAATCCTAGAAATTATATCTTTCAATGCAGTCCATGATCACATTAGAAAAAAAAAATTATTGATGTATCACATTATATCACAACACATTTATGATTCCAACAAAGCTTGAAATATCCTAAAATATCTACATCTTTTATGAGAATTGGTATCTACTATGGTTTTCCCAGGTGAAGGTGATTGTTTTACCCATGTATAAGACATAACGTTTCTCTCTACAGCATTTCATATCATTACATCCTCTTTTAGATTCTCCCCAATCCTGCAATCTAGTATTTTTTATTGTAGGGCCTGGAGCTACATAGCAGGGAATGGGAGTGGAATAACATGACTCCAAGGGAAGTATGAGCAATTAATTACAGGATGGAAAGTGGATTGAATCCCACCATCTTTATAATAATTGACTATGGCATTTGTCTCCAACAGGATTGTACTTCCCTTTTATCCATAATTATCTAACTCTTCTTGAACTCTGACACTTCCCAAAGGTGTTCAGACTTTAACTTCCCCACTTCTATTGTACCCTCAAGAAAGTTTTAAACCAACCTCTACATCTCACCTCCCACCCAGAGCCACAGCAGCAGCTATGATGTGAATGAGAAAAATTTTTCCCTTCTTCAGCATACCCAGTTCTTGTTTCTTTCATTACTCCATAGCTATACCACCTAAATCCTCAGAGCATGGGTTCTGTACCCCTCTTTTCCCCACTTTCTCCATTTTTGTTTGGGTTGGACAGATTGTTTATATAATTTATATAGATAAATACACATATATTAGATGTGAAGACTAATTGTTTTGACTGATAAAGGTACTTTGTCCCAAAAGTTCAGAACCCACTCTACTCTAATTTGTCAAGATCTTCCTGGATCCCTACTCTCTTTTCTTAATGTGATGGCTAACTTTCTTAGCTTTGCGTCAATTGCAAACTTGACTTCAACCAAATCATTGATAGAAATATTAAATAGCAAAGGACTGACAAAAGATCCCTGATATTCTCCCCTTGAGAAATCCTGCCATACTAACATTGAACTAGGAACAACCACTCTAAATCTGGCCAACCAATCAGTTCTGAACTATGAAACTATACTGTTGTTTAGCTCTTATGTCTCTATCTTCCCCACAAGAATATCATGAGATAATCTATCAATCACTTAGCTAAAATATAGGCAAACTATATCCATGACATTCTCATACTCTTCTGGTTTAGTAATCCTGCCAAAAAAAATAAATTAGTTGAATCTGGTTTGACTTGTTCTAGATGTAGCCCATTGATCCATTTTGGGATAGCCACCAATTATTTCTTCAATGACTTATTCTAGAATTTTTCCAGGCAGTGTCATCATTGTTCAGTCATTTCAGTCATATTAGACTCTCTATGGAGCAGAGGGTCCTACTGAACTGCAAAGTTTTCAGCTATAGGCCTGGAGACATTTTATCATTCAAGGACTAATCTAGCTAAGTTTGGAAAATTATTTTCACCCCTAGACCCAGTGGTTCCTAAAGGCAGACTTCTACTGAGATCATGAATCATGGCAGGTGGGATTCCTTCAGTTAGAAGCAGTCTGTTTGACTGTTTGACTGTTGACTTCACAGAACATTTGAAATTTGGAAGTACTGATTTCCACAATATCTAGAAATTGAAAACACAAACCACCTTGAGTTTCTTCTTTGCAGACATGTTGCCTTATATGTACACTGTCTAGTATGTGGCTAATGGAATTCCTTTAAAATAATCCGATAATTTTCCTTGAGCAATGACAGAATTTTAAAGCCTTTTCTCAAGAGAGATTTTGATAAGAGCTTTAAGTTGATTACTTTTTCTATCTCCTGTCCTGTTTGGCTGATAAGCTCCCAATCTCACTGCTTCACATTGTTTTTATCAGCTTGGGCTGAATCCCTCTCCTCAATGTCATCTTTTCAGTTGTCAACATGAAATGGAAGGAAGCACAGAAGGGGAATTTGAGTGGATAGAGGGGCTGGCCACTATAGCTTGGGGTGACAAGTCAGCTATTCTTATAGAAGAGAAAGTACTATGGGCTAGAAATAAATTAATAATCTGTAGGAGGCTATCCTGGCAAGCCACATCTAAATCTCTGATATGCTTGCTGCAACCTCAGTCCTATTTCTTAGGCTTTGGGCTAAGAAATTTCTAATCTTCGAAATACCTTGTTCAGTTCAATTTCTCCCCCAACCCAACCATAGTTTTGAGGGAATGATCTAATTCATAGATTTTAGGGCTGAACCTTAGAACACAGGAAATTGGAACAAAGACCATAGAATGTTAGAATAAGAAGGAATCTTTCAATGTATAATATTTAGAATGTAGAAAAAAAACCTGTTGGGTGGCAGTTTGGGGTGAGTAGAACTTTGGAAAAAAAGAATGATAGAACTCTAAAGCACCTTAATTATTATCTAATATGATCCCCTTATTTGAAACGAGAAAACAGGCCCAGGAAAGGGAAATGCTTTGACTAAGAATATATAGTGAGTTAGCAGTAGGAGAATTAAATTTTAGGTCTCCTGCACAAATGGTACAGTGATAGAGGGCTAGCCTGGAATAAGGAAATCTTGAGTTCAAATCCAGTCTTGGATACATTGGCTCTGTGACCCCAGGCAAGTCAACTAACTTTGTCTCTGTTTCTTCAACTATAAAGTGAGATTATGAAAACCTCTACATTGCAGGCTTTTTGTGAAGACCAAATAAAATATTTGTGAATTGTCTAACACATAGTGGGTAATTAATAAAAACTTACTGCCTTCCCTTCCATTTTTTTTAGTTTACCTTTCTCAAGATCAGTTTTCTAGTTCTCCAGGCTCTAGATTTAATCTTGCAAAAGACAAAGAGATAAGTCATTGTTTTTAGAACTCTCCATCAACTCTGCCTTTATTCTTGTCATTTCCTTAACCTTTTGTCTTATCATCCCTTGATCCTGTAATTCCCTTATCAATTGCTAGAATAATACTTATCTTTTAAAACTAGTTCAAATGAAACCTTATTTACTAAACTCTCTAATCTTGTTCCCAACTGGAAATAGTCTCCACCTTTCAATGAACTCTCATAACACTTTTAGCTAAATTCAGATATGTATTAAGTCTCTACTTTGAGAAATCACAACTGGAGATGCTTTGATGATCCATTGAATCTTTAATCCCCTCAATATTCCTCCACTGGTATAAATTTTACCCTATCTATGCCTTCACATCCCATGAAATTTTTGTTTGTGTCCTTTTAGAAACAGAGAATCTATTCTGCATCTTGAAGACTTTACTGTGCATCAGTTATTCTTTCCTCTTGCTGTAATAAAGGGTTGCCTTCTTTTCTGGTTGTATATCTCTTTGATGTAACATCTTATGTCTCTTACAATGCACAGTTCTTTATTGGTAACATGCTGTAGGTTTCTTCTGTTTATCAAGCATCTCTCCTTTGAGGTTTTGGTGGCTCATGACTCAAAGGAATCAGATTTAATTTATCCATCAGGAAGAAACAAGAGGATGAAGGATGCCAGTGACATAGGCTACAATATGCAATGGGATGGATATAGAGAACAAATAAGAATAAGCCTCTAATCTCAAGAAATGTTTAGTTTAATGTAAAGTATGCTTAAATGAGAAGTATAATATAATACATGGAGTTGGCTTTGGAATCAAGATGGTATTGGTTTGGAATACATATTGGCTGTGTAACATTGGTTATACTCAAGGTCCCAGGTAGCCATTCAAGTCTATTAAAAAGTAGTAATCTGATAGAGAGAATTTCATCTCTAGAAGTTCCTCTTACCATTAGACACACAGATCCAGATTATACTCCCTCCCATCTAACAAAACGAGAGACAGACAGACAGACAGAAAGACAAGAAGACAGACAGAAAGATAGATATCATCATAAGGGAAGATAGTATTTGATAAGTAAGGAAGAAATATCAGAGGATGTATGAAAGATTCAGCATGAGGGAAGGTGGAGAAGGATTGCTTCTAAAGGCTGAAGATATAATGGTAAATCAGGAATGATGAATGGACATGTTGGGAAGTTGATTGAATGGCTTTTCTACTAGTAACCATAATGGTTTTAGCCAAAGCTTTAGGGATCAGGCTAGTGGGGGTGATATCTGGCAGGTTACAAATGCCAAGAAAAAAAGAAGCTGTAAGGCGGAGATAGGAAGCATCATTGCAGGTGGCAGATACAATGGATTGTGTGACACATTTACTTTTCAGGAGATATCAGAACCACACAAAAAAGTACACTATGGAGAAGACAGTGTTTTGGAAGGTACCAACTGATGATTTCTTTGGTCTGGGGAACTTCTACCAATGTGATCAGCAATTCTCTGCCTAAAAGTCTTAAGGAGGTACTCAGGTACTGAGAGTCCAAGTGACTTCTCCATGTCATCTTGTCTGTATCATTAAGAGGCATAAACTTGAAGCCAAGTCTTCTGACTCCAAAGTCAACCTTTTTGACCATGATGACATAATGTGATGGAAACAGAACTGAACTAAGAGGCTGAGTAACTCAGCCACTTATTACCTTCTTGTGAGCTGCTGGGCAGACTGTTGCTTCCTCATCTATAAAATGCAGATGATAATACAGGTGCTATTGACCTAACAAAACTGCTCGTATGGAATAAGGCCAAGGGAAAGGGGTGCATTGTGCTAGGTACTTCCTAAGAATATTGAACAAATATCTCATTTGATTCTCACAACAAGTCTGAGAGGAAGGTGCTATTATTATCCCCATTTTACATTTGTGGAAAGTGAGACAAAGAAGGATTAAGTGACTTGCCCAAGGTCATATGTCTAGTATATATCTGAGGCTAAATCTGAACTCAGGACTTTCTGATTTCAGGTAGAGGGTTTTCTCTATCTACTGTGCCTCTGACTAAGGAGTATGGAAATAATTTTGGAAATCTTAAGCACCATTGAAATATGATTTGTTATTGTTGTTTACATTGTTGTCATATGTATAACGGGTATTATATTGTTTGCCTTCTCAATAGATGTGCAAGGGAGCTAGAGGAAAGGAGTTGATTTGGAACTCAAAATTTCCCCAAACATGTTAAAATAAATAAACAAAATTAAAACAATAACAACATATTCTTATAATAACAATTATTCTATGCTTTACTCTGTCTCTTAGATGCAATGGGGATAATGCCTTAAACTATCATAAATATCCAAGATATATATGGAAAAGGTTATGAATCTATGAGACTAAAAGACATTACCCAATTGAGGAGTAGTCAGAGGGTATGATTAATTGGTTCTCCAAAGAATTACAAACTATTGACAACCAATAATCTGAAACACTGCTCTGAATCATTAATAAGAGAAATGAAAACCCAACAGACCTGAGGTTTTTATCTCATATGTAGTAAACTGGCAAAGACAGAAAAGAAAAGAATAATCAATGTTGGGAGGTTGTAGGAAGACAGGCATATCAAAGCACTCTGTGGAGCTCTGAAATGGTACAATTATTAATGAAAACCATTTGGAATGATTTGAAGAACATGGCAATAACAATTTGAAGAATGAGGCCACACTCTCTGACCCAGAGGTTATATTTCTAGGAATATGCATCAAGGAAATTAAATACAGAAAGAAAAATCACAAATACAACCATTTAAATATTCTTAGCAACACCTTTGGTGGTGGCAAAGGAGAGCAAACAAAGTAAATTGTGAAGAATTGTAATCAAGTAGCAATCCACTGACTTAGAAATGACTAAACAAATTGTGGTATAGTGAAATATTACTATCTCATGAGAAATAATGACTGTCAAGAATTGGGGGGCAGCTAGGAGGCTCAGTGGATTAAAAGCCAGGCCTAGAGATAGGTGATCCTGGGCTCAAATCTATCCTCTGACACTTCTGAGTTGTGTGACCCTAGAAAAGTCACTTAACCCCCATTTGCTAAACATTACTACTCCTCCACCTTAAAAACAAAATACACTATTGATTCTAAGGTAGAGGGTAAGCATTAAAAAAGAAAAAACAAGAATTCAGAGAAGGATGAACAGATATATATGAGCTAAAGCAGAGAGAAAAAAATAGAGGTAGAAAAAATATACATAACTACAACATTATAAATGTGAAAATGACAGCAATAAAAAACAATCCCCCCCCCATCTGAATCTCGATGCTACACAATTATAATAAACCAGCTTGGTCCTGAAGAAGAGTGGGGAAAATGCAACCCCCTCCAACTTTTCATCCCAGAGGTGGGATAACTAGATTACCATGTACTGTCAGATCTGCTAGATGTGTTGGTTGGCTTTGCCAATCTCCCTTTTTCTCCTCTCTTTTTGAATCTTTGTTTCAAAGGATTGCTCACTCTATACTGAGGTGGGAGGAATATATTAGGAAATCAGATAACATATGTAAAGTGCTTTGTAAACCTTAAAGCACGAAACAAATGCTATTATTAAATGATGATGATTGAAAAATAAAAAGGTATCTGTAGAAATAAAGAAACTTTTTAAAAAGTCGTGTAAACTCCCTGAGTCTGTTTCCTTACCTATAAAATAGGAATGATATTTGCATGACTTACCATATGACTGTTAGGAGGATCTAGAAAATGATAAATGTGAAGGTCCCTTGTGAACTGCTAGAAATAGAAGGATCCAAGAAGTTATCATTGTAATGGAAATGGTGCCACTCCAGTACCCTGTGTGGTGTTATTGAGACTCAAGTCAAAAGTCAGAGATCATGGCTCTGAAGACAAAATGAAACTTCACTAAAGCTATCCTGCTGTCAGCACTTTGGAAACTTACTTCCAGGGCACAGGGACATCTCTGAGTCATTGTCAGTCTCTCAGAAATGCGGCGAAGGAATGATGGAATCCAACTGTCCAGAACGTGCATTTTATGGTCAGAGGCACAGATGCCTCATTTGCTCTCTGACTAATCAAAGTCTAGTAGATGAATTTCCTACCTCCTTCTGCTGTTCTCTTTCAGGTCAGATTGAGAGAGACTATCCACACAAATTTATATAGTATTTATCCTGTTCAACAATCAAGCAAAAAAAAAAAAAAGGAATTATTAAGCCTTTACTATGAGCTAGGCGTTAATAGAGTATCTCATATGAGGATGCTTGGCGCAGTACCTTGGCCAAAGTAGCTACTTTATAAATAATACTTGCCTGCTTGATTCAAGGATCATACTCCTAAAGCAGAAAGGGATTTTAGAGGAGATTCTATAATAAAATTTTCTTTTTTTTAAAGCTTTATCTTCAGTCATAGAAACATTACTGGGTATTCTAAAGCAGAAGGACCATAAGGGCTAGTCAATGAGAGGGAGAGGGGTTCAGTGATTTGTCCAGGGTTATGCAGCTAGAGAGTGACTAAGGCTCCATTTGAACTCAGAACCTCTCATTTCTGGGCCTGTTTCTCAAACCACTGTGCCACCTATCTGCCCCCAGTAAATGTTTCTTGTATCTAATAAGAGAGAAGCATCGATTCAGAGAGAGGTGATATAATGAAGTCAAAAGAATATGAGACAGAGTTAGAGAAATTGTGTTCAATTTCTAATTGATCTTCCTACCACAAATATCTCTCTGCTCTAGTCCATTCTCTATACAACTGTCAGAAAGATCTACTTTAAGCATGAGTCCAATTATGTTGCTCCCCTACTTACTAAACTCCAATGACTTCCTGTGACTTACAGAATTCAATATACTATCTTTTGTTTGGCATTCAAAGTCTTTAATCATCACCCTTCCCTCCCTTTCCAGATTTACACTTTGTACTTTCTTCCTCTCCCATATAATCTGCAATCCAATGACACTGACTTTCTTGCTATTCCTCACACATCCTCTAGTTCTGGCTAGATTTCCCCCAGTTGATCTCTATGCCTGGAATGTTCTTTATTTTTGTCTCCCAGCTTCTCTGGTTTCCTTTTAGTCTCATCTGAAGTCCCATCTTCCATGGGAAACCTTCTCTGTCTCTTACTTTTGGTATCTTCTCTCTTGACTATTTCCATTTTATCCTGAATATAGCTTGACTGTCCATAGTTGTTTGAATATTGTTGTTTCCCCATTAGTCTGTGAGCTACTTAAGAGCAGGGATTGCCCTTTACCTTTCTTTGGATTCCCAGCGATGAACACAGAGCCTAGAACAAGCCAGTGGAGTTTAGTAAGTAGGGGGACATCATAATTAGACTCATGCTTTAAAAATGTTTACTGACAGATGATAGGACAACCTCCAGGTTTTACGAAGGGGTCGGCCAAGATTATGTTACTAACAACTACTCTGATTCTGTAAATTCTGACTTTGGGGTTATAAATTGAAGCATTGATTCCTGACCTGAAATACTCCCTTCTTTCCCTGAACCTTCCTACTCTTTTCTCCGTCTTTATAACTTTCTGGCTACTAGTGCTAACTTTAACCCAGATCTTCCTAACAACAAAGAATTAGTCATTTCACAGAAGGTATGTCTCCATTTGTGGGGGGAGGAGGGGAGGAGGGAGGGTAACTTGAACCTTCCTAAAGATGCTTAATAGAGACATCAAAGAAGCTGTAAATATCACTGACACTTGAAACTCTGCCAGCTTGAATAATACAAATACGGTAAATTGTACCAGCCAACTGCTGCAATTAGCAGCTAGCACAACCGCCCCATCTGTCACAAAACTCCCAATGCTACACAGCTCCAAAATTTCCACCTCTATTCTCTAAGTATAACTCTGGCCCACCACTGAATCAGCTTGCCCTCTTGCCTCTGGCATTTACCCTACTCTAATCCATCCTTCCCAACCAATTGTATACTGCTTTTGTCTTCTTGGTATTTGGCATTCCTTTGTTCAAAACCCTTTTCTGGTTCACCATCGCCTACCAATAAAGGTCAGTCATTCAAAACTCTCCAAAATCCCCTGGCCTGGAATATTGTTTTCCCTTCTGGGTATCACGTTTTAGGAAAGGTATTGATGAGATGGAGAAGGCATTCCAGGTGAGGATCAGATAAAGGAATCTGGAATGCATACCTTAGAGAGAAAAGGGACCAGCAAAGGCAAAATAGCTAACTTTAAGTAATCAAATGGTTGTCATGTAGAAGGACTAGACTTGTTTTGTTTAGCTCCACAAGTCAGAAAGAGGCACAATGAGTAGAGGTTGCAAAGAAATACATTTATTTGACTTGACATGAGGAAAAACTTTCTAACAAAGTCGACTGAACTGCCTTAGGAGGTAGTATTTTAGCATTTATTGGAGATCCTTAAGCAAAGGCTGTATGATAAAGAGTATTTTTTAAAGAGTTTTCTTTTGCTGCTATGAGTCAGACTAGATGGCACTGAAGTTCTTTCCAGATCTGAAATTCTGATATCTTTCAAATATTTTCTTATTGTATTCCCTTTCACATGTTCTATTCTACAGCCAAACTAGATTAATTCATTGTTCCCCCCAAATCTCCTGAACATCATAGTGATAGAGAGAAGTGTTTCATTAAAACAAATACTTAACTTCTTCTTAACTTTTCTTAGCTAATAAAGATTGACTGCTCATCTGGGATACCTAGCCAAAGAGGAGATTTGCTCATTTTTTAGTATGGCAGTTTTGTTGGCCCCTTTTTAAAACCCAAGTACCACTGGTGGGTGCAAATGATGTTTGGGGGATGATGGATGATACCTGACTGACGTAAGGCACAGGAACTGAGAGAAAAAAAGAAGAGGAAGAAATGGAGAAGACAAAAAGAGAAAGAGGCTAGGGAGAGATGAGGAAGAAAAGAAATGGAAAGCAAAATGGAGAACAAGGGAGAAAAAGAGAGACAGAAAGACAGACAAAAATAGAAAATAGTTGTAGTGGTAAGGAGCATCAGAAGCCAACCAGAATTAGAAAGTAGAATGAAACTTTTCCACCAAAAGAAGCCTTCCAAAATAGAATTTTATAATATAGTCTACTAGAACTGGAAGGTACCTCTACATATTTACTGAATGTGAGGTTCAGAAGAAAGCTTCATATTTAAGATCTGGAAAAACACATTAGAACGTCATAACCAAGAAGTACCTTACAAAGAAAATATTAATGCTGGAAGGGATCTTAGAAAATGTTTCCAACATTTTAGAGATATAATGAAAGGTCAGAGATTTCCCCAAGGTCACACAGAGAATAAAATGATGAGGCCAAGATTCAAATTCTGGTCTTCTGGCTTCCAGTCTAGATCCCTATCCATAATGCCATTCTGCTAGAGTGTGATGATGGCTGCCCATCTCATAAAAGTGTGCCACTGGTCTCAAGAGTAAGTGAGGAAGGGATCAGGTAGTTGGCTCAGTGGATTGAGAGAATGCAGTATTGATTCTAAGATGGATGGTAAAAGTTTCAAAAAAATTAAAAAAAGATTAAGTGGGTAAGAGTGCTTGTTCAAGAGTAGGATGGAAGCTGATTATCTCTGGTCACTCTATAGCCAGGTCCTGAGTAGTGTGAATAATGAATACCATGAAAAGATCACATTGGGCAGGAAACAATTACTAAGTTTTGTTGTTGTTTAGTCATTTACCAGTAGTGTTTGACTCTTTGGGATCCCATTTGGAATTGGTTTGCCATTTCTTTTTCAAGATCATTTTACAGGTAAGAAAATGGAAGCAGACAGGATTAAATAACTTGCTCAGGATTACACAGATAGTCAATGCTGGGCTGGATTTGAATTTAGGTCTTTCTGGCTTCAAGCCCAGTGCTCTACCCAATGTTCCACCTTACTGCCCAAATTTTACATATATATAATTTCAAATAGCAAGAATTTAAATACATGCAGAACATTTCATGGAATTGATTATTCACACTAAGAAGAACCTAAGTGGCAGCTAGGGTGACTCAGTGGATTAAGAACTAGATCCAGAGACAGGAAGTCAAATATAACCTCAGTCAACTTTCTACCTGTGTGACCCTGGGCAAGTCACAACTCCCAGGGCCTACCCCTTCCTGCTCTTCTGGCTTGGAACTAATATATAGTATTGATTCTAAGATGTTAGGCAAGGGTTTAAAAAAGAGAAAGAGAAGGACTTATCTTTAATTCACTTAGAGCTTCTCTCCTCTGTATCACTCTACCAGGAGCCTGAACTCCAAATCTTCAAAACATCATAAAATCACAAATTTAGAGGTAGAAGAAATATTATATATCTTCTAATCCAAAAACCTCAATTTATAGATGAAGAAGCATAGGTATAAGAGGCAAAATGACTTGTCTAAGGTCATATGAGTATCAAGTGGTAAGGCTGGTCTTTAGAGCAAAATCCTTTGACCATAGTCCAGAACTCATTCACAGGCTCATAAATATTAGAGTCTTACTGCATCTTAAAGACAATTTTGATCAACTGCATATGAGGCAACTGAGCCCCAGGGAAGTCAAATAAATTTCTCGGTCACACACTAAAAGTATCAGAAGTGGGATATGAATCCATGTTCTTTTGTTTCAAATGCAGTCATTGTTCTATGACACCATGATGCCATGCTGCCTCTTCCTTTCCGTTGTACCCATCTGGTGTGGATTGTCCTAATTGCTTAGCTTTTTGCTATCTAAAGGTATTTCCAGATTTAACATTTCTCATTTTAAGATGTGAATTTTCATATCTAAACCTAGAGCAGCTAGCATCATTTGGAAGGTCTTTGTTTAGTATGTGGAAAGGAAGGGATCATTCAAGACTCAACCTTTTACCAGAATTGAGGACCTTGTTCCATTGATAGTGGCTTCAAAATGCCCAAGAACTAGTAATGAGATAGACCACGGAATGAAATGTGTGGTGGGCTATATTCGTAGGAATTTGGCATCCAGAGGAGTTATTGGCCCCTTTGAAATTTTTTTCTTTACTCTTTAAGTTTTCTTCTGATTTTCTCATGGATTTATCATCCAAGAACTAAGTGCTAATGGCTGGCTGAGTTATATTTACTCATGTTCCTGGGAGCAAATTATTTCCCCTTTAAGAGCTTCACTTGTCTCCTCTAGAAAATAAGGGTAACAAAAGTTGTATTACCTCCCTCACAGAATTGCTCTGAAGACCTAATGAAATAAGGCATATGAGAGATATTTATATCACTGACAGAGATGGGAAGAGCTTCATAGGTAAATTTGTCTTCCCTTCAATTCTCTTCAAAACATGAATTTCGTCTGCCCAAACAGTTTCTTCATTAAGACAAAGGGGAATCCCTAATCACTTAACTTTGTTGTTCAATTGTTTTCAGTCCTGTCAGACTCTTCAAGGTCCCATTTGGACTTTTCTTGGCAAAGATACTGCAGTGGTTTGCCATTTCCTTCTCCAGTTTATCTTACAGATGAGGAAGCTGAGGCAAATAGTGTAAAATGACTGACCCAGCATCCCACAGCTAATAAATGTCTGAGACTAGATTTGAACTTAGGAAGATGAGTCTTTCTGAGTCCAAGCCCAGAGTTATGGTCTCCTGAGCTAACTAGCTGTCCTATAACCATTGAATTAGTCTATTCCATTTTGGTGCAGGTCTAATGTTAAGGAGTATTTGTGTTTCTTTGAAATGTCCACCCTCTGCCCATTGCTCACTAGTCCTCTTCTCTGGGGCCACATGCCTCTTCTGTCTGGCATTTAAAGTCTCTCATAGTCTGACCCCAGTCTATTTTTCCAGACTTATTTCATATGACTTCCCTAAATGCATTTTATGTTCCAACCAGGATGGCCTACTTATTGTTCCCAGAACGTAAGAAGTCATTTCTCCCTTCCATATTTTCATGGGCTGTTTCCTTCACCTAGAATTCTCTACCCCACTGCCTTCAGCTTCCACATGTAGAATTTCCCAATTCCCTTCAAGTCAGCTTAGGTGCCAGCTGCTTCATAGGACTCTCCTCTGCTCCTCCTCTCCTCCCAATCAGGAGTGCCCTTGCTGTTGTTGTCAAATGATTTTCTGTTTACTTACATATATATGTGTGATATCCTTTGTTCACACTCATTCTCAGTGGAATATAAGCTCCTGGAGGCCAAGGAGACCATGGCCTCTTTTTTGTTTTTGTTTTTGATCTTTATCTTGTGAATAATTAACACAGTGTCTCACACATTACAGGAGCCTAATAAATTCTTGATTAATTGAACTGAAATAGTGGGATAGCACTTCCATAAATGCTTGGAAGCACTACTTGTGTCCCAATCTACTCTCCCTGAAGCCTTCTCTTCTCTAGTTTTAACAACCCCAGTTCTACTCTCCATTCACAATGACATGATTTCTTTCTTTATTTTTTTTAAACCCTTACCTTCTGTCTTGGAATAAATACTGTGTATTGGCTCCAAGGCAGAAGAGTGGTAAGGGCTAGGCAATGGGGTCAAGTGACTTGCCCAGGGTCACACAGCTGGGAAGTGTCTGAGGCCAGATTGGAACCTAGGACCTTCCTTCTCTAGGCCTGACTCTTAATCCACTGAGCTACCCAGCTGCCCCCACAATATCATGATTTCTAATATGCTATGTGTTCTGAAACCATAAAGCATTATAGAAATGGCTTATTTTTATTACCCTTTAGGATCCTAAACCTTTCTCATTCTTTGAAGGGCAAAAGAAAAAAAAAAGTACAACCTTCCTTTACAAGTTTGGGTACATTAAAATAATTGTTTTTCTCCTGCCTCATCCACCCTTCTGCATCTGTATTACCGAACCAGCCCTCAAACAAATGTGCCTGTTAAAATAGACACATCCTATATGGTCTCCATCTGCTTTATTGGTTTCTTTAAATAAAATATTACTGTGATGAATAATACCATCTAATTGTAAATGCAGAAGTAGCAGCCAGGCTAGTTTGTTCAGGCAGACTCCAGGAGTAAATTGCAGCCTTTCAATTCCAGGTCCCTAATGTTCTCAGGCTTGGGCCACCCAGGCATGGAAGCTCACATCACCTTTCAGCCACATTGAACACCATTATTAATGCCCAGACTATCTCTCATAGCCTGCAGGGTCCTTGGTGACCAAGGGCATGACTTGCCTCATAAGCAAGTTGAAAGAAAAGAAGAGGGAAACACTTCCTGGGGAATTCTCAGTCACCTTCCTCTGATCAGGCATTTTTCTCTCTCTCCTAGCTGCAAGGCATAAGTCAAAGGTCAAATGCTAAAGAGACATAGCCTTTCTGTTGACAGGTTTCAATTCCTGTTGCCTTCTTTGGGACAGAAAAGGAGAAAATGTTAGGCCAGAAGGAGCCTTAGAGGTGAATTCGTTGGCTCTCTGGGCTCTACTTCTTTCTAGATAGCCACGTGGCCACCATTGCAAACTCTCCATCCTGGAGCCCTCCTTTTCTATTTGGAGAGTTCCTCAATGGTTCTACCATTTTTGGAAGATCCCTGATTATTCTTCACCTCATTCCTGCTTCTCCTTGCCTTGACTTATCCTACTCCTGCACCCCCTTCTCTTGCCATCTACCCTTTGTGTATTATCCTCCTTCATTAGAATGTAAACACTTTGAGGGCAGAGAGACAGACGTTTTACCTTTTTGTACTTGTGTCTCCAGTGCTTGGCATTGTGGTATTTGGCACATAGTAAGCCCTTAATAAATGCTTTCCTAATCTAGATATCAAAAGGAGCCTCAAAACACCTATATTCTACTATGAATCTGCACCAGCATCCCTCACATATGGTCATCTAGTCTTTGGTCAAAGTCATGCAATGATATACAATTTCATCCCAGTTCAATTTGCTCATTTTTCAGAAGGCAAAAACCAAAGCTCAAAGAAAGGATTATGGGCAGATAGAGAGCATAATGGGTTATGAGTCAGTCTTGGAGACAAATTTGGCCTCGGATACTTCCCCATCTGTGCAGTCCTGGGCAAGTCATTTAACCCCAGTTGCCTAGGCTTTACTGCTCTCTTGTCTTAGAATCCACACTTAGTACTTATTAGTAGTATCTCTGGTATGGAGGGCTTGTCGTGCCCTCCTATGGCAGCTCTCCAGCCTCTGACCCCCACCTGACACCCAGCTCTCACTTGTGGCTCCCAGTAGCTGCTAGCATGCGGCAGCGGCCACACCCCAGGCAACGGCTTTGACAGGCCGGCTAAGCCTTGTGAGGGTAGCCATCGGGTCGTCGACCCCTGGTGAACCAGGGCTTTGCTCACCCAGCATGTGAAGACTGCTTTGGCTGAACAGAAGGAAGAAACCAATAAGAAGGTTCAACGGCTGAGAGGGTAATGCAGCAAAGCACTGTGGAGTGCTCAGGGCGTGTTAGAGCACAAAGGACAACACGGCCATCCAATGCAACTGAGGAAGTCTGCAGGTGTAACGACTTTTCGTGCCACTGGACCCAGGCTTCCAACGCCGAGAGAGTGGGACTGTCTCTGTGCATTGGTTTTTCCACTTAAATCTCCTTCACGCACAAGTGTCTTTGTGCACACTCATCTATACACCATAGATGAAAACGCACAAAGACAATCGTCATCCTCGGTTACCGAAAGACTACTACTATTAAGAGAGGAAATAGAGTTTCAAAAAGAAAAAAAGGAAGAAAAGAATTTGATTATCTAAGTAGTAAAGAGCAAAACTTGGATTCGAAGCATGTCCTTCAAATGAAGTCCAATGCTCTTTTTGATAGTTTCTTAGGTTCTATACTTGTATACTTTGGTGGATTCTTAATCCCATTTGGATGGGCAATCTTTTCTCCCTATACAGGTTTCACTCTGAACTTTCTTATTCTGTGTTATTCTTGAAAATGGTTTTCTATAAAATCTTTATAGATTATCCACTCATTTCACTTGGGGACTTTCCTTCTATTTTCTGAGTTTTTAATATTAAAAAAAAATACATGGTACTTAGTCTCAAGAAACTTACATTATAGTGCAGAAGAAAGATCCCATATGTATATAGTTACTTATAATTTAAAAAATGGAAAATGTTAAGTGCCTAAGAAGAGTTTAAACTTCTAAGAAATTGTATGAAAAAAATCTCATTTCCAGCAGGGGACAATCAGGGAAGTCTCCATGGAGGAGATGACATTGGAGCTGAGCTTTCCTTTTCTTCTTTTCCTATTTTAGTCCTTTTGCTTATCCCCAAAACACCCTCCTCCCATGTCAGCCTTTGTTTTGGGGATAGGCAAAAGGACTAAAATAGGAAAAGAAGAAAAGGAAACAGCACCCATCTCCCCCCACCCCCATCTCTTCATTCTATAGATAGAGAACCAAAGAGTTTATATGCCTTGCAAAAGGTCTCATAGCAAATAAAATGATATTAAAATTACTCCATAGCCACAAGGCCACATTGGGGAAATCTCCCCCCCCCCCAACCCCTAGAGCCCTCCTTTTCTCTTTGGAGATCTCAATAGAACCACCATTTTAGGAGGGACCTCAAGTATTTTTTCCTTTACTCTTGCCACTCTTCACTTTCCTCTCTTTGCTTTGACCTATCTCACTCCACCCCCCTTTCTAGCTTCCTTTTATATATTCACTTCCTTCATTAGATTGTAAGAACTTTGAGAATTGGGAGACAGTTTTACTTGTTTGCATTATATCTCCAGTGCTTGGCAACAAGACGTAAGACAAGATATGATTTTGATATGTTATTTCATTTCATGATAATGATCCCTTTTATATGATTCTACTGACACTAGGAAAAATGAGAACAGCTGACTTTAACCACATAAAACTGGTTTGAATTACTCTCCATATTTTTACTTAGTTTTCTAAGACTGACCATTAGCAGCAGCAGTTTTTTCTCTTTCTCTCTCTCTCTCTCTCTCTTTCTTTCTTTCTTTCTTTCTTTCTTTCTTTCTTTCTTTCTTTCTTTCTTTCTTTCTTTCTTTCTTTCTTTCTTTCTTTCTTTCTTTCTTTCTTTCTTTCTTTCTTTCTTTCTTTCTTTCTTTCTTCTTTCTCTCTCTCTCTCTCTCTCTCTCTCTCTCTCTCTCTCTCTCTCTCTTTCTTTCTTTCTCTCTCTCTTTTTCCTTCCTCTCTTCCTTCCTCTCCTCCTCCTCCTCTTCCTTCCTCTCCTCCTCCTCTTCCTTCCTCTCCTCCTCCTCCTCTTCTTCCTCCTCCTCCTCCTCTTCTTCCTCCTCCTCCTCCTCTTCTTCTTCCTCCTCCTCCTCCTCCTCCTCCTCTTCTTCTTCTTCTTCTTCTTCTTCTTCTTCTTCTTCTTCTTCTTCTTCTTCTTCTTCTCCTTCTCCTTCTCCTTCTCCTTCTCCTTCTCCTTCTCCTTCTCCTTCTCCTTCTCCTTCTCCTTCTCCTTCTCCTTCTCCTTCTCCTTCTCCTTCTCCTTCTTCTTCTTCTTCTTCTTCTTCTTCTTCTTCTTCTTCTTCTTCTTCTTCTTCTTCTTCTTCTTCTTCTTCTTCTTCTTCTTCTTCTTCCTCCTCCTCCTCTTCTTTCCCTTTCTCTCTTCCTCCCCTCCTCTCTTTCCTTCCCTTTCTCTTTTCCTTCTCCTTCTCTTCCCTCTTCTTCCCTTCCCCTTATCCAAATTTTACTGATAAAACTTACTTTTTTCATTCAGAGCTATATCAAAACTACTGTTATGGAAAGATAAGATATCTTTCCATATCTTATATCCAATATCCAGATAAGCCTGTAATGTCTGGGCATTTTCATCAAAATGCAAAACATCCTTCCTAAGTGTTTTTTTTTTAAACTTTTGGTGGGTCTGGAGGTATTCTTTCCTTTGAGGAATACTGGATTACAGTGAATGCATTGATGTATCCAGAAGCAGAACTATTTTGAAATTACAGAAATTCCAAAATGGAGACAGAATAAATAGACCATACTCTAATATATAATATAAACTTAAGAAATTCGTGCAAGAGATAGAGATAAATATAGTTCATCAGCTTGGGAACTTGCCTGATTTAAATCTCATTGAAAACCTGTAAGCTATCATTAATTCTAAACTTGGAAAAATGGACTGTAATTAAAGATATGGTTAATATCTAATGTGATTAAAGTGTAGTTTTGTGATGATAAATTTTTTAAAGTTTCAAAGCCTCATGAACTCATTGCCAAAGCAAATACAATGAATGACTATAACAAAAAGATGTATGATATGTGAAAAAGTTTTGTAAAGATATTTGTAAAGTTGTCAGGTTTGTGGCAGGCTGATAAAAATAATTATTTCATTCTAGTTAATTTTCACATGACTGTAAAGAACACAGCTAGGGTGTGAACTCAGTTTTCCATGCTAGATGAGTGTGTTTTCCATTAGAAAATTTGGCCTCCCAGACCATAGTAAAGTCTCAACATCTTGCTGGATGAATGAATGAATGAATGAATGAATAAATGAATGAATGAATGAATGAATGTATGAATGAATGAACATAACTACATTTGGCAACAGCGCATAAAACTTAGAATTCTAACTGCCTTTGTCTTTGGGCCCAGAAATATTTTCATTGGGAGTCAATAATGTTCTGTCTATCCTATCCCTCTGTGGTTGGGATCTGCATTTACTCTAGCAAGCAGGGACCATCTATGCTGTCTATGGATGGCATTAAACAAAGGAAAAGACTTCTGCTTCCATTTTAGTTTTCCTGAATATTGATAGGCTAGCTGCACTAAGACCCCTCAGGGTCCCTTCCTCACTCTGAGAGGGTGGGAGTATGTGTGTGTGTGTGTGTGTGTGTGTGTGTGTGTGTGTGTGTGTGTGATTCAGGGAGTTCCCACAGCATCCATCACTGAAGGAATTTACAAACCAGCTCAGACCAAGGAAAAATTGATATTTGTTCAGTAGCCTGAGGTGAGTTAGCAGTGGGTGGGGGCTGCTCTTCCTCTCTCACTCATGGTGCAAGATACAGGAACACATGCCTCAAATACTGTGAGAAGTGGTTGTCTGTGTAAGGGATATGCTTCATGGTAGTCTGAGGGAGCAGCTCCACAGTGAAATGGAAAATAAAAACAAAACCTGGACTTTCAAAAACATAAAGGTCACACCACCACTGTTGCCATTAAAATGACAATAAAGAGACTTCTGGGTAAACATGACTGCAGTTTAGAGGCAAGATTCTACCTCTCTTCATCGCCTACCGATATAGACTACCTCAAAAGGCCAAAAAAAAAAATTCATATGAACAAAGGGACTCCACAGTAGGGTGTAGCATTGAAGATACATGGGATTTGGGCATTTCCACACTATAAGGAAGCGATATAACTTTCACCAAAATGCGAGCTCTCTCACCCCACTTACAGAGCCAGTGTGCTTTTATCAGAGCCAGCACGCTAGAATCAGTGAATGAGTGAGGGGCACCTCTAGGTCCTTGGCAGCTGACTAAGACCACCAAAGACCTACCCCCTGAGAGTAGCTAGACTTGAGACCTCAACAGGTGGAAGAGCATAGACCATGGGTGTGGAGAGAGCATAGAGAAGGGATGCAAACAGTAGAAGCTCTGGAGATTGGAAAGGCTGCCTCTGGCAAAAACCTTGTTTCTCAGCTCCAAACATAGAGAGCCTGCCCTTCTCATTCAGAGTTCTGATTGGGGAAGGACAAACCAACATAGTCATGGCAAACAAAGACGAGGAAAAACAATTTCCCAATACCAAGGAGAACAAGAAGAAGGCTTTGACCCTGGATAATTTTTATGGAGGAAAAATCCAGACTACAGAGGAAATAGAAGAGGACAAACAAATAAATGCATCCAAACCTTCCCACTCCCCCACCCCCAAATGGAAATTGGCCACAAGCTCTTAAAGAATTTAAATTGGAGCTTATGAAAAAGAAAGAAGAATATTGGAAATAAAAGTGGGAAATGGTTCAAAAAAAAATAACAGTTTAAAAGACAGGAACTCCCAATTGGAGAAAGAAGCCCAGAAATCAAATAAAATGATAAATAAATTAGAGACCAAAATAAAAAGCTGGAAGCCATGAAAAGCAGGATAGACCAAACCAAAAAGGAAAGTCAAAAGATTATGGTGGAAAACCAAAAGATTAGAGTGGGGGAAAAATCATCTTTAAAGACCAGAATTGGACAATTAGAAGCCAGTGATCTCACAAAATAGCAAGAATTAATGAAGCAAAATAAAAAAGATTAACATAATAGAAGGAAACATGAAATATCTCACTGAGAAAGATGACTGACCAAGAAAACAGGTCTAGAAGAGACAATTTGAGAATGATTCATCTACTTGAAAACCCAGAAATAAACAGAAATCTTGACATCACACTACAAGAAATTATCCAAGAAAACTGCCCTGCAGTTCTTGAACAAAAGGGCAAAATAGACATTGAAAGAGTTCATAGAATACCCTCTACACTAAATCCTCAAAAGACAACCTTCAGGAATATAATTTTCAAATTTAAGAGCTTCCAAGTTAAGGAAACATTTTTACAAGAAGTCAAAAAAGAGACAATTCAGATATCAAGGAGCACCAATCAGAATCACACAAGATCTAACAGTTTCTACACTAAAGGACCGCAAGGCTTGGAATATGATATTCAGAAAGGCAAGAGAATTGGGTCTTCAACCAAGAATCACATACCTATCAAAACTGACTATATACTTCCAGGGGAAAGTACAGGCATTCAACAAAATAGAAGGTTTCAAAGTATTTGTAAAGAAAAGACCAGAACTAAGGGGAAAGTTTGATATCCAAACACAGAGATCAAAAGAAACATGAAAAGGTAAATAAGAAAGAGAGAAGAAATGGGAAAAAATGTATTTTATCTAATTTTTTTTCTTTAAGATCTGAAATAAGATCAAATTGTTTATAGTAATATATGGAAAATGTTATTTGTAACTCTCAAAAATTATATTTACTCTTATAGTAATTAGTAGAATCATTCATAGGTAAAGATTGGGGTAATTAGTGGGCTAAGATGATATGCAAAAAAAGAAAAAAGGAGGGAGGAAAAGAAGATGGCACCAAGGGAAACTTGAAGGAATAAATAAATAGGATAATCGATATCACACAAAGAGACTCATGGGAAGGGAGGAAGAATAGTATTATAAGAAGAAGAGGAAATGAGTGCTAATAAGAAATACTTAAACCTTCCTCTCAGTGAAATAAATTCTGAGAGGGAAGAGCATCTAGATCCATTGGGGTATAGAATTATATCTTACCATACAAGGAAAATTAGAAGAGAATAACTAAGGTGGAGGAGTACAAAAAAGAAGGGAAAGAGGGAGGGGAGGGAACTTAATAGACACTAAAAAATTTAAGAAGGGAACAAAAATAGAGGGGGCAGAAAGGGCACTATCATAAGGGTGAGGATTAAGGAACTGATTAAAAGCAAACCACTGGTTTAAAAAGATATAGCAAAAGAAGAAAGGGCAGAGCTACAAGAGGATGTCAAAATGTTGGGGAATACAGAGGTGGTTATCATAACTCTGAATATGAATGGAATGAGTTCATCCATAAAACAAAAGCAAATAGCAGAATGAATTGGAAACCAAAATCCTACCAAATGTTGTCTACAAGAAACATACATTAAGCAGGGAGACACCCACAGAATAAATTTCAAAGGTTGGCTCTTGGGCCTCAACTGAGAAAAAGAAGGCAGGAGTTTCAATCATGATATCTGACAAAGCCAAAGTAAAAATTGATCTAGTCAAAAGAGATAGGGAAGGTAATTACATTTTGATAAAGGGCAGTATAGACAATGAGGGAATATCAGTAATCAATATGTATGCACAAAATGGTATAGCATTCAAATTTCTAAAGGAAAAATTAGTGGAGTTAAAGGAGGAAATAGATAGTAAAACTATACTAGTGTGAGACCTGAACCTTCCTCTATCAGATCTAGATAAATCAAAATAAAAAATAATAAGAAAGAATTAATAGATGTGAATAAAATCTTAGAAAAATGAGAGTTAATAGTTATGTGGAGAAAAATAAATGGGGACAAAAAGGAAAAACCTTCTTTTTAGCAACACATGGTACATTCACAAATATTGACCATGTACTAGGACATAAAAATATGGCATACAAGTGCAAAAGAGCAGAAATAATAAATTTAACCATTTCAGATCATAATGCAATAAAAATAATAATTAGTAAGGGTACATGGAAAGTCAAAAAAATTAATTGGAAATTAAATAATATGAGTTTTCAAAACCAGTTAAAGAACAAATCATAGAAACAGTTAATAATTTCATTGAATAAAGTGGTAATGATGAGACATCCTTTCAAAATATATGGAATGCAGCCAAAGCACTACTGAGGGGGAAATTTATAACCTTGAGTTCATATATTAAGAAATCACGGAGGGCAGAGGTCAAAGAATTGGGCATGCAAATCAAAAAACTTGAAAGGGAACAAATTAGAAATCCCCAGTTGAAAACTAAATTAGAGATCCTAAAAATTTAAGGGGAAATTAATAAAATCAAAAGTGAAAGAAGTATTGAATTAATAAATAAGACTAGAAGGTGGTATTTTGAAAAAAATATACAAAATACTGTTCAATTCAATTTAAAGAAAAAGAAAAAAGAAAACCAAATTAACAGGATCAAAGATGAAAAGGGAGACCTCACCTCCAATGAAGAGGAAATTAAGGCAACCATTAAAAATATTTTGCCCAATTATATGGCAATCTAGGTGATATGGATTAATATTTACAAAAATATAAATTGCCTAGATTAACAGAAGAAATAGAATATTTAAATAATCCTGTATAGAAAAAGAAATTGAACAAGCCATCAAAGAACTCCCTAAGAAAAAATCTCCAGGGACTGATGGATTCTCAAGTGAATTCTATCATACATTCAAAGAACAACTAATCCCAATATCATACAAACTATTTGACAGAACAAGTAAAGAAGGAGTTCTACCAAATTCCTTCTATGACACAAATATGGTATTGATTCCAAAGCCAGGCAGGTCAAAAAAACAGAGAAAGAAAACTATAGACCAATCTCCTTAATGAAAAAAAGATGCAAAATTTTAAAATAGAATACCAGTAGAAAGATTCCAACAAGTGATCACAAGAGACATTCATTATGATCAGGTGGGGTTTATACCAGGAATACAAGGATAGTTTAATATTAGGAAAACCATCCACATAATTAATCATATCAATAAGCAAACAAAAAAATTACATGATTATCTCAATAGATGCAGAAAAAGCCTTTGACAAAATTCAACACTCATTCCTATTGAAAACACTAGAAACCATAGGAATAGAAGTGCTTTTCTTAAGAATAATAAACATTATATATCTAAAACCATCAGCAAGTATCATCTGCAATGGGGATCAATTAGAAGCATTCCCAATAAGATCAGGAGTGAAATAAGGATGCCCATTATCACCTCTATTATTTAACATCGTAATAGAAACACTAACAGCAATTAGAGAAGAAAAGAAATCAAAGGTATTAAAATAGGTAATGAGGAGATCAAGCTATCACTCTTTGCAGATGATATGATGGTCTACTTAAAGAATCCTAGAGAATCAACTAAAAAGCTAGTGGAAATAATCAACAACTTTAGCAAAATTGCAGGTTACAAAATAAACCCACATAAATCATCAACATTTCTATATGTTTCCAACACATCTCAGCAGCAAGAGTTAGAAAGAGAAATTCCATTTAAAGGCACCCTAGATGATATAAAATACATAGGAATCTATCTGCCAAGACAAACACAGGAACTATTTGAACACAACTACAAAACACTATCCATATAATTAAAAATAGATCTAAATAATTTGAAAAACATTAATTGCTCATGGGTAGGATGAGCTAACATAATAAAATGACAATCCTACCCAAACTAATTTACTTATTTAGTGCCATACCCATTAAACTGCCAAGAAACATTTTTGCTGAACTAGAAAAAAATATAACAAAATTCATTTGGAAGAAGAAAACATCAAGAATTTCAAGGGAATATTGAAAAAAATGTGAAGGAAGGCAGTCTAGCAGTACCAGACCTCAAACTATACTATAAAGTAGTGATTGATCATCAAAACAATATGGTACTGGCTAAGAAACAGAAGGGAGGATCATTGGAATAGACTTGGGTTAAGTGACCTCAGCAAGACAGTCAATGATAAATCCAAAGATCCCAGCTTTGGGGATCAAAATCCAGTATTTGTCAAAAACTGCTGGGAAAAATTAGAAAGCAGTCTGGGAGAGATTATATTTAGATCAAATCTAACACCCTACATCAACATAAACTCAGAATGAGTGAATGACTTGAATATAAAGAAGGAAACTATAAGTAAATTAGGTGAACACAGAATAGTATACTTGTCAGATCTTTGTCAAAGGAAAGATTTTAAGACCAAGCAAGAGTTATAAAAAATACCAAATGTTAAATAATTAATTTTGATTACATAAATTAAAAAGCTTTTGTGCAAACAAAACCAATGCAACTAAAATTAGCAGGGAAGCAACATATTCAGGAAAAAAATCTTCATAACAACAAACTCTGACAAAGGTCTAATTACTCAAATTTATAAAGAGCTAAATAAATTGTACAAAAAATTAAGCCATTCCCCAATTGATAAATGGCAAGGGACATGAATAGGCAATTTTCGCATAAAGACATTAAAACTGTTAACGAGCACATGAAAAAGTGTTCTAAATCTCTTATAATCAGAGAGATGCAAATCAAAACAACTCTGAGATATCACCTCACACCTAACAGATTGGCTAACATGATAGCAAAGGAAAGTAATGAATGCTGGAGGGGATGTGGCAAAATTGGGACATTAATGCATTGCTGGTGGAGTTGTGAATTGATCCAACCATTCTGGATGGCAATTTGCAACTATGCCCAAAGGGTGCTAAAAGACTGCCTACCATTTGTTCCAGCTATTGCACTTCTGGGTTTTTACCCCAAAGAGATAATAAGGAAAAAAGACATATATAAGAATATACATAACTGTGCTCTTTGTGGTGGCAAAAAAACTGGAAATGGGGAATGGCTGAACAAATTATGGTATCCATTAGTGATGGAATACTATTGTGCTCAAAGAAACAATGAACTGGAGGAATTCCATGTGACCTGGAATGACCTCCAGGAATTGATGCAGAGTGAAAGGAGCAGAGCCAGGAGAACATTGTACATAGAGATGGATACACTGTGGTACAATTGAATGTAATGGACTCCTCCATTAGTAGCAATGCAGTGATCCAGGAAAATTCTGAGGGACTTATGAGAAAGAACACTATCCCCATTCAGAGGAGGAACTGTGGGAGTAGAAACACAGAAGGAAAATAACTGCTTGATCACACAGGTCAAGGGGGATATGATTGGGCATGTGGACTCTAAATGATCATCCTAGTGCAAATATCAATAATATGGAAATAGGTCTTGACCAATGACACATGTAAGACTCAGTGGAATTGTGTGTTGTGTTAAATTTAACCATGGTTTGACTCTGAATATTTATATATGTGATCACCAGGGATTTAATTTCTAAATCCCAAAATGAATTACTAAAGTGAATGGAATTTATGGTAGTTTGCTTACAATAGAGGGAAGATATTAAGGAATGAGAGAGAGAGAGAGAGAGAGAGAGAGAGAGAGAGAGAGAGAGAGAGAGAGAGAGAGAGAGAAGAGAGAGAGAGAGAGAGAGAGAGAGAGAGAGAGAGAGAGAGAGAGAGAGAGAGAGAGAGAGAGAGAGAATGAACGAACTCTGGCTTCCTCTGAGCCAGGTAGAAATTCCAAGGCCCTAATCAGGGAAAAAATGTCTCAAAATGATGTACCTTTCTTAGAGGTTTACACCTCTGAGAAAGGCAGGGTTACTAAATTGGCCTTTCACTCACTAACATTGACCATCTAAAAGCAAAGCAGTCTGAGGTCTCCTGCATGAGCTTCTCCAGGGTTGAGTTCCTCTTCCAATCTCTCTTTAAGTATCTGTTCTCCAGTCCAACTCTGAGTCAGAGTTCTTCCATCTAACTCAAATCTCGATTCACATATATTTTTCTGGCCTCTGGTTCTCTTTTTAAAGATCTTTTTCTCTTGTGTCACCTCCCCTAAATTTCACATCTACCAATCACAGCAGACACTTTTCTCCAGGACTGCCCACTCTTTAGTTCAGACCTTCTTTGGTTAGATTATGCCTTTTTGGATTACTTAACACCTTTTTTTAATGGGTAGATCTACTTAAAATACTTAGTTACCACCTTTTTGGGAATTAACATCTAAAATAGATTGTGGATTACAACTCAATCTAACCAATAAAGGATGAGCTAAGTACCTTCATTGTTACAATCAGGAGCTAGTTAAATCCAATCTTTATATTTGGCTATGGGAAGGTGTTGGGGGGAGGGGAGGGAAAGAACATGATTTTTGTTATCCTGGAAAAATACTCTAAATTAATCAATTAAATAAATTTTTTTAAATGACAATCAAGACACTTCTCCTTGGGCCTCAGGCTCCTCTTCTATAAAATGAGGGATCTGGATAAATTAATTCCTAAGACATCTTTGGATAAATAAGCATTAATTTAGTGCCTAATACTATGTGTCAGTATGAGTGTTAAGTAAGCCCTTACCAGATGTCTCATCTGATCCTCAGAGGTAAGTGATATTATCATCTCCATTTTACAGATGAGACAAATGGGTTAAGTGACTTGCCCATGGTCATACAGCTAGTGTCTGATTCTGGATTTGAACTCAAGTCTTCTTGACCCCAGGCCCAGCTCTGTAACCTTTGTACCACTTAGATACCTGCCTATTAATCAGCAATCTTCAATCAATGAGCATTTTAAAATACTGACAATAGAGAATATGATAAGGTGATGGGTAAAACCCAAAAGTAAGTTGTCATTGTTCAATTATTTCTAGTTCTGTCTGACTCTTTGTGATCTCGTTTGGGGTTTTTTTGGCAAAGACACTGGAGGGGTTTACCATTTCCCTCTCCAGCTCATTTTCCAGGTTAAGAAACTGAGGCAAATCAAGATAAGTAACTTGCTCAGGATCACCCACCTATGAAGTATATGAGGCCAGATTTGAACTCAAGATAAGAGGAGTTTTCCCTATGCCAGGTGTAAAGATTAAAATTTAGGAATATGGGGAGACTGAGGCAGGTAGAAATTAGTTTCTCTCTGCAAGGAGTATTATATTTTTTAGAGGTTTATTAAGGATTAAGGATTAAAGAATATACAAGTAAGAAACATGTGCCTAGGCCAGAAGCCTAGACAAAATAACCTCACATCATGGAAGAGACGCCTCTGCTCCAAAATGGAAGTCCAAAAAAAGAGCCCCAAAAACCTTTGCCACCAGCTTAAATCCTTCCTCGATCTCGGCCCACCTCAGAATTCCCTGAGATTACAAAGCATTTTGGGGAAGTGGAGAAAAGGCTTGTGGGGATTGTAGTCCTGTATTCAAGTCTATTTTATACACAGGCACAGTGCCATCTTGCCACCCTACAATATGTCCTTTTATTGCCTCCATGAAAAAAGGAGATTAAGATGCAAATTTAGAAAACAAATATTATCTGAGAAACACAAGGCAGAGAGTGCTATGTGCAGTCACATACCCTTCAATTTAGAAACAGAAGTCACCTTTGAAGTCAGATTATCCCTCATATTTAACCAATGAGGAAAATGAAACAGAGAAAATTAAGGAACTTACCCAGAATCACAGTGCTAGAAAGGATCTCAGGTAGAATTTAAGCTCTGGTGTCCTTGACTCCAAGTCCACCACCCCACCCACTGCATCAATGAAGTTATTGTCTATGTGGAAGGATCAAGGAAAACTTCACTGCAACAGGTCTTTGAAGGATGATTAGAGATTTAATAAGCAAAGAGGATAATGGAGGATGTTTCAAGTCCAGGTGATGACATGAACAAAGGCACAGAGATAAACCACTTCAGCATCATTTAGGAGGGAAAAGTTGGCAAAGACCAGGCTGATTTAGATGCTGTTCATGGAGGAAAATGATGGGAGATAACATTGCCAAGGTAGCATTGTCAATACATGGTGGAAGGCCCTGAAGGCCAGGCAAAGCCATGACCTTTGCTTCCAAACCCAGAATGATTTCCCTTGTCCCATATTCTTTCATGTTTGAGTGTAAGGAATCTTTTCCTACCTCAAATTTATTTTTTTCCTAAGGAATTTGAAGGAAAGGCGTGCAAGGAACTTTTCTTCCGTGCAATCCCCAAAGACCAATAGCCTTTGTCTGTTTGGTGGGACCTGACTGGGATCAGCGATGGAGGAAATGGCAAAATAAGCCAAGACAGATGGGAGCGTCACAGTCCTGGAGATGTTTCCAAATTGAGGAAGCCTCAGGCCATGGGGAAATTGAAGGGAGGCAATCTCTCTCTCTC
Organism: Monodelphis domestica; assembly: GCF_027887165.1. Taxonomy (NCBI): domain Eukaryota; kingdom Metazoa; phylum Chordata; class Mammalia; order Didelphimorphia; family Didelphidae; genus Monodelphis; species Monodelphis domestica. The sequence continues at coordinate 337,081,068 of NC_077230.1, read as the reverse complement.
TCTCTCTCTCTCTCTCTCTTCTCTCTCTCTCTCTCTCTCTTCAGGTATGGCAGTCACAGTAGAAGAAAAAATTGGGGGAAAATGAAAAACAGGTCTTGTGTGGCCCAATGATGCCTCTGCCACCTGGTGGACAGACATTAAAGTCAATTTAACCAATTAACAGCCCCTGCCATCCTGTGTCCTCACTGGCTACAGTCCCTTTGAATGTAGTCAGAACTCCAAATGTGATGTCACCCTGGTTAGAGAGAGCCAAGGACTGGGACTTCTGCACCAGGTCCTGTGGATTTCATTCCAGTCAATATGTCCACAATAAACATATCTTATCCTGTGACTATTAAATTATTATCTGGTCTACTGTGCCCAGGTATTGACATTTAGAGTGCATTTAAAGATTTCCAAAGATTTCCACATTATCTCTTCAGATCAAAATTGTGAATTTAGGGGTATTTCAAAAATCTGCGTTTATTTCATAGATGTATTTCATAGATAAGGAAATACCAAAAGAAAGATTAAGTGACTTTCCTTGTGATTATAAACTTGCCATGTTACAGATGAAGGAACTGGGATAGATAAGGGTCAAAGCACTCATCCAGAGTCACACAACTAAGAAGAGACTCTCAGGTCTCATAGACTTCAAGTCAATGTTCTATCTATTTCACTAACCATTGTCTCCCAGTCAATTTAGGAGGCAAAATTTGAATTGAATATTTCTTTCTTCTACACCATACTGGCTTTAATAAGGAAGAACAAAGTTAGAGTTGGAAGGGACCTCAAAGGGTCATCTAGCCTGACCTGCACAGTTTTCATATGGGGAAACTGAGGCTAAGAGAAAAACAAGTGACTTGGAAAGAAGGTAAGTTTCCTGATTTCCATATCCAATGTTCTTTTTTTTTTAATTTTTAAACATTATTTTATTTCGTCATTTCTGAGCATTACTCATTGGAGACAAAGATCATTTTCTCCCCCCCCCCCCCATCCCATAGCCGACGCGCAATTCCACTGGGTATCACAAATGTTCTTGATTCGAACCCATTGCCTTGTTGTTGGTGTTTTCACCAGAGTGTTCATTTAGAGTCTCTCCTCAGTCATATCCCCTCAACCCCTATAGTCTAGCAGTTGGTTTTCCTCTGTGTTTTTACTTCCACAGTTTGTCCTCTGCTTGTGGATAGTGTTTTTTCTCCTAGATCCCTGCAGATTGTTCAGGGACATTGCATTGAGTCTAATGGAGAAGTCCATTACATTCGATTGTACCACAGTGTGTCAGTCTCTGTGTACAATGTTTTCCTGGTTCTGCTCCTTTCACTCTGCATCACTTCCTGGAGGTTGTTCCAGTCTCCATGGAATTCCTCCACTATATTATTCCTTTTAGCACAGTAGTATTCCATCACTAACATCTACCACAATTTGTTCAGCCATTCCCCAATTGAAGGGCATCCCCTCATTTTCCAATTTTTGGCCACCACAAAGAGCACAGCTAAGAATATTTTTGTACAAGTCTTTTTCCTTATTATCTCTTTGGGGTACAAGCCCAGCAGTGCCATGGCTGGATCAAAGGGCAGACAGTCTTTTATCGCCCTTTGGACATAGTTCCAAATTGCCCTCCAGAATGGTTGGATCAATTCACAACCCCACCAGCAATGAATGAATATCCCTACTTTGCCACATCCCCTCCAGCATTCATTACTTTCCTTTACTGTCATGTTAGCCAATCTGCTAGGTGTGAGGTGATACCTCAGAGTTGTTTTAATTTGCATCTCTCTGATTATAAGAGATTGAGAACACTTTCTCATGTGCTTATTAATAGTTTTGATTTCTTTATCTGAAAACTGCTTATTCATGTCCCTTGCCCATTTATCAATTGGAGAATGGCTTGATTTTTGTACAATTGATTTAGCTCTTTGTAAATCTGAGTAATTAAACCTTTGTCTGAGGTTTTTATGAGGATTGTTTCCCAATTTGTTGCTTTCCTTCTGATTTTGGTTACATTGGTTTTGTTTGTACAAAAGCTTTTTAATTTCATTTAGTCGAAATTATTTATTTTGCATTTTGTGACTCTTTCTAAGTCTTGCTTGGTTTTAAAATATTTCCCTTCCCAAAGGTCTGACATGTATACTATTCTGTGTTTACCCAATTTACTTATGGTTTCCTTCTTTATGTTTAAGTCACTCACCCATTTTGAATTTATCTTGGTGTAGGGTGTGAGGTGTTAATCTAAACCTAATCTTTCCCACACTGTCCTCCAATTTTCCCAGCAGTTTTTTATGAAATAGTGGATTTTTGTCCCAAAATCTGGGATCTTTGGGTTTGTCATATACTGTCTTTCTGAGGTCACTTACCCCTAGTCTATTCCATTGATCCTCCTTTCTGTCTCTTAGCCAGTACCAAATTGTTTCGATGACCATTGCTTTATAATATAGTCTGAGATCTGGGACTGCAAGGCCCCCTTCCTTTGTATTTTTTTTTCATTATTTCCCTAGATCCTAGATCCTTCCCTAGATCCAAAGGATATCCTAGATCCTTTGTTCTTCCAAATGAACTTTGCTATGGATTTTTCTAAATCAGTGAAAAAAATTTTTGGAAGTTCAATGGGTATGGCATTAAATAGATAAATAAGTTTGGGTAGGATGGTCATTTTTATTATATTGGTCCAATGTTCTTCACCCACAGACTAGTCAAGAAATTAAGGAGTGAAAACCTGATGTGAGAGTCACCAGGCTTTGGATGCTCAGTCACTGGGATGTTCAAAATAGAACTTTGGAGAAGCTTACCCCCAACTATACATTCCTCTGTCCACTTGGAATAATCTTCCCTGTAGAGCTAATAGACCCCTCCAGCTTAGGACATAATAATTCCCTAATGTGTGATGATGAGCTGAACATCCCCATCCAGAAGTCTAGCCCTGCAGCTGCCTCCCTCAGGAATTGTTTCCATTTATTCAGTCAACTCTTCCCTCCTCCCATCTAGTCCCAATTCTCTGCTGCCCATCTCTTTCACTCCGTCCTTCACAATTCCCATTCCATTCTTGTGCTTCTCCCAGGACCCACTCCTCCTGCACTGATGAAATCAAACTCTTTACAGTGCCACTGTTTTTTCCTTAGTCTCTCCCATCATTTTTGCCCCAGGTTCCTCAACTGTAAAATGGTGCTACATCTGTTTCCATGGGTAGTTGAGAGGATTAAGTGAGGTAATCATTGTAAAGCACTTGAGCACAGTGCCTGGTACATAGTAAGCACTATGTAAATGTTTGCTAAAATTATTTTTTAAAACCCAGACCTTCCACCCTAGAATCAATACTGTGTTTTGGTTCCAAGGCTGAAGAGTGGCAAGGGCTGGGCAATGAGGGTTAAGTGACTTGCACCGCCCAGGATCACACAGCTAGGAAGTATCTGAGGTCATATTTGAACCCAGGACCTCCTGTCTCCAGGACAGGCTCTATCCACTGATGCTGAGCTGTCTCTAATCTCCACTTTCTTTTCAACATTCACCAAAACAACTGTTCCAAACCTCCTTAAGCCTCCAACTTTACCTACTCCATCAGCATCATCAGAGGTCATAAAGGACCAACCAACTTATGGATGAAATCTTAGACATTTCCTAATCCAACCATCTCATTTAGTAGATAAGGAAATTGGGGTGAAGTAACTTAAGGGAATGTGTAGCTGGGGTTCAACCCAGGTCCTTGGTCTTTCAGACCTCATGGCTTATTGAGATGAAGACCATCCAGTGCAAACTTCCTCAATTCTTGTACTTCAGACTCAGAACATTCTCAGTGCTCTCATTCATCCTTACTTTCTTCTTCTCAGCCTCAGAAGAGGGAGACCTCGTTAATAGCTCATCTACCGACTAATATTCAGAATCCCATTCCTGTAGTCAGTTTCATTTAAATGTTTTCTCATCAATCCTCCTCTTTTATATTAATATTACTATTATAACTACTACCACCAATACGACCACCACTACCACCACTACCATTATCACTACCACCACTACTACCACTACTGCTGCTGCTACTACTACTAGATAGCTATATAGTGCTTTAAAGTTTTCTAGAAGGGACTTAAGGTCTCTTAGAGCTAGTAAAGGACTTCAGACCCTCTATTCACTGAATGAGGGAACCACAAAGTTGGAAGAGTCTTCAGAACCATCAAGTTCAACCAGGACCTGGACAGAAATCCTTTCTATGATATCAAACCATTTAAGTTCCACTTGAAGCCCTCCAGGGACAAAGAACTTGCCATTTTAATGTACTCATTCTACTTCTGGGCAGCACTAATTTTAGGAAGATTTCTTTACACAGCCACAAATTACCTCCTGATAACCTCCACCTCATGTCCTTAGTTATGCCCACAAAAAAGATTGTGTCTACTATTGCTACTCTCATTTGAAGATCCTTTTAAATACTAAGATTATTGAGCTAGAGCTGAAAGGGTCTTCACACTCACACACACACACACACACACACACACACACACACACACACACACGGTGCATACATATAGTCCAAACTTTTTATTTTACGAATTGGGAAATTGAGGTTCAGGGAGGTTCAGAGACTCCCCCAAGATCACTCTAAGAAGTATGATTTAAATCTACATTCTTTGACTTCACAGCCAGCATCCTTCCCATTTTACCATGCTGCCCCCCACCAGAATACGGTGATCACCCCACTTTAGTCCTTTGGTTTAAACTTTATAACTTCTCCAGTTCATTCTCATTGTCTACCAGGTTTCACACCCTGCTATCAACTCAGTAGTTTTGCTATATACAAAGCAAGAGCACTGAGGGAGTTCCCTGCTGGAAATATCAACAGTCTCAACAAAGATTCCTGTGTTCCCAGCCCATGCTTGGCCTTCTGACCGTCTCTTATGGCTCAGTTACAAAACACACAGGGCTAGAGGATGCTTCAGGGTCTGCCTCTGTGGGTGGTTCCTTCTATATTTATGGATGTATTAATTTCAAAATCCTTAGGAAAAAGGCCCCCATGTCCCACTTCCCTCATTTCGCTAATTTTCTGGGAAAGTGCTGAGTGATGGAACACACACCTGTCGCCACTCACCAATGCCCTGTTTGAAGCAACAGGCCCAGATTTACTCTTTACAAATAAGAATGAGTTTTCAGGAGCCCAGGATCCTTTCTGGGTGGCCCTTTCCTGGAGTGTAGGGATGAACTGGATGACCTGTAGTCTTTGAGCTCTGCAAATGAACAACTCTAGTGTTTATGGATAGGGAGTGGGGGTTGAGATGGCTAAATGGTGGGCACCACATGAAAGTTGTAAGGGATAACCCTGCAGTTTCTAGGATCAAAGCTAGAAGGGACCTTGGACACTAAATCTAATGCTCTCATTTTAAAAAGGAAACTGAGGTCCAGCAAGGTAAAGAGATTTGTCCAAAGTGCTACAGTTAGTGACAAAGAGAGAATGTGAGCCCAGGTTCTCTGACCTCAAAGCCAGGTCTCTGTCCACTGAACCATGCTAAAGAAAATGTTTTTTTTTTCTTCTAAACCAAAGGGTGAGGGAGACTGATGATGATGAGTGACTATAGCTCACATTTCCATAGCCTTTTAAGGTTACAAAGTACTTTCCTCTCCATGGAGATGTGAATCAAGCACTAGGATGGTGGGACTGGGGGAACATCATTTCTATTTTATAGATAAGGTAATTGGAACTCAGAAAGAATCGCCAGAGTCACGTAGTTTATTGGGACCTTATCCATGGTTCAAACTCAAGACTATGGTCTTGGACCAACAACTTCTTCCTCTAGACTAAAGTAGCCACTCTGGAATCATCTCTCCTTTGAGGAGAAGAATGAGTAGGAAAATGTTCTTTTTCTATATAATCACGTTATTAGTAAACTTCTTGTCCCACTCAACCTCAGCTGGTATGTGCCATAGATGCACTTTTGGGATCATAAGATTTAGAACTCAAGACCTTAAAGATTAGCTAGCCTTATCCTTCATTTTCTAGATGACAAAACTGAATTCCACAGAAGAAAAGAGATTTATCTGAGGATTCAAAAACTGTCTTTTTCTCCAAAGCCATCCTTCTTTCACTATAAAATTACTTCTCATTTAGTCTAATGGGATTGGGGCTCCCTGTCTCCTTTCTCATTGGCAGCTATTGCCAAGAACTGTTGAGTTCACATTCTACCAGGTCTCTGATCAGTGTCTAGACATTAGTCTCCTGCCAGAGCCTTTTTTTCCCAGGCCAAAGGCTAACTTCAATAGCTGAGCTCTCCTACTCTGCCTTGGTCCAGCCACAATGAATGACCTCCCATAGCTGGATTCTTCAAAGGACCAATTATTCCATGAAATTCTGCCTACATTTTTCTGAAATCTTGTTTCAGATCAGTTGTCCATTGGACAGTGACCACCTTTCATAACATCAGAAGGTGAATTGTTTGATTAATTTATTCACAAATATTTATTAAACCCCATTTTTAACACTGTACCAGGCAGCGAAGGTACAAAGACCAAAACAAAACAGTCTCTACTCATAAGCAGGTTATATTCTATTGGGGGCATAGTTGGGGGAGGCCAGAGAGTATGCACAAAAGTTATACACATGCCAAAAGTTTAAGTGAGTGACTCAAGATTCATTTAAATACAGGTCTTTCTGAATGCAAGACACTCATCTCCCTACTATACCATCCCATATTTGTACAAGATATACACAAATTAAGTAAAAACAACACAGAAAAAAGGTGTGGAGAAATAAAATCACTTGGTGAAGAGCAATGCTATTGAGTGGGAGAGCTGAGACTCCAATCTGCATCCCCTGACCTCTCCCTTCTAAGCTTTCCTCAATAACTGATTATGAACCTATGAACCATGAGTGAACCCAAACCTGTCTGAGCCCATTTATATTTTCATTCTTCAACTTATTTACAGGACCTCTTCTTGGGGTGATAAGTTTCATCCTTGTAGTACAGAGTAATTCTTTTCTTTTATTTAAACTCTTACCTTCCATCTTGGGATCCACAGTGTATATTAGTTCTAAGGAAAAAGAATGGTAAGGGCTAGGTGATGGGAGTTAAGTGACTTCCCTAGGATCACACAGCTAGGAAGTTTCTGAGGTTAGATTGGAACCCAAGACCTTCTGTCTCTAGACCTCACTCTCAATCTACTGAGCCACATAACTACTCCCAGAGTAATTTTTAATATTCTTTTTTTTCCCTCTAGTTCCTTGCTCCCTGCTTTGCGGTGGATCCAAGGGTCTAGTATTTGATAATATGGACAGCAATTTTCTCATTTTCTGAATGATTTGGAATTTTGATCAACTCCACTCTAGACTTTACAGCTTGATAAGTTCTTTTTGGTTTATGGAAAGTAGCTTCTTCAAATTTAGGGTTGGAGACAGGATGAACACTTAGTCATATTGGGGTCTCTGGGATACTTCTCTCTTTTCATTATTAGATATGGCATTCTGATGGGGAAATTTCAGTTCTACACGATGCTCTCCATACCTGCCTTTTGGATGGATACTCTTTCTACTTTCCTTCTTCAGCTTGCCCCAGGTTTCATTTGGATGATTCCTACCCAGCCTTCAAGGCCATGTTCAAATATTGTCTCCTCTATGACGTCTTATGAGGGTCTACCTCTCCCTGCAGCTGGGAATGATTGCTGCTTCCTTGGATAAACACCATGCTTTTTGCTTTTCCTAATAAGTGAGCCAGAAAAAGCTACCAGGCTTGTGACCTTGGACAAATCATTTTCTTTTTTAGGGCCTCAATTCCTAATCAGTAAAATGCAGGCCTTGGACTTGAAGATTTCTAGGATTCCTTCCAGATTCATCATTCCATGAGTCTATGAGAATACCTTGTATTACCATCAGAGGGCTTGAGTATATTAATGTTTCCTTTTAGTAGACCCAGGGTATTGGCCAGATTCTACCAATATGGAAAGGTTCTGAGTAGGCCCAATGGCAGATTGTGTGTCTGTCATCTAAACATCACCTTAACTAAATTTGGAAAGGTTCATTATAAAATCACAGAATCACATAATTTAAGGTTCATTATAAAATCACAGAATCACATAATTTTAGAAATGGAAGAGACCTCAGCAGCCATTTAGTCTCAGTCTCAAAAGGAATCCCCATGACAGTGTAAGTGATACACAGTCATCCATACTCTGAGGATCCATAAGAAGAAAGACCTCTTTATAAAACAAAACTAACCATCAATACTGGGTATTGGTCCCAATGTAAAAGAGTGGCAAGGGCTAGGCATTTGGGGTTAAGTGACTTGCCCAGGGTCACACAGCTAGGAAATGACTGAGACCATATTTGAACCAACAACCTTTTCTCTCTAGTCCTGGTATTCTATCAACTGAGTCACCCAGCTGCCCCTACCCCACAATCTTCTTGGACAGTTTTCATTCATTTGAATAGTTCTAAGTTTGTTAGGAAGTTTTTCTTTAGCTCAAGCCTAAATCTGCCTCTTTATATCTTCCATCTATTGTTCTTAGTTCTTCTTTTTGGGGGCAGAAACAATAAGTCGAGTCTCCACACACCCTCCATCTCACAGGCTTTTAAAAAAATACTTGGGAGACAGTTTCCAATCCCCTAAGTCTTTCCATCTCCAGACTAAACTAGACATACCGATTCCCATCAATCAAGCTTCCTATGACAACAACCTTCACCATCTTGGTGGCCTTCCTCTCCTGGTTATCAGCCTCGATGCCTTTCTAGCTACTCCCCATGTTTGCAGTGTTCTCCTTCCTCACTTCTTCCTTCTTGCTTCCCTGGACTCCTTCAAAATTCAGATCAAAATCCACCTGGTAAGAGAGACCTTTCCATGTCCCTGGTACTACTGGTGCCTTCCCTTTGTAATCATCTGTAAATATCTCCTGTATCTTTGATAATTTACACGCTGTTTCCCCACTCAAATGTGAACTCCTTGAGAGCAGAAACTCAAGTTTTTCCTTTTACCTCTCTGTTGCTGACCAGAATGTCTGTCATGTAGTGCATAATAATTTTTTGTTGATGGGTTCATTCATCTCTCTTAAACTGTGACCCCAAAATTTGAACACAATACTCCATATATGATATCATCAACCCAGTGTATGGCAGTATTATGAAAGGTTGTCTCTCATGTAAGAATTCTTCTTGGCTTGAGTAATTCATGATACCGTCTTCTAAGGCATGAAGGGGTTGACCATTGAAGTCCCAGAAAAATAAGGGATATAAAAAGCATTGAAGGAAAAACATTTAGATGTGCAAAATATTACACATGCGTCTCACACATATGTAGATATAAAACACATCTGCACGTATGTCTATATGTATATATTTAATTAGATCTCCTCGACAGCAAGGAGTTAGGTCTTCACTGTGTCCTTCTTGATGCTAAGTACAGTGTTTTACATATTTTAGCTTAATTAACACTTGCCAGTATCCCCTAAGGTTCTGTTCTGGACTGTCTTTTCTTTTCCTACAATACTATTTCTATTATTTCATCAGTTTCCATATATTCGACTACTATCTTTTTTTCTGGTGATTCCCAGATTTACTTATTCAGCCATCTCTCTCCCAGCCTCCCCTCTGTCATCTCCTATTGTTCATTAGACATCTCAAATTGGATGTCTCATAGACATCTCAAATTCAACAAGTCTAAAACTGAACTCATTATCTTTTCTACAAAAGCCTTCCTTCTTCCTGACTTCCTTAGTATTTTCTAGGGTATCATCATCCTCCCATTTGCCCAGGTTTAAAACCTAGTTGTCATCCTGTACTCTTCCTTTTCTCTCTCTTTCAATATCCAAATCTGTCCCCATTTCCTGTTGATACTACCCTTATCAAATTTCTCATATGTCCCCTGCTCTTCTCTAATATTACCAAAACCATGGCTCAGACTCTGATCATCTCATGCCTGGATTTTTGCAACCACCTTCTGTTTGATTTCCTTGCCTCAGATTTCTGCTCATTCTAGTCCATCCTCCCCTTCACTGTCAAAGTGACTTTCCTAAAGTATAGGACTGACCATCTCCTCCCTATTCAATAAAGTGGAGCAACTCCCATTTACTTGCACAATCAAATATAAAATCCTCTGTTTGGCATTTGAAACCATTTATTACCTGCTCCCTCCTACCTTTCCAGTCTCCTTGTATCGTATAGCTACCTCTGCCCCTTTCCCTAATACATACTCTGAATTCTGAAGTATATGGTATTTTTTATTGTCTCACATACAAGACACTATCTCTCAATTTCAGGCATTTTCCCTTGCTTCTCTCCATCCCTGGAATCCTCTCCTTCCCCATCTCCTCCTTGGCTTCCCTGGCTGCCTTCAAGTCCCAGCTAAAATTCCATTGCTTGCAAGAAGCACTTCTGATCCTCTTTAATTCTTAGTGTTTTTTTCTGTTGATTATTTCCATTTTAGCCTGTATATCACTTGCTTATACATAGCTGTTTGCATGTTGCCTCCCACATTATATTGTGAGCTCCTTGGGAGTAGAACTATTCTTTTGGGCATAGTGCCTGGCACATAGTCAGAACTCAAGCAATGCATTTGGACTGACTGATCGACAGCTGTCTTCCAGGATCAGAAGATATGCCAGTTCCTACCAGAAACATTTCCTAATGTCCATAATTATCAGTGATTTCTCCCTTCTCAAATTAAATTATATTCATCTATTTGAAGGTTGCATTACCACAGCAGAATAGGTAAGGCATTTATTAGGAAATGACTCTGTGCCAGGCATTGGGCTAAGCACTGGCCATACAAATATAAGTGAACAAGATCATCCTTGCCCTCAAGGAGCTTCTATTCTAATGAGGGAAAATAGCCTGTAAAAGGGAGCTACAAGGACGAGGCATATGCAAAAGGTAGCATAGGTTGGAAATGGTGCTTGCTAAGAAACTTGAAGACTATTCCAGGTCAGATAATGCGAATGTTCATCCATTAGAACCCATGTACCAAGGGCAGAGTCCAAGGGTCTTAGGAGCAGGAAAGAGGGGAGAGTATAAATTATTTCATTATTTTTTACTTTGCTTTATTATTTTTTACTTCATATCCTCAGGTTCTAACATGGTGCCCTACTCAAAAGAGATACTAAAGATTGCTGACTTAAATTCCTCAGCATTTTTAAAATAACTGATCTGGAATATGTGTGTATGTGTGTGTAATACATATATGTATATACATATATACACACATTTAGATAGTTAAATAGATAGATAGATAGATGGATAGGTAGATAAAAAGATATTAACTATCTAAAAATCCCTAATATGATAAAGGGTTGATAATTTCATTAAGAATCATGAGCACACTATTAGTCACATTTCCTGAATTGATAAAAGATGGCCCAACGTGCATATTTCTTTCTTCATTGAGGCATCTTAGCCTGTTGGAAGGAGCACAGAATTTGAAGTCAGAGGAACTAGCTTTGCTTCCAGGACTATGCTATGCACTTGTGTCCATGAGATGACCTTGGGAAAGCTAGTTTTGCTTTCTGGGCCTTAGTGACAAAATAAGAGCATGGCACCCATTGATATCTAAGGTCCCTTCTTCCAGTTTTGACATTTTGTCATCTAATGTTCAGTCCATCTTGAAATTATTCATATTATCTTATATACATCACAGTTATTTATATAATAGTAATACTAAGTACAGCTTGCACTTATATTGTGCCTTATGATCTGCAAAGGACGTTACAAATAGTATGTCCTTTTATCCTCATAACAACCCTTGAAGGCAGGTGCTATTATTATCCCTATTTTATAGATGAAGAACCTAAAGGAGAGAGATGTTAAATGGCTTGTCCGGGATTACAGATCTGGTGCCTGAAGCTAGATTTAAATTCAAGGCTTCCTGATCCTAACTCCATCCTTGTTCCATTTGGTTGTCTTTCTGGGTATCTGGTGTGTTGTCCCTCCCAATCCCTAAAGAGAATGTCAAAGAAGATATTTGGATTTGTCTCTGTAACCCTAGTGCCCAGCAAAGTGCCCATTATACCTAGGAGGCATTTAATAAGTGCTTGCTGAATCAAATAGTTGAATCTCATGAGGGGCAGATTGGTGCAGTGGGTAGATGGCTTATCTTGGAGACAGGATGACCTGGGTTGAAATTCTATCTCTAACTTGTTCTGGCTATGTGTCCCTGGGTGAGTCAGTCACTCAAGGCCAGGAAACATTAAGACTAAATAATGGAGAAGTTTTCCATTTGGATTTATGGAAAGGTTTTTCATAGCACGAATGCCTCACTCTGATGAAGTCATGGGATAAGACCTGGAGCGCCCAGATGAGAGGAAGTTTCCTTATATGTAAAGGGAGCAGGAAAAGTGCTTTGCTAAGTATAAAACACTGTATACAAGAAAGATAGCATTATCTCCTCAACCTGGAGGTCACCCAATCTAATAAGTATTTCATGGGTAGATGGATAGTCCTTCTGAAAGCACAAAAGATACCCTGGAAAAGATAAAAGCTATTGATTTCTGGCATATACAGAATTTGCCATGTTTGGTGGTGTGTTTTAAAATAAAAATTAAATCCACAGTAATTAGACTGGCACCATTGTGAACATTTGTTTAATGGCTGAACGATCAGAAGTTTTTCTTCTGTCAACTTGGGCTGATTGGAATGGAATATAAATCTTTCCTTACACATAATTTTCAAAGTTTGAAGTGAGAAATTGTACTGAACTCAATTAAGGCAGCAGGTCTTGTGTCCTTAATTGCAAGAGGTGGCTATGAATTTGAAAGATTCTTTTTCAGACTGGAGCAAGGAGTAGGGATGTGGAGTGAATTATGGTGCTTGCACACACACACACACACACACACACACACACGCACACACACACACACTCACATGGATCATTGACTGCAAATGGGTGCGAGGGCATATGTCTACCAGTCCAGGGAATATTTTGCTAGAGAAATAAGGCTCTACTTTGTAGCCTGGAGGCAAAAACTAAGACCATGGGACAGAAATTGAAGAGAAGTTGATTTTGACTTACTGAATAATGTTTATATAAATAGAGCTGTCTCCCCTTACAATGGAATGAAATGCCTTGAAGGGAGTGAGACTCTCATCACTGGAGGTCTTCAAGAGAAGGGTAGAAGATCACCTTTCAGAGATTTTACAGAAGGGATATGTGACGCATTGAGAATTTGGAGTTGGATGACCTGGGTTTGGATTCCATCTCTTACACTGATTCCCTTGGGCAAGCAACTTGACATTTCTTGGTTTATTTTCTAATTTGTGAGATGAGAGAGTAGACTAGAAAGACTTAAAGTCCCTCTCATCTTTGTCTATGATACATCAGGCTGAAGATTGGACTGGACAACATCGAAGGTCCCTCCTGTCTCAATCATCAGGTTTCTCATTTACGGATGCTGCAATTCTGGAGCTATCTCTGGTGATCAGATTATAAATTCATAGGGATTTCAATTTGCCCAATTTTTAAAAAGTCTGTGCTAAAAGTTATAGTAAGTGAAATGAAAATGTGATAAGCAAGGGGTAAAAGGAGGGATATAGCCCTCTAGGTCAGTTCAAGGGCACAGTCACTTCCTTAAGAGGGAAGAAAAAGGGGGAAGGAGAGAGAAAATTGGAATCTGAAAATATCAGAAAACAATTATCAAAAGTTGTCTCTACATGTAACTAAAACAATTTTAATTAAAAAAGAAATAAAGATGGGGAAAAAAGAGAGAATCAAGAATGAGTAAGTTTCTCCTGATATCACATTTAAGCAGAAAGTGAAGATCAACCAATGTGATGACATTTAAAATTCTACTGTTAATAAAATATTCTAATAATAAATATATAAAAACATGTTTCTATAGCACTTTAAGATTTATAAAGCACTATGTCACAGGCTTGTTGGGAGTTGGCATGAATAGAATCATTCCCATTTTTTGATAGGGAGACTGAGACCCACTTGCAAGATTTATGATTTTGAGCCAGTCACTTCAAGGCTCTGAGCTTCCATTGATGTATTAATAATAGCTGGCATCTATATAGAACTTCACAATTCACAAAGTGCTGTACAAATATGTTCTCATTTTATTCTCATAACAAGGAAAGGTGAGAAATAGGTGCTATTATTATCCCCAATTTATACATGAGGAAACTGAGTCCAGCAGCGATCAGAGTCCCTTGCTTAGGGTCACATAGCTAGCCAATGTCTGAGGTGGGATTTGAATTAGAAGGTTTTCCCGACTTCAGGACCAATGCTCTATCCACTGAACCAAACTAGCTCTGCCATGAAATACCACATAAACACCAGCCATTGTTATTCTGTAAAAGTTCAGTCAGGTGGTTTGTCAACACATTGCCATGTTCACTGGACTAGGTAGCATGTATATAACTCAAATATAGCTCTTCTGGGCACCGTACAGCCTACTATGTGAGGCAGTTAATAAGAATGATGATGATAATAGAATTTGAAACTGATATAGAAGAGTATGCTGTACAGAGCCTTCCACATCCATTATCTCATTGGTCCTCAGAACAACCCTGTAGAACCTCCATTTTACAGATGAGGAAACTGAATCTCAGAAATAAAGTGAAATGTACAATGTTACCTGAATTGAAAAAAAGTCAGAAGTAATTTGAGATTTGGAAAGGGATGGGAGTACCTGATACAGCAGTCATCTTAATTGGTCACCTAACATTTGAGCCACGAAATTAAAATAATTATGGAATGTTTAGTGCTTGAAGGGACCTTAGAGGTCATTTAATCCAGATGTTCTTAATCTGAGCTCCATGAGCTTGCTTTTTAGAAAAAAATTCTGATAACAGTATAATTGCTTTCCTTTATACTCATGTATTTTTTATGTATTGAAAAACATCATTCTGAAAAGGGGTTCATAGGCTTCACCAGACTTACAAAGGGGTTCCATCATATAAAAAAGGTTAAGAACCCCTCCTCTAGCCTAAGACCTTCCTGTTACAGATGGGCAAGCTGAGTCCTAGAGAAATGAAGTGATGTCGCTAAGGTCCCAAGACAAGACAAGGACTGGCTTGGAGGAAGGCAGCAGGGCAAGTGAATAATGAAAGACATTCCAAGGACAGTGGGGAAAAAAAAACCTACTGGAAACAAGAGCCATCTTGGACTAGAGTAATGAACCTACTACTGCTAGTTTTGTGGTCTTGGACTAATTTTGTTGCTTTTCTAAGTCTCTCAGTTTCCTTCCCTGTAAAAAAAGATGGGAATTCCTGAACTTCTAGACTCACAAGGTTGCTTGGAGGAGTGAAAAATGAGAAACTATACATGCACTTTGTGTTTTCTTCATTCTCAAACCTTTTCCTTTTATTGTTGTACTTCTCCTTCTTTTCTTTCTTCCTCTTTCTCCTCCTCCTCCTTTACTTCTTGTTTCACAGATGCCATTTGAGGGAGTTAACCCAACGAAGAAGATAGTGCAAGGGTGTTTTTCCCCATTTTTCAGAGGAGAGAAAAATGGAGTTATTAGGAAGTTCAATCAATCAACCAATCTACCAAATATATATATTAACTTTTTCAGATATGCCAGGCATTGTGCTAAGTGCAGGTTATACAAAGACAAGGCAAAGTTAGCATCTGCCTTTAAAGAGTTTGCATTCTATTAAAAGAAAAAACATATAGCTAAATGGGTACATATAAGGACTCCAGAGGAAAAGCAACTGGGAAGACCACAGAAGAGTTGTTTAAGCTAGGTCATGAAGGAAATAAAGAATTCTTAAAAGGGGGAGGTAAGGAAGGAGAAATTCCAGACTTGGGGAACAGACAAGAGTCATCCAGCTAGTAAATAAGTGAAAGAATCAGGCTTTGAACAAAAGTGTTCTGACTTCAACTCAGATTCTAATGCAATCCCCACTCCGCCATATTGTCTCTAGTTCCCTAGTGCTATTCCAGGGTACCTGCTAATTGCTTAACAGCCAGACAGTTATTCCCTATCAATAGTCATTTTTAAAAAATGGAGATTCTTGGCCTTGAAGAACTAACTGGGTGGTCCTCTCAGGGCTATTAGGATTAGAAAGTCAGGTGGAGCGAAGTATAAAACAGCACAGTGACATAAAGGGGCTGGGGCAGATTCTTACCCATTATCACCTCATTAGTGTAACCATCCCTTCCCTCAGCCAGTGAAAAGGCCTTAATGAGGTGATAATGGAGTCCAAATGTGCAAGGAGAACTAAGGAGAACAGAAGCCCCTTTGTTCATTCTCCCACATGTTTTTAACATGCACTGTGTTTGCTGTGATTGGGTTGTACCCCAGTCCTAGACTGTAAACTCCATGAAGTCAAAGACCTCATTGAAACTCTCTCCCCTTGGCTGACCCATCCCTGAGGGGGTGCTGATGGCAAGAAGGCTAGAGGGGAGGAGGCCCCTTGGATAGGGAATCTTTTTTTTTTTTCAAGTTTATAGGTTTTAAGAAATAAGGACGTTGTGTTTGGTTGTAAAAGTAGTGTGTTCTGGCAAAAATATGCAGTCAACTAACACTGGCAAGATGAAGTCCATAATTAACTTGGGAGGAATATAATAAGAACAACTCATGGACCCATTAAGATGGGTGCCTGGCACAGAGGAGGCACTTAATGAAGGTTTGTCAGATGACTTTTATATTACTGCTTATTATATTTTTAATAAATGATATTATATTACTGTTTGTATCATATCATTTTATAATAATTTTTGCTGTGTTTAGTTGTCTAACTCTTCATGACTAATTTGGAGTTTTCGTGGCAAAGATACTGGAGTGGTTTGCCATTCCCCTCTCCAGTGAATTTTACAGATAAGGAAAATGAGATAAAAAAAGGTTAAGTGACTTTCCCAGGGTCTTCCAGCTAGTAAGTGTCTGAAGCTAGATAATGATAGCTACCATATATACAATGCTTTAAAAAGGTTTCCAAAGCTCTTTACAAGTATTATCTCATTTGTTTCTCACAAGTGACTTGTCCAGCTAATAATGATCTGAGTCAGGATTTGAACTCAGATCTTCCTGACTCCAGGTCCAGAACCCTATGCCCTGTGCCAGATTGAATAAATGGAACTTGGGAAGTCAGGTCGTTTGGTCCAAGATCACAAAATTCCTAAATGTCAGAACTGGAAGTAGAATTCAGATTGTATAGACTTGAGCCCACTTACCAAGCTGCTTCAGATTCCACACTAGCTCTGGAGTCCAGAGGGAGCTGCTTATTAGCCTTGAGGTCTAACCAGGGAAGCCTGAGTTTCTCCTTCATGCTCAGGACTTCCACAAATTTAAGCTGAACAAATATGCACCAAACTTCTATTATTTGCAAGGTCCTGTGTGTTCAGCTGTGTAGTAGCTACAAAGATGAATTAAGAGCCATTCACCCTCTAAGAGTTTATTGCATAGTAGAGGGATGTGAAGAGACATAATAATAGATAACCAGAATATAATCAAGTACCTCTGATACTTACTACCTAGCTGACCTTAGGCAAGTCATTTAAGCACTCTGGGTCTCAGTTTCCCATCCCGTAGAATAAAATGCAAAGTAGAATGTGAGAAACACCACAGAAAAGGCTAGGGGAGCAAAGAGGGAGTGCTTTCAGCTGGAGAAATAGAGAGAAATGTTAATGGAGGGCAGAGTGGATGGGTGGTGTTTATTTGGGGTTTGAAGAAAAAGTAAGATTTTAATAAGTAGTGTTGGGGCCATAGTCATAGATTTAGAGCTGGGGGGAATATTAGAGATCATCTAATCCAATTCCCTTATATTCCAGATGAGAAAACCAAGACCAGGAAAGGCTAAATGGTAGGGTTTCAGAAATGGAATCTCTTTCATATCTCCAAATGGAAGAGATGAAATCTGAACCTATGTTGTCTACATGCAAAATCATTGCTGTTCCCAGGGTTGAGGATTAGAAAAAGGGAAGGCATGGAGGGAAAGATCAGTACTAATGTAGAGAACAGTATGATCAATAATACAATTAATAATAATAATTCACCTCCATATTTTCTGGCTTACTGAGTATTTTCCTCTCAACAATCCTTTGAGGTAGGAAATAAAATTGTTATTAGGCCCATTATACAGATAAGGAGAAACTCTGGAAAGTTTGGGATTTTGAATCAGGTCATGTAGCTCATAAGCAGCAGATAGCTCTTGAACCCAAGTTTCCTGACCTCCTAGATATATCTGTGAGTTCTGTCCTCTTTGGAAAAATGTAGGTTGCTTTGTTGTGTTGTTGCTCAGTTGTGTCTGATTCTTCCTGGCCTAGTGGACATTATCCATGGGGTTTTCTGGGTAAAGATACTGGAATGGCTTGCCATTTTCTTCTGCAGAGGATTCAGGCACACAGGTTAAGTGACTGGCCCAGGGTCACACAGTGTCTCTTGTCACATTTGAATTCAGATCTTCCTGACTCCACCAGAGCTCTATCCATTGAGCCTCCTAGTCCTACAATTAGGATACAGACTGATTTAATGGAATGAACATTCTTCCTAGAGTCAGAAAACCTAGGTTTGAATCCCATCTCTGATACTGTTCTTGTAACTGAGCAAGATACTTAGCTGCCCTGAGCATTAGTTTCTTCAACCATAAAATGAAGGGGAGGTTGGATTCGATGGTTCCTGGTGTGCTATCCACCCCCAAATCCACATGCTTTATGATTTTCATGCTCAAAAGCAGCTGTGTGATCATCTACTTCAATCTAGAAATTAGAATCTAGAAATCTAGAAATTGGAATTTAGAAATTAAAAATCTAAAATTTCAGAAATTTGAATCTAGAAATCTAGAAATTTAGAAAATGAGACTTAGTGAGGTTTATTGGGCTCCCCCAAGTCTCACAGCCATTCAGCAGGAAATAGCAGAGTTTCAAGTTGAATCTAAGTCCTTTCACTGCAAAATCTATTGCTGTCATGGTGGTGGTGATGGTTTTATGACAGTATACTTCAGAGAACAAGAAGGTAGACTTGGCTGTGGCATAAAGAATGTTGAAGAGCATGGGAGATACTTTGGAAAGGTCAGTTGAAGACCTCTTAAAGGAGGCATTCAGTATTAGGATAAGGACTTTGGAGAAAACCCTGGTGAGGGTCTCTCATGCTTCTCCTATGTGATAGGACTCTATAGATTATCAATCATCTTCAGAGAATAAGTGTGAGGGCAATGTGTGACCTGACCTACCTACAAATAATCCTTCCCTTTCCCTATTATGGCATCACTGTCTTCATCTTTAGAGCCTAAAACTCCCATCACTAGGCAGCCAATACATTGAAGTAGAAAGATGGCTGTACTAAGAATCTGGAAACTAGGGTTCAAGAATTAGTTTTCACAATCATTTGTTGTGACTTGGGCGAATCATTTAACCTCCCTGAGCCTCAGTTTCCTCATTTGTAAAATGAGGGCATTGGACAAAAAATAGTTCAAATCTACTTTTTTTCTGCCCCCAATTCTCTGCTGACCTCCAGACTCACATCTCCAATTGCCTCTTAGATTTCTGGATGTCTAGTAGACACCTTCAACTCAATATGTCCCAAACAGAACTCATTATCTTTCTCCCTAAACTCTTCCTCCCTCCTATCTTTCCTATTCCTGCAGAGGGCAACAACACCATCTTCTTAGTCTCTCAGGCTCACAATCTTGGAGCCATCCTGGATTTCTTATTATCTCCCCTCTCCCCCAATCCAAACTGTTACCAAGACCTGACAATTCCACGTCTGCAATATCTCCCAAATACACCACCTCCTCTGACACTCCCCTCCTTGGTACAGGCTCTCATTACCTCATTCCTATTGCTATTGCAATAGCCCACTGGGGGTCTGCCTGCCTCAAGGTTCCCCCTACTCCAATCCACTATGTCACTTCCTTACTCAATCAACTCCAGTGGCTCTCTGTTGCCTACAAGATCAAATCCAAAATGCTGTTTGGAATTCAAATTCCTTCATAATTTAGTCCCCTCATTACTTTCTAATCTTCTTACACTTTACCCTTTAAAATATACTCTTTGATCCAGTGACTCTAGCCTCCTGGCTGTTCTGTGAACAAGACACTCCATGTCTTGACATTGGGCATTTTCTCTGGTTGTCCCTGATGCCTGGAGCCAAGAGATGGAGTGTCTTGTTCATGGAAGAGCCAGGAAGCTAGAATCACTGGACTCATTATTCCTATAGAATTTTCTGGCTTACTTTAAGACCCAATTAATATCCTTTTTTTACTGGAGGCCTTTCTTACCCTCTCTTGATTCTAGTATCTTCTCTCTGTTATTTATTATATGTATATATTAGTTTGCTTGTTGTCGCCCCATTAGATTGTCAGTTCCTTGAAGGCAGATACCATCTTTGATTCCTTTTTGTATCCCCATTGCTTAGCCCAGTGTTTGTCACATAGTGAGTACTCAATAAATGTTTCATGATTGATGGATTGTAATCTTTCTAGCTCAAAACTGACAGACTTACAAACCTCTCTGAGCCTCAGTTCTTATATAAAATGAGGATAATAATAATTAATCTACATACTTTTGGTGGCTACTCTGGAAGTTTGGTGAGCTAAGGTACATAAAAAGTATTGAACCTCCAAAATACTACACACAAATTAGTGATTATGCAGTCTCCAGTGTAGAAATCACCTTAGATGTCATTATGTTCAAGTTATTTCCCAAATCATAAATCCCCCTTAGGAGATCTCTGGTCAGCAGCTATTCAGGCTCCACAGGAAATCCTCTGGGGAAGGGAATGACCTTTCCTCCTGAGGTAGCCCTTTCCATTATTGGACTGCAGTCTTTGTTAGGAAAGGTTTGGGTTTTTTTTTTTTTTTAATTCTTTTCCCCTTTACACTGAAGCAGCAGCATCCCTGTAGCTCTACTCATCACTGCTAATTCTGCCCTCCAGGGCTACTGAGGACAATCTAATTTCTCTTTCCTGTGATAGCCCCCTTGACTTTCATGTCTCAGAGGGCCAGTCATCTCTGTCTTTGGATCTCTATGGCTACATACTCCTCCTGTCCTTGTTTCTACTTTGCCCTCCAGCTCCCATCCAAACATTGTTCCTGCCCTCAGTGGGAAAGACCACTCAGCCAGAACTCAATGCCAGCCATAGTCTGGCTTAGGTGGCTCTGTCTGCTGCCCTCCATGACTTTGGTAAGAAAGAAACTCATCAGCTCCCTGACTATCATCCCAAACCCCATCGACCCTTTCTCTACCGCTTAAGACAAAATTGTCATTAAATTGCTCTTTCCCCACTTTCATTTGGCATTACAGCTGCTGAGATTTCTCCCAGCCTGTCAGGAAACTGTGCCTCAAAGGCTCTTATCCTTGATGTGTAAGTCTGCTTTTATCAGGACAGGTAGCTCTCTAAGGCCCCTTCTAGCTCTAACATTCTAGGAGGCTAGAAGTAGCATCAGACAGATCTTAGAGAGGTGTCCCTGTGTCTGAACTGCCTTTGGCTTCTTTAATTAAGATGTGCCAGGCCAGATCCTAGCAGCAGGGAGAGTAGAAAGGGCTTCGGGTTTGGGAATCAGAAGACCAGGTCACAGCTCGACCACCACTGTGATTTTGGGCAAGTCATTTAACCACTCTCTGAACCTCGGTTGTATTCTTATTTTCTACTTGTAAAATGAAATGCTTTGGGTATTCAGAAATATTTATAGTAGTTCTTTTTTGTTGGGCAAGGAATTGGAAACTGAAGAGATGCCCATCATTGATGGTATAACAGAACAAGTAGTACCTGATTGTAAGAGAATGCTATTGTGTCATAAGAAATTATAAACAAGGTGATCACAAACAACAAACAGATAAGCCAACCTGGAAAGACTTCTATGAAGTGATGCAACATGGAGTGAGCAGAGCCAGGAGACCAGTGTACACAGTAAGAGCAGTAATGTACCATGATCACCCAGGAATGACTTTACTATCAGCAATGAGAGGATCCACGACACCTCCAAGGGACTCATGATAAGAAGGGCGATCCATCATCACCGAAGGAACTGGGGGGGTCTGGATACAGATTGAAGCTTATCATTCTTCATTTTATTTCCTTCATGAATTTTTCTTTAGTATAAGCAATATGTCTTCATTCACATGATGAACATGGAAATATGCATTGAATGATAGCTCAGGTACAAACTATATCATGTTACCTGTACTCTCAGGGAGGGAGAATAGGTGGAAGTCAGAGAAATCAGAATCATGAAATATCAGAAAACTACTATTAAAATTTTATATACATATAATCTGGGAAAAATAGAAAATAAGGAAATGAAGCGATAACTCCCCCCAAAATGTGTGATGTAGGTAAAGAGTTCTTAATCTTTTCTATGTATTCTAGAAGTTTCTGGCAATCTGGTGAAGCCTGTGGACCCCATCTTGGAATAATGTTTGCCTTTATGCATAATTAAAGAAAATGATACATTTCATTGAGAAAATAAATTGAGTCAAAATAAAGGTATACTTTTTCATGTCTTCTAAGTTTACATACCCCCCCCCTCCCCCAGAACATATCATCAAATCTCCTGGGAGGTCCAGATTCCCTCTGAATCCTTTTAACTTCACCATTCTCTTTTGTGTTATAAGGGCCCTTCTAGTTTTGCCATTTTTTCTGTTCCAGTACCATTCTGTGTTCCTGGTCCCGTCCAGTGGTAACATTCTATGGTTTAAGGCCTCTTCCATCTTAAACGCTCTGTATTCTAAGGCCCATTCCAGGTCTGACGTTGTATGAGCCAAGATCTGTTTCAGCTCCAACAGTCTATATTCTCTGATCATTCCCAGTTCTGCCATTCTATGTTCTAAAGTCTCTTTCAACTCTAATATTCTGAGGCATAAATTGCATTATAAGACAAGTTTATAGGAGCTTGAATTGCCTTTCCAATATGTTACAGGGCAGACCCTATTGGTTGAATGGTTTCAATTGAAATAAGGATTGAAACACTGTGACAAAAAAGTTAGTTAATACAATGTAAAATATGCCTGGAAAATCTCAGGAGGACCCAGACCATTAGGATTTGGAATATGCAGCAATAATATTTTCCAAATGAGAACCAGGATGTTGTAAAAACAAAATGAAATGATTAGGAAGTTGCTGAACTGTGCTAGTGTTTTCCTTGAACAAATCTTTTAACCTTGCAGGGAGGCTGACGCTCTCACGGGGCACGGGTGGCCATTTCAGGATTGAGACATCAAACTGAGCTCTCCTTAATGTGTGTTAAATTGAGCCTGTCAGCCTTGACAAGGTCCCTTTAAGCAAACTGCCTTAGAGGACACCTACCCAGCAGACAAGGGTGCTGAGGGGGTGGGGGTGGGCAGAATGGAAAGACCAAACAGAAGCTCTCCTAAGGCTCTCCTCTTCCAGACAAGGAGATGATGGTTAGGACATGAGACCAGTATTCCTCCATCCCAAGGCTAGTCGTGGCTGCAGTCCTGAGCTCTGAGGAGCTACAGTTCCCTCTCATGAGCTGTCTTCATACCTTTCTGGCCAAGTGCATAAATGTTGCGTAGTGCCATGAGGCTGTTCTGGGAACACTTCACAGAACCACAGAAGGGAGGAGGGATCTTGGGAGCTCATCTAATCCCTCTGCCTTGCCTTTGGGTAGCCAGCTCCATACAACTCATGTGGCACAGATGAAGTGTTTCAAGAGGGATTAGATCTGGTTTGCTTAGGAGAAGGATTAGCTCAGTTCTGCTTGGCCCCAGGAACCAGAACAAACCAGAATGAAGAGCAGTGGGTAGAAATCACAAAAAGACTGATTTTAATTTGATAAAGTGAAGAACTACCTAGCAGGATTGCCCCAAAGAGAATGATCTGCTATGGAGAAAGTGTGATCCCTCTAATTCTAGGAGTCTTCACCTGGGCATGACTATTTGGTAGGTATATTCTACAGTGGAGGGTCTTAACTTGGAGTCCATAGACCCTTAACAGGCTCATGCATGTGCTTCAGAGGGTCAAGGAACTTGGACAGGAAAAAAGCAAATCATTATTTCTAGGTAATCAATTTCTTTTGTAATTCTCTATATTTCATTTCATGAACTGAAAAACCGTAATTCTTAGAAAAAATTCATAGGCTTCCCCAGATTGGCAAGGCGGTCCACAACATGTAAAGGAGAAAGAACCTCTGTTATAGAAGGTGGATACATTAGTGTAGGGGCTAGACTGGTGACTCTACATCAACTAGGAGAAGGACAGTGTTCTCTGCTTATGTACTGCTCAATAGAACTGGATGATAATGGTTGGATCCACTACAATTTTATTTTATTAACTCTCAGCTAGGCTCTCACTAAAGAAAGAGTCATCTCATTCCTCTCTAACTGATGCACTAGCCTATTCTTCATGGCAACTCATCCAAACTTTCTTCTCTCCAATGGTACTCCCGCTATCCACCCATTCTACTGACACTTTCACCTTATATTAACTGAAAAAGCATCATACCATTTGTAGAGATCCCCCACTTTTCTCTTCCCTCTTGTATTACTTGAACATTTTTCCTCATTGTTTTTTTTAATAGTTTTTCAGTCCTGGCTGTCTCTTTGAAACACTATTTGGAGTTTTCTTGGTAGAGATTCTAGCCACTTCCTTCTCCATATAATTTTACAGATGAGGAAATTGAATTAAATAGGATTAAATAAGTGATTTGCCTAGGGTCACTCAGCTAGCCAGTGAGGTCAAACTTGAATTCAGGAAGATGAGCCTTCCTAACTCCAGTCCTGGCACTCTATTCACTGCACCACATAGGTTTCTTCTTTCCCCACTACCTCCACCATTATTCTGTTCCTGGATGAAGATGTGTCCCCTTCTCCTCACCAGGACTATTTTATCTACAGGAAATCTTGATCCTGTGTCTTGATTTCCTTGTCTTAAAAAAAAAGAGCACATAAAGCTGCTAGTTTGACATATTTTAGATGGGGCTTAAGGTTTGTGTAAGGGATGGACTTAGTCTCCTCTGATGTCCCTTCCACTTCTAAGCTACATGTCGAATACACAAGAAGTTGTGCATTACCCCCTCCATTTGACAGATGAATAAAGTAGGTGAACTGATTTACCTAATGTCACATAATTTATAACTGGCTAAGGTAGAACTCAACCCTAAGACTCCTAACCATAGACCCAGGAGTTTTAGTTGCTGAAAATATCAAAGATTTTTTTGTCTCTAGGTTTGGGGATAGAGATGCCTTGAAACAAGTAATGGTAGCAAATAAATCTCAAAACTTTTTCCCAGTCAGGTAATTCAGTGATCTCAAGAGGTCCATTCAAATTTTTAAGTCGTCAGTATTGATATGTTATTTCGCTGAGAGCAAACTTCTAATTGCTTAGAAATTAGTCCCTTAGAAGATATGTCATCCCTTAAGGTATAAGAACATTTATGAAACCTCTCCCCATCAATTGGTTAGTGCTCCATTTCCTGATAGGGACATAAATCTACTAGCCCACTGGCAGCCAATATGTGCTGAAGGATTGGTCACAGAATTTGTGTCCAAATGGAAGATACTGTTTTTCTTATTGGTAATATGAAGGAACCCTTGGGCATGTATTTAAACAATGTGGTTTTGAATCGGCATTTTACTACAAGATATTGGGTAAGTCTCTTCTCTAAAGTTCAGGTTCCTCATCTGTAAATGCAAATAAGTGAACCATTTCCTCTAAGGGTGATCATGAAGCTCTACATTATTCTAAGCTTGCCTTAGTATCTCATAGCACCAGATTTAGCATCATAAAGCCTGGGTTTGAAATCTTGTACTGTCATCAGCTCACTGCTTTCTGCCTCAGTTTCCTCATCTGTAAAATATAAATTTTGGACTCTATCACCTCTAAGATCCTATCTAGTTCCAAATCTATGATCCTCTTATATGATCCTTTATAAATTATAATGATTAAATCATTATATTATCAAAAAATTGTGGTGATAAAATAATTTTATTCTTTGATAAGTTGGTCTTCTGATGTTGTCCAGATGTATGGCTGGGATTTTTGATTCTCCTAAATTAAGCTATTGCTCCAGCAGGTACTACCAAGCTTAAAAGGCTTCAAGTATGAACCCTGGCCAAAGGATAAATATCTGTTGTTTGAAGCTTGGGGGAGCTAATTGTGGAGAGGCTCACCATCAAAGGTGAAATCATTGTGTTGCATGACAAAACTGACTGGGCACTGTGATGGAGGAGCAGCAGTGCTGGGTCCTAGAAAGAGTTCTGGATTTGCAGTTGGGAGATCTGGTTCTGCCATTTTCCAGGTTATATCCCTTTTGGTTAATTTTTAATTTTTTTCTCAAAAAAATAATTAATTAATTGATTTAGTCAATTTAGACTTTGTTACAAGAATCATATTCTTTCCCTCCCTTCCCTCCGTCTACCCTTCCCGTAGCCTATGCACAATTCCATTGGGTATTACAATTGTCCTTGATCAAAACCTATTTCCTTGTTTTTGATGTTTGCACTAGGATGTTTATTTAGAGGCTAAATCCCTAGTCATATCCCCTAGATCCATGTAATCAAGCAGTTGTTTTTCTTCTGTGTTTCTACTCCCACAGTTTTTCCTCTGAATGTAAATAGTGTTCTTTCTCCTAGATCCCTGCAAGTTGTTCAGGATCACTGCATTGCCACTAATGGAGAAGTCTACTACATTCGATTGTACCACAGTGTCTCAGTCTCTGTGTACCATGTTCTCCTGGTTTTGCTTCTTTCACTCTGCATCAATTCCAGGAGTTCATTCCAATTCCCATGGAATTCCTCCAGTTTATTATTCATTTGAGCACAATAGTATTCCATCACCAACATACCACAATTTGTTCAGCCATTCCCCAATTGAAGGGCATCCTCTCATTTTCCATTTTTTGCCACCACAAAGAGCGCAGCTATGAATATTCTTGTACAAGTCTTTTTCCTTATTATCTCTTTGGGGTACAAGCCCAGCAGTGCTATGGCTGGATCAAAGGGTAGATATTCTTTTATCGCCCTTTGGGCATAGTTCCAAATTGCCCTCCAGAATGGTTGGATCAATTCACAACTCCACCAGCAATGAATTAGTGTCCCCACTTTGCCACATCCCCTCCAGCATTTATTACCTTCCTTTGCTGTCATGTTAGCCAATCTGCTAGGTGTGAGGTGATACCTCAGAGTTGTTTTGATTCGCATCTCTCTGATTATAAGAGATGTAGAGCACTTTTTTCATGTGCTTATTAATAGTTTTGATTTCTTATATCCCTTTAATAGAGTCCTCTTGTAATGGCTTCCTGAGCCAAGAACAGGACCTGGATTCTTATGCCAGGCCAGTGGCCCATAAGCTTTGGCAAACCTACAACCCAACCTTGCTAAGGCTCAGAGTATGAGTTCAAAGGCAGCTCAATCTAGAGATCAGTAAGCTCATATCACTTCACCATCCTATATAGCCAATCATTTGCTTAATTTTGCCATTCCTCCCCCCACATCTTTCTCATCTGCCCTTTTCTTTCCACTCATATAACTACCTCTTAGTTCAGGACTCACCATTTCTTTCCTAGGTAATTGCAACAGCCTCCTATTTGACCCCTGTGCCTTAAGTCTGTCATTGTCCAGGTCCATCCAACACCCTGCCGCCAAAATGATTTTCCTTAATCACATCTGACCAGGTGACTGCCCTATTCAATCAGCTCTAGTCATTACCTATAGACTCTAGAATACAATATAAAACCACTGTATTTAGCTTTTAAAGCCTTTCCCAACCTGACCCCATCCTATTTTTCCAGGCACAGAAGAAAGCCATCAGTATGCAATCCATTCAAACTGGCCTTTTCTCAGTTCCCTACACACAATACCCAACTCCTTCCTATTTTCATGGCTTTGTATGGACCATCTAATGTACTCAGAAAACACTCTTTCCTTGCCTCCTCATAGAAACTCTCTCTCTCTCTCTCTCTCTCTCTCTCTCTCTCTCTCTCTCTCTCTCTCTCTGTCTCTGTCTCTTTCTGTCTCTCTCTCTCTCTCTCTCTCTCTCTCTCCCCCCTCTCTCTTTAAGACACAGTTAATCCCTTCATCTGCTGATGCCCCTTTTCTCAAACTATCTTATATTTAACTGATTTGTATATATTTGATATTTTTATTTGAAATTCATCTTGTGTGTATTTATCTACATATTTATAGTCTTCCCCATTTGAATGTAAGCTTGTCGAGAATCAGTAGTGTTTCATTTTTTGCACTTGTATACCCAGTACATAGGTTAGTGCCTGACATATAATAGATGCAAATAAATGCGAGTTGATTGATTGACTGATCTCTCCCAATAGAACTTATTGGAGGGCAGGAAGTGTTTCATCTTTGACCTAGGTTGGAGGAGGAACTACCCAGTATGCTAAATACCAATCCAATCAGGGATCTCAGAAGGACTAAAATATCAGATTGGTGTGTCATAATAACAGGTATTAATAGCTAATAATAATAGATGAAGGCAATGTGAAGTAACCAAGGTCATTTAACAATATTGGCAAAAGAATAGTGAAAACTATTAGTGCTCAGGTGGGTCAGTGCTGCAGTACACCTCTCACTATAAGATCTGCAGGGAGCCAGTAAGACAACGTGATAGGTGCAACCTCAGATGTAATGAATATTCCAAGAAGTGAAGTCCTAATTATAGAAAAAAATTCCTTTTCTGTTGAGAACGTGAATTATTGTTGAAACAAGTATCACAGCTTGGACCTCTTGTAACCCTAAAATATGAGGCCTTAGAAGAATATTCAAAGAGTTCCACTTGGGCCCTGTAAATCACGTGTGCTCCTTCTGAAAGCAAGAAAGGAGAAGTAATATTCCTTTTAACGAAAGAAGATGAAGCATCATGGGGAAAAAATTGATGAATCTTTTAGAACAGGTTAAGTCCAAGGCATAAGTAGGGTAGAGAGACCATGGGGAAAGGGGCCACCATCACCATCATCCCAAGTTTCACACTTGCCCCCTCCCAGATGTTGACTTCCAGCCATGTATGACTTCTGTATTTTTGGTAAAATGAGTTTTAAAATCTTTGCAACACTCATCTCTAGGGGAAATACAATAGAAAATTGGAGCTATTATCATTTTATGAGCTATAGAAAGCATGGTAGATTCCCTTGATAGGGCCATCTTGTCAGTTTGAGTCTGTTAAATGGAGACAGGCTAGGCTAGGTTTGAGGGAAACAAATTCTTTCCTCCATATAATTAAAACAGCAATCACTCAATCAAAGATCTTCAACGTGCCTAGGTATTGTGCTAAGCTTTGAGGATTCAAATAAAAAAATGAAATAATTTCTGCCCTCAAGAAGCCCACATTCTAATGAAGGAGTCCACCTGAGCATACAAAATGTTTACAAAATAAATCCAATAAAGGCACTTTTCGAGGGAAGGTAGGGGAACTCACTAGCAGCTTGTTCAGTCAGAAAAAAAAAAAAAAGATTTTTTACTGAATAGCTTTTTAAAGGAATTCTAAGGCATGGAGGTAAGCTGAGAACAAAAAGGCCTGTCAATGAAGCTAAAACAAAATCCTAGCATGAACCAAACATCACTCTGGCCTTGAATTTTTTTTTCTATTTTAGGTAGAAAGTAGATTGTATTAATAACTCATATTTCTAAAGCACTCCAAGGCTGACAAAGCATTTTTCTCACAATAGCACCGTGAGTTAGTAGTACAAATTTCATTATCCCAAACTTGTAATTCATAAAAATACATATTTAGTGATGGGAGGACCATCAAGTTTAATTCTCTCATTTTAGAGATACCTGAGATCCCAGGAAGACGCAGCCCTGGACCAGGGTCACCCAATCAGGAAACAGGATGTAATTTCTGGTTTCCTGACTCTAAGTCCAATGATTTTTCTAGTTTATTGTGGTCAAGTCAAGAGAACTACGTCTTAGTCTCAGTTCTATCCCTTATGATTAGGGATTCTGCCATCTTTCTTTTCCTTGTACTCTCTCAAGCATTTGGTGTTGGTGTATACTCCTGAGGTATGACCAGCTGCATCCATTATATTAGGTTGTTTTCTTTTGGAGGAGTGGGTGTGGGAATGTGCAGTATTAGCATATCTTCTTAACTTCTGGTATAAAATGACAAGTTAATTGTTTACTTCTTCTGGGATATTACTGTGCAGCTACTTTGCAAGAGGCATTTTCCTTGGAGGGAGAAAATGAGTCATCTTTGAGGCAGGGTGTGGCTGTGTGGGTGGGCAAAGTAGGGGGGTACAGATGGGATGTGCTTCCAGGGAGTAATGATGACAGTGGAAATCATTCCCTCATCTCTTGGCCTGTTCAGGCCCATTCAGCAATTAGGAAGAGGAAACTGGAAGTATTGTTGGATCAGAATGGGCTCACCTGCTTTTGGTGGTGGACTGGTTTTCTCTTTTCTTTTTTTTTATAAAAGAGGTTGGAAGAGAGGAGGAGAAAAATAAAACTTTTGTTGCAAATGTGAATTTGCTTCTATCAGTTTTTATTATATGACAGCAATTTCATTACCTTATGTTGTCTCTGACTTAATCTGCTTAACTGTGGCAGATAGATTAACCACTTTGGGCCTCACTTTCCTTCCCTGTAAAATAAAGTAATTGAATCAATTGATCTTTAAGATCACTTTTAGGTCTAAGTCCATGATTCTCTAATCCTTTGATCTAAGAGGCATCTGGGGATCAAACTACATAGATAACTCCAAGATATAAAATCCCTGAGATAAATAACTTTTATTAATCTCTTTCATCAAATACAGAATTACTGAATCTCAGGGAACTTATAATAAGCATGATAATAGCCACATATATGTTTATATATTGCATATGCATAAACATGTGTGTATATACATATACATATGTGTATATAGACATATATGCATATACAAACAGATATATACAATATAACCTACTTATCTAATTTATTTTTAATGTATTATGATTTCATAAGAATCTGACAATGAGGAAATTCCCTCAATCACAATGCCAGATTTGCAATTTGTTGTCTGTCCTTGGGACAGTGGGAGGTCAATAGAGTTATTCAGGGTCACACAGCGAAGATGTGTCAAAAGTTAAATTGGAAGAAAAGGCTTCCTTGGCTCTGTATCTCTCTATCCATTATTTCACATTGCCAGTAATCATTATCACCCTCATCAGTATCACCATCATTGACATCATCTCCTCTTTTGCATTATTTTCACAATATTATCATGTCACCATCATCATCTATTATCATCACCAGCATCATCACCATCATATCATTATCATCACCACCATCGTCATACAAGCATTATCATGATCACCAGTATCACCATCACCGTCATCACCAGCATTCTCATCTCCTCATCATCAGTATCATCACCAGCAACAACATCATAGCCATCAGGTATAAAGTCCTCTAGAGTTTGTAGGGTACTTTCCATATATTGTTCAATTTGATCCTCTGCTTATTTCAGTTTTAGAGATGAAGAAATTGAGCTTCAAAGAGCTGAAGTGACTAGCTCAGGATTCCATAACTAATAACTGTCTGTGCTCTGGGAATGAGGAATGAGTTTGGAATCCATATCTTATTTATTCTAAGTTTAGCTCTTATTATTAGGTAAAAAAATTAAAAGATCAAATAGGAATAAAGATCCAAATTGGCAGCCAACTTCAAGGAGCCTGGAAGCCTTACATCTGTTCTCTTCACATACTAAACATAGAGTTGTGTCCTTCATGATGAGAAAGCCAAGAGTAAGTTGCCCTACCCCTGCTGTGAGGGAGGAAAGAAGCGATTTATTATGAAATGAACTCTAAATCAATCTTGAGACCAGCACTGTAGGACCGACAGCAGCTGTGACATGCAAAACTCCAAGCCATCCCAATGGCAGCCACTCTCCCCTTGCTGAGCATAGTGGACAGTGAGCCAAGCTTTGACGAGATGCCCAAATTGTATTTCAAGTGTCACTCTCTGAAAATGAGAAATTGGAAGAAATGGTTTTCCCTTTGATTCTTTTTTAAAACAAGCAGATGACATCTTGGGCACATTCTGGGAACTTCTCATAGACCTTAGGCAAAGGGAGGGCACCTATTGAATTTTGAGCTTCCCAAGTTATACAGAAACCTTTAATGAGAACCCAAGGGCTGTAGCCTGGGAATCTGAATTTGAAAGGGTCTGCTGCAGCTGAGACCAGCAAGTTTTTCCTTCATCAGTTGTTGAAACTGTTCCTGACCTTCCCAATGGGCGATGGTCTCTCCCTAATAGAGTTCTCAGAACACTGTAGTATAATGAGGACTGCCTTCAAATGTGAATAGGTTTGCTTGCCAGTTGATTTAAATGGCCACCTCCTCCACCAATTCAAATCAACATGGTTTGTTCTGCAAAAAAAGTTAAGAACCACTGTCTAAATGATGCCAAGAAAAATATTTGCATTATTTAATAAAATGGAATCTTTTTAAAAATGAGAATTAATAATAAATAAAATTCTTTTGAAATTATATTTACTGGAATAAGTATTGTCTTCTCTGTTAGATTATATTCTTCCTGAAGACAAGAAACAATATCTTATTGATTTTTGGATCAACTCTATTTCCCATCATGGGACTCTGGGACAGGGCAAGGGCTTAATAAATCCTAGTTGAGTAAATGAATGATCCACATGGAGAAGTATGTAGGCACATTAGCCCTTTGTCAATTATGTTGTCATTGTCATCATTCTATCACAGACTATGAGCCAGAGGGACCTTAGAGAGCATTCTCTTTTGCAGAGAAGGAAGCTGAGACCCGGAGTCTCATTGCTCATAGTCAATAATATGGCATTTATTATTATTATTATTAGAATAGTTTTAGACTCAATCATCTCTAAGGTCTCTTTCAACTCTAGTTAAATCTTATGCTTTATAGTTTGCAAAGGCTTTTTGCTTTTAATATCTCACTGAAACCTTCCCACATGGTTGTACAGTAGGCAGTATAGGGATTATAATCACATTTTACAGGGAAGGAAGCCAAGGCCTGAAGAAACTAAATGACTTGCTTAATATTATTCAGAGAAGTTAATGTGATCTTAGGCTGCATTAAAAACAGAATAATAGGAATGAAGAAAGAAGGAAGAGAGGGAGGAAGGAAGGGAAGGAGGAAGGAAATAAGGAAGGAAGAAAGGAAGGAAGGAAGGGAAGGAGAAAAGAAGGAAGGAAGGAAAAAGACAAAGGAAAAGAGGAAGGGAGGGAGGAAAGAAATAAGAGAGAGAAGGAGGAAGGGAGGGAGGGATGAAGGAAGGAAGGAGAGAAAAGGGGCAAAGGAAGGAGAAAATGAAGGAAGGAAGAAATGAAGGAAAAAGAGAAGCAAAGAAGGAAGCATTTATTAACAACTAATTATGTGTTGGGCACTATGCTAAGTGCTTTACAAATATTATTTCATTTGATCCTAACAAAACTCTGATCAGTAGGTATTTATCCTCATTTTAGAGATGAGGAAACTAAGGCAGACAAGAACCTAAGTGCCTTGCATAGGATCATACAGCTATTAAGTGGCTGGGAGTGAATTTAAATGCAGGTCTTCTATCCACTCAACTACCTAACTGCCTGAAGTGTAGGACTAGGGAGATGATATTCCCACTGTCCTCTGCTCTAGGAAGGTCACAAGATGTCTCACATATAGCTCTGTGTACCATAGTTTAGGAACGTTATTTCTTGTGTTATCTTCCTCCACTGGAAGTAAGATCCTTTAGGGTAGAGGCTGTTTATCTTCTTGCTTGTATAGTTGGTTCTGCTTTCTGTGATTTCAGTTATTCCCAGGCAACCCTGAAGTACTCAATATTCAGCCTCAGCAGTCTGTCCCCTACAGTGGTTTCTTATGCTTGCACTTCCACTTTTTTTCACTTAAACTTTTCTCTTTTAAAAGGGTAGTTTTTATTTTATTTTATTTTGTTTTGTTTTATGGAAGTGGGGAAGATTTTGAAGTTCTGAGCCCAGGGGGAGAGACAGAAGGAAGTGAGAGAGCACATATAAATGGGGTCATCAGATGTTCCCTTATATCTGAAGTTTCAGCCATCCAGAGTAGGTTTTGGAAAGTATACTCCCTGGAAGATGGCTTTACTGTATTTGTATCACCAGTGCTTAGGATGTGGTCAATATTTGCTCCATGCTTGTTGACTTATTCATGAATGCTATTATTGCTGGGATAACCTGTAGAGAATTCAAGTGAAGATGATTAAGATGTTGACAGGACTGGAGGACAAGCCCTTATCATGAATAGCTGAAGAAAGAGGGAAAAGCACCTACTAGGTGGCATGGTGGATGGAGTGATTGGTACAACCTTAGAAACATTTGGGATTCAAATCCTCCCTCATACTCTTCATAGTTGTGTGACCCTGGGCAAGCCACTTAACTTCTCTGCATCTCAATTTCCTCCTCTACAAAATAAGGTATGTTGGACTAGACCTTTCATTTCTAAATGGATGATCCTATGGGATCTTTAATCTAAAGAGTAGTAGCTTAGGAGGTTCAAGTATGGGTGGTCTTCAAAGATTTGAAAAACTCTTATGTGGGAAAGGAATTTTATTTGCTTTTCTCCTTGATCTCAGAAGCTAGAATTAGAAGTAAAATGTGGAGGTTACAGAGAGGAAGATTTAGGCTTGATGGCAATAACATTTTGCTAACAATTCTGGCTATCCCAAAGTGGAATGGCTCCCTTGAAAGGTAATAGATTCTCCTTGTTTTGAGGTCATAAAGCAATAGCTAAAAGTCCACTTATCCAGTATGTAGTAAAGGGGATGCTAGTGCAAGTACAGGTTAGATTTGTTGCCCTTTTCAGACCTATTAATTTGAGGCAGCAAGATCTCTGGACCTAGAATCAGGAAGATGAGTTCAAATACAGCCTCAGACACTTAATAAATATGTGACTCTGAGCATGTCATTTAACCTTTGTCTCACTCAGTTTCTTCATCTACAGATTAGGAATAATAAGAGCATCTACTCCCAAGGTTGTAAGTATAATTGAGGCAATATTTGCAAATACATTAAAATTGCAAACCTTAAAACTCTATATAAATATTATCTGCTGTTACATAAATTCTAGCTGTCATATAGACAGACAAATAGAAGATGAAATATGGAAGAAGAAATCCAGACAAAGTATTCTAGGAAGAAAAGGGAGGCTATCACTTTCAGCAGTTGGGAACCAAGGAAGGTTTCTTGGAAGAGGTAAGGGCTGAGCTGAGGTGAAGAACGAGAAAGCTCAGTGGCATTGATCATTTGATGACAGAATTACAGTGAGTGAATTTTGTCCCCTACCTAGTGAAATGTATTGAGTTAAATATACTGTATACAGAAAAGATTTATTTCTTCTATCTGGCCTTGTAGTTTTATTTCAGGAAGCAGCTAGGTGGCAAAGTGTATAAAACACCGGGTCTAATGTCAGGAAGACTTATCTTTCTTAGTTAGAATCTGGCCTCAGACAGTCACTGGCTGTGTGATTCTGGACTAGTTACTTAATTAACCTTATTTTTCTCAGTTTCCTCATTTGTAAAATGAGCTGGAGAAGGATACTATAAATGATATCAGTAACTTTGCCAAGAAAACCCCAAATGGGATCACAAAGAAAAGGATCTGACTGAAAAACAAGTGAACAATGAAGCTTTATTTCTGGAAGTTCTTGATAACTATGATCAAAAAAGCTAATTTCTTTGGTTGATTGATTGATTGAAGGACCTCACATCTCAGACCACTGGGTGCTCACTAGAACTTTCAGCTACTCCTGGCTGGCTTTGATCCAGAGTGTGGCAGACAGACCTACTGAGAGTTCAAAAGGATGAGAGACCTTGACTCACTGAAATCAAGGAGTGGACAGTGGTCAGAGGAGCTCAGAGCAGTAGAGTTTCCAGACTGTTAATGCAACCATTACTGAGCCATAAGTGGAAATTATAACTTACAAACAGCGCCACTTATTCTTCACCATAGCCATTTAAAAACAGCTATACTTTTTTTTTAACTTTCTCTTTTTTTCAAACAAAAAACAAACAACCCTAAACACTTGTTTATTTGTCGTGAATTTTCTTCTTTCAAGTTTATGGAAGAA
Source organism: Monodelphis domestica (assembly GCF_027887165.1). Lineage (NCBI taxonomy): Eukaryota > Metazoa > Chordata > Mammalia > Didelphimorphia > Didelphidae > Monodelphis > Monodelphis domestica. Next base: position 337,045,234 of record NC_077230.1, on the reverse strand, counting down.
TTTGGTTCTATAGGATCTGATGTTAATAGAGATGATTCTTTTCTTCAGGAGTTTATGAGAAAAGATTAACATCGTGGAGTTGCAGGAAAGTAGAATAAATCATGTCAGAACTAGGAGGGTCCTTTGAATGTGGTGTGCTAAGAGCTCAAAAGGATCTTAGAAAGTAAAATATCAGAACCTGAAAGATCTTTAGAACATTGAATGTTAAAGCTAAAAGGGGCCATAAAACACAGATTATCAGACCTATGGAGGTGTTTTAGAACACAGAGTGCTAAAGCTAGAAGGAGAATTGGAATATAGATTGTAAGAGCCAAAAGGGACCTTCAAATGTACGATGTTAGAGTTAGGACGGGCGTTAGAAATACAATATTAAAGCTGGGAAGTATCTTAGAACAGAGTTTCTAGAACACAGGAGTGTGGGGCTGGAAGGTACTTAGATATCATCTAGGCCAAGACCCTCATTTGATGAAATTAATTCCTCCTTTTTTAAACTTGACTCAGATTCACCATTTTCAGATTTTAGAATTGAAACAAAGAGGAAGAAAAAGATTAATTCAACGTTTCACAGCAAGGTAGCTTCCTCCTTAGAAAAAAAATTCTGTTTTCTGCTCATCCTATGAAGCTTCTTCCCTAATCATGTAACTCTTGATGTCTTCAAACGAACTCATTTTTGATCAGTTGGATCCTTCTACCCTCACATTCCTGCCTAATGTGGCCCTGGGAATTTCCATCAGCACCAGAAGGCTCATTGGCTGCTTAGAACAAATTGACTAAGTTGTTGAATGAGATTTGACTATCTCCAGGAAATAAAAAGTAAAAAGAGGAAAATGAACATCAATCATGTTCACATGTTCAAGTTTAATATGGGGACCATTGCTGAGCCATAAGTGGAAATGATGACTCACCACTATAGCAAACTTTTCTCTGAAGCTGAGGGATAATCACTGTATGTAATAATGCCCCCATTTTACAGATGAGGAAAAGAGGCTCAGAAATGTGTTAGTGACTGGGGCAGCTAGATGATTCAGTAGACTAAGAGCTAGGTCTACAGATGGGAAGTTCTGGGACCAAGTTAGGCCTCAGACACTTCCCAGCTGTGTGACCTCAGGCAAGTCACTTGACTCCCATTGCCTAGCTCTTCCTGCTCTTCTGCCTTGGAACCAATAGTTAGTACTTCTAAGATGGACGGTAAGGGTTTAAGAAAAACAATAAAAGAAATGGGTTAGTGCCTTGCCCAAGGTCACAGAGATATTAAATGTCCAGTTAATCTTCTAATGCCAACTCCAGGTTTCTTTCCACTATAACAAACATCTTGTAGTCAACTGAACTTACATAGTAAGTGTGAGTTAACCTTAATAGGTGTTCTAAGCTTTCCCACCATTGGTAAAAAATTAATAATTTAAAGTATCTACTCAGTCAATTAATAAACATTTATTAAAAGTCTATTATATTTTGGACATTGTGCTAAGTGTTGAGGATACCAAAAAAAAAGCAAAAAAGCAAAAAAGCCACCCTCCCCCCAATCTGAGGGATACATTACAAGAGCCACTGAGGATGGTGGAAATCGCTGATATAAGAGAAGGCCTGCTGGTCCCCACTTCTGGTTGCTCTCTCTTCCTGTGCTTGCCCTTTTGTTGTTCATCCCCCAACAACAACAACAACAAAAACTCCTAGAAAGTGAAAATGAGAGCAGAAGAGCCCACTGTAGCGGTGCAGAGGAGCCACAGGCAGATTTCTAGGGCTTCCAGGGGGACTTCTGGTACTTTCCAGACATACTTCTAGAGCTTTGCAGTCAGACACTGGGACTTCGTGTTGATCATAGATAACTAAAACCAGAAAAGGCAAAACTGCAGATCAGAGGATACTGCTGTACTAAAAAGAAAACCAGTCCTGGCCCCTCAAGGAACTCACCATCTAATGGGGAAGATAAATACCCAAGAAGAAGCTGAAAGGGGAGGAAAGGAGGGAAGATAACTGGTATGAGGCATGATGGCATCCAGCTAAAAGGAGTGCAGTCAGGTAAGGATGGCTAGTCTGGGAGTCCTCTTTCAATGGAGTATTTGTGAAGAATTCTTTGCTCTGATCTCCAACCCTCCAATCAGAGGACAGAAGAGGGTACTGAGGGAATAATGAAGTGTGAGTACTAAGGCTGATGAAATCTGAAAATAATGAGATTCCCATAGTTTGATAGAGTCTAGTCTGAAGGACTAAAGACCAGATGTGTGGGAACTGTGTGATAAGTCCTAAAAAGAGACAGCTAGGTGGCACAGAACGCTGGGTCCAGAGTTTAGAAGAATCATTTTCCCAAGGTCAAATCTGACCTCACACTCACTACCTGTGTGATTCTGGTCAAGTCACCTAGTCCTGTTTGCCTCAGTTTCCTCATCTGTCAAATGCACTGGAGAAGGAAATGGTAAACCACTCCAGTATCTGCCAATAAGATCCCAGAGAGTCAGATATGACAGAAAATGACTGAAAAGCAACAAAAGCCCTACAAGGGATATGTATCCCTTGTAGAAAAGGAAGCAGATGATATGGTACCTATCTTGAAAAAGCAATATCATTAGAGATGAAACTAAGATAAATAAAAGTTTATTTAGAAATGCATTGGAGTAAGAAAGTAGGAAATAATTGGTATAAATGACAAATGGGAGGGTTGAAGTGGGGAGATCACTGTGGTCGAACAATCAGCTAAGGTTTTTGAGAGGTGAGATCCGAACCTTGAGGGACCATTTTGGTCAGGCAGAAATCCCTGTGGTAGTTACTGAGAGAGTCTCAGAATCTCCAATCAGAAGAGACTTCCAAGGACATCTAGTCCAATCCACATCATAATAGCTCAACACACACAGGTCTAAGCTATTTCTGAGATGTCACCCATTTTCTACTTTTTCTTATGCTGGGGCAAGTCAGTGCTAAAGGTCTATATCTTTTCATTTTTGTATAGTTAATCCTGGGCAATATTGGGACTGATCTTGGGAATCCTCACTATTTAGCAGAATAGAAAACCTCAACAATTGCTGTCTATGTGACCAACCTGAATAGATAGGTCAAATCTAAATGATAGGTTTTCTGGGTTCTGGAAATGAATACCAATTTCAATGATCACAAACAAATGGGGCTTAGTCTGGATAGGTGCAAACCAACAGAAATGATGAAAAAACTCCCCAGACAGAAATAATCATTGTTGTGAAAGACAAATGATTGAACATTCAGGACTAGGGGAGGTCTCTGAAAGGCTGGGGCTTTTTTTGTAAAGGCTGGGGGTCTCTTGAGTAATCACTCTACCCCACCTAAAGGAACTGTCAAGATGCTAAGCCTTGATACCTAAAACGTGTGAGAACTCTTCTCTTTTGAATCAATCAATCATAAGATTTTGGCTAAGTACAAAAAAAAGTCCTTGATCAACTGGAATGATGTTGCCCAGGAAGTGTGTTTGGATTGGCTAAGGATACTAGGTCACACCCTGTGGTTCAGCTGTAAAATATTGAACCAGTTCAGGCTTGAGAGATGCTGGCTGCTAGGGGAGAAGAAAGAACATTCCAGTTACACCCTTGAGAAGAAATCACTTGGTGATGTTGGGGAGGGCAAATACATGGCATCTTTTCATGATTCTCTTGGTTGGAGGAGGTCCTTGTAAACTTTCTAGGTAGGAAGGATTTTGGACTTCCCATTTTCCCATCACCACCCTAAAAGTGCCCTGTAATAGTTGATGGCATTGTCTGACAGGTCAGAGATTGACTCAAGTTTATATAGAAGCTGGCAGAAAACAATAGCATTAATTAAAAACAACATAAAAACAAAAATAATAGCTATTCTTAAGGGAAAGACTGTGAGGACTCCAGCAAAATATTCTAGGAACTGTGAATTATCTCTTTCCCACAGTCATTGAGGTCTACTTCTCCTTAGATTCTTAATGCACCTTTGGAATATTTGAGTCAGAGACATTTGGGGAAGGGATGATTTGTAAAAACTGTTTTTACAACTAAGTAAATAAACATTTATAAAAGGTAATTAAATCTTGCTGACTGATATTAACTGATAATTATTAAATATTAAGGGACTTCTAAGACAAAAAGGGTACCCACTACCCTCGAAAGAATGAAGTCTAAATGAAAATTGAAACATATCAACTCCATGAATTTTTGTTCATGTAATCAATATGTTTTCTTTCAAAAATGAAGAATATGAAAGTATGTATTATGTGATAATATATGTACAATTTATATCATATTACCTGCCTTCTTGGGGAGAAAGCAGGGATAGAAGGGAAAGAGAGAACATGGATTGCAAAATACTAGAAAACGAATAATAAGAAATCTCAACATGTAATCTGGAAAAGAATAAAATTTATTTTATATATATATATATATATATATAAATGGACCTACTATGTGCCAGGTACTGTGTCCTACATTGGATATAAGAGTACAAAGAGTGGAACAATGTCTCCTTGAAAGGAACTTTCATTCATGTCAGGGAATATACCTGGGGTTGCTCATGAAGAACACCCTCACTATCTGTCAGTGCTAGAACCTTGATAGTATATCACAATCCTACTATGGGGCTATGTAATTAGGGCATATGAGATGTTGAGGGAAGACTAATGCCTCTGATGTGAGCCCTTTTAAGGGCTACTTTCCTCCTTTAGTGTCTACTTGCTCTTACCTGAGGCTCCAAGAGGCTGTAGCATGCACAGAGGCACAGAGACAATAAACTGTCTTGGCGGGTGGACTAGACCAGGGTAAATTATAATCCCTTAACCTGTCATGAGTTAGTGGGGTGTCTACCCCAGGCATGTGAAAATTTAATTTGTTTCAGTGGTCATGAAGACAGTAGAAGCAGGCACTTTGAAGGGCTTAGAGAATGGTTAGACATCAGTGATGGCAAGGCGATCTCTTGCATCCCAAGCCATCACCAGGCAACATGACTTTTTTTTTTTTTGGCCACTGGACCTCAATGACTCTGGAAAAAAGAAGGAGGCTGACTCTGTGCCACTTTGCCTCACTTAAATCCAGTTTATGCATGAATCAAAAAATATCAGCGGTGGTATTACTTTGGTCATCTTTAAGTATCGAGGAGAAAAACCAACCAACTGGCCATGGGGACCCAATGAGCACAAATGGGTTGATATCATTTTGCCTCAGAGGCTATGCTATATATGAAAAGTTGGATTTACCAGACAATAAACAAGGAGTATTGAAAGATCTGTTTGATTCTATCATAAAGCAATTCATGTTAGTGATAGGATTAAGGTATCCCACAAATAAATGCTCATGCTAAATTTGGTTGTGCATTCATTTAGTCTCACAAAATGGGTTAATCTTAAAGTGTTTGTCACATCTTAATTGAGAACCAAGAAACCAAAGTTCTAATCCTGATTTTACAATAATTTGTGTGACCTTAGGAAAGACATTTAGCCTCTGTGAACCTCAGACTCCTTGCCTAATTAGGGTGAGCTGATCTTTCCAGTCTTTTCCAGAACTGATATTATTTGTCTTTAATAAATATATGCTGATTGATTGACTGATTGAATGAAAGGAGGAAGTATCAAGGAGAAGGACAATTCAGGGCCTGCTTCTAGGCAAAAATGACTTCATAACAATAAAATGACAGGGACTTTGGGGACAAAGTAGCTGCTCTGTTTTAGGATTCTTGATAGAAAAGGATATCTGGGAATATTTTGATATGTATGCTAGATTTGGGAGAGAATATTTCAAAAGGTTCATAAAAAAATGATAGGTAGGAAACAAAAGTCTAATGTTCTCCTGGGGAAGTTGATCTGGATAGGAAGGTGACTCAGGAATAAAACTCAGATCAAAATAATTCCAATGAGGAGGAAAAGGTAGTACTACCTAAAAAGACCCATTTTGGTTTCAGAAGTAATTTATCAATAAAGTCAGCTTAAACAAACAAGCATTCACCAAAATTGGAAGCAAAGGTAAATATTGTAGAATAAGCATAAAAGTCCAACACAATCCTCTAAGAACACTGCTGGGGGTGTTAAAGCTTAGAATTAACTGTGGCAGGAGAGAAAAATCAGGGAAGAAAAAGGTCTTTAAAGTTATGATGGAGGCAAAAGTAAGAACAAAGAGGGAAAACAAACTATATAGCAGAGTTAATGGAAGGAACAGGCAAAGGAGAGAAGGTAGAGCTACTTGACTTTTATATTGCCTTCTTTCTTCTCCTGCCAAAAGCAATGATCTTTGGAATGGGAAGGAGAGAGTGTAAATGTTTAACAGAGAACTTATAACTAAAGATAAATGTGTAAATATGTAAATAGTTATAGAAGTAAATTACCCTCAATGATTGCAAGTTACTAGATTTATAAAAATCACACCACAGGTTATTGAAAGAAGTAGCAAAATGACCTTGATAGGTGAGTCTAGGATATCTTAGAAACTGCGGAAAATAGTAGAAACACAGGATTAGAGAAAGGCAGCTACTGCTTCAAATTTAGCAAAGGGAAGAGGATAGACTCTACAAACTATGGACTTCTCTTCAATTCCTGGAAAAATTATAGGTTTTATTATTAAAGAGAAGACTTGTGAGTATTTAGAAAGGGAAGTAATGATCACTAAAAGGTAATACGGGTTAATCATTGATGGGTTATTCCACAGTTTGATTCTTTACTTTTTTTTTTATAGGGTAAAGAGATTGGTAGATTGAGAGAATGCTGCAGATATAATGCAAACTAAATTTGCATGCTGTCTTTGTAGACAGGTCAGACAGATTGTAAGATAAACAATAATATTTTGGTGAATTCTTTTTTTTTAAACCCTTACCTTCCATCTTGGAGTCAATACTGTGTATTGGCTCCAAGGCAGAAGAGTGGAAAGGGCTAGGCAATGGGGGTCAAGTGACTTGCCCAGGGTCACACAGCTGGGAAGTGTCTGAGGCCATATTTGAACTTAGGACCTCCCGTCTCTAGGCCTGACTCTCAATCCACTGAGCCACCCACCTGCCCCCTTGGTGAATTCTAAAGTTACAGAATGATTGGGCCTAAAGAATAATAATTAATGGTCCAAAGTTAGCTTTCAGGGACATCTTCAATGGAATGCTGTGAGAGCCTATGTCTGGAACTTTGTTGTTCAACATTTTCATCAATCATTCCACTATCATATCACAAAACACAAAGTTTAACAGAGATGACTATGAAGATCAACATATCAGCTCCACCAGCATAGAATGAGAGTTACATGATTAAGTAATAGTCAAGGAAGAAAAAAGATCTAGAGGTTTCAGGAACTGCAAATTTGGGAATCCAAAACAACTGATTTAATTGCCATAAAGAGAGAGAGCAAAGTACTAGTTTTCATAGCATAGTCAGATCATATGTAGAGAATTTTGTTACATTCTCAATGCCACAATTTAGGAAGGATCATAGTTAACATAGATTTAAGAGTAGAAGGAACCCTAAGGGTCACAAAGTCAACCCTCTCATTCCATCGACAAGGAAATTTAAGACCTCATTAAGAGGTTAAGTGACTTGTCCAAAATCACAGAAGTAGTAAGAAGCAAAAGCAGAAATGAAACACATTCTTTGAATCCAAATCCAGCACTCCATTCATCAGTGTATACCCAATATGGAGGGAGTTTCCTTTGCGTCATTGATCCAAAGGGTAATGAAGAGTGGTCTTTTCTATTGCTAGTTGCTGACAAATTCTCAATTATGAACTATTTGCAAATAATAGAGCAGTAAGGGGATAATAACAGAAAATTTACCATCAGGGAACGAAGTATATAGGTCATGCTGTAAAAGTCAGGGATAACATCAGAACTGAAGATGGACAGTTCACAAGCCAAAATATTCTGCTAGACCCATGAACTTAATATTTTTATGATTATAATCACTTCAGTAGTTAGCAGCATATCTAGATTAGGAAACAATGAGGGAAACAAGCCTACTATGTACCATAAAAAGTGCCAGATAGTTTATTAAATGCTTTACAATGACCTCTTTTGATCCTCACAACCCTGGGAAGTAGGTGCTGTTCTTATTCTTGTTTTACAAATGAGGAAACTGAGGGCAGCTAGGTGGATAGAGTTCTAACCATTGAGTCAGGAGGACATGAGTTCAAATCTATTTTAGATACTTAGTAGTTATGTGGCTCTGGGCAAGTCATTTAACCCTTATTGCCTCAGTTTCTTCATAAAATGACCTAGAGAAGGAAATGGCAACCTACTTCATGTCTTTGCCAAGAAAACCCCAACAAGGGTAAGAGTGGAACGTGAATGAAAGGACTGATCATAGCCAGACAAACAGAGGTTAAATGACCTGCCCAGAACTATGTAGCTAGCTGTCGCAGACTGGTCAACAGTCCTCAAGGTGGGGGGGTGGTTTGACTGGACATGGCGGCATTGGCAGATAAATGAATGGGACACAGCTTTCATTTTCAACCTGCAGCACAGGCCTCACAGAGAAAATTGCTCCACCTGGCTTCAAATTTGGTTTTATTTTATACCTTCATGGTTACATAGATACTTGGCACACAGTTTCATTTTCAGTATATATGCTTCCTTATAGATAATTGAATGTCATACATTAGCTTTTAACAAATCATTTGATTAACATTCTATGATTATCCTATATACTATGTTACTATAGGTTATTATAACAAATACAAAGCTTTTACAGAAGATAAATGTTTTCTCGTCACGGGCAGTGTAACTAGAGGTCAGTTCTTCATTAAACCATGAGGTGCTCAGACTTGCAGATGAGCTAAGAATAATTATTGTTACTTTAATCAACTTATGTAATCAATCAGGATTTCTTAGGAGATAATCAACGAAAACACCACTGCTAAGTGTGGGGTAAAAGGGTAGGAAAAACATAACCCAGTTTTAGGTATTTTTTAATATCAGGCTTTTCATTTTTCTAATGTTCCACTAATGTTCCAAGACCGATTGCCTAGGATTTAGTTAGCAAAACAAATCAGTAAAGTATAATGTACCAGTCTCTGCCTGAGAGGTAATTAATATATCTGTCGTCCCTGACCTTGTAGTGGGAGTAGAGAATCTGAGTGCAGTTTTGTTAGAAGTTTAACCTATGAAAAAAGGGGGGGGGGATCCTATCTAAGTGGTTACATAGGAATCTTTAGGTTTAATTCTGTAAGTATAATCTTTTGGTGATATTCTGGGGGAATAAAGTGGAATATCTGTATTAATCCTGTAGGCATTTTGCTCTCATCTATTTTCTCCTGGGGAACAATTCCAATAATAAGGGATGTTAGTGAGAGAAGTCACACAGAGGGGAGCTGAATGGGTGTCTCCATCCTTTCTAGGGGCTGCTTTGCAATCCCTGGTTTCTACTTGTGACTGTGTCAGACAGCATGGCTTTGATGGCTCCTGGCTGCTAGCAAGTGCCCGAGTTTGAATTTGAAGTCTCGTCTTCCTGACTCTAAGACTGGACACTCTGTGCCTTTGCTTAGCTGCTTCAATTACTTTGCAGTTACTTTCAATATACTGTTTGTTTCCTTATCTATGTACATGATGTATCTTCCTACAACAATGTAAGTTCCTTGAGAAAAACTACTATTTGATTTTTTATTTTGTAGCCCAAGGGCCAAGCATAATGCCTTGGATTTCAGAACCATTTAAAAAGCGCTCCTTGGACTGAATGGAGTGGAAAAGTGGGAAAGGCACTGAGGGAAGATGGGACCAACAAGGAATACATTTGGGATTGTAATTCTCTTTGACCCTATTTTTTGCCAGGATTCTTCTTCAGGCCAATTCTGTATCTGCTTTTAAAAAGCAGGGGACTTGAAGAAGACATTCATGCTTCTGGCATGGATTGGATTAGATTGAACTTCAAGGTCCTTTCTGACATTGAATCTCTGATAAGTCATTGGCATCTTGTCAAGAAGAGAAATCAAGTCCTCCAGGTTATGAAGACCAAAGAGGCCCTCTGTCGCTAAATGTGGGTGCCAAAGCTCAAAGCAATTTGGCAGTCCCTTGAAAAGCTGGAGTCACTTCTCCAGTTTTCTTTTATCTACTTTGAACAATAGGCCAGGGAAAAAAGTCATCTTTGCATCTGAGACAAGTTGAAAGGATTGATTAGGTCATTTCTAGATACCTTTCAACCCTAACTTTCTATATTCCAACATTATTCTAAGGCTCATTCAATATAAAGTAGCAGCATGAACCTGAACAAGTTGTTAAAAACCTATATTTGCCTCAGTTTCCTCATCTGTAAAATGGGGAATAATAAGCATCTTCCTCCTAGACTTGTTGTGGGGATAAAATGAGGTAATATTTGTAAAATACTTTGAAATCTTTAAAATGCTACATAAATGCCCTTTTGGGGTAGCCAGGTTGCACAATGAAGAGAGTGTTAACCTTACTTGAATCATGAAACCCATCTTCCAATCCGGCTTTAGACATTTCCTAATTGTATTATCTTGGGTAAGTCACTTAACTCTGCCTCAGTTTCCACATCTGTCAAATGTGCTGGAGAGGGGAATAGCAAACTGCTCTATTATCTTTGCCAAGAAAACCCCAAATGAGGTCATGAAGTGTCGAAAATGACTGACCACCACCAACAATAATCATTTCAATTATTATTAAATCATAAAAATCCATTTCTGCTCTACATTTCTATGTTTTAAGGGCTTTTCTGGTTCTCACATGCTGAATATCATAAAACATGTCCCAATTCTAACATTTTATGATCTAAAGTCCTCAAGTCTAACATTTTAAATTCTAAGGCCTTTTCCCATCGGTGACATTGTACATTCTAAAGTCTCTTCTATTTTAGGTTCCAAGATCCATTCTATCTCTGATAGTCTATCTTCTAAGGTCTTGTCCACTTCTGATAGTCTATGCTTTAGGATCCCTTTCAGTTCTGACATGTTCTCTTATGTTATAGCATCGTAAGACATCCACAAAGAGCTGAGAAGATCCAATAGGCACACAGTGAATTGCCTCTTCTGTGTGACTAGGCAAAGTAGCCATGGAGCAGCCCAAGCTACTGAATACTCTTGGTGCTGATACACATCAGGTTTCTATAAATCACATCCAACCTGTCAGCTTCAATCTCTGTTGGCAAAGAAAGGTATGGTCCTCTACGATACAAGGCAGGAATGCTGTG